>NC_140585.1:585391843-585709343 GCF_964204655.1 Triturus cristatus | reverse complement strand
GTCATTGTTTATGAATTTGTGAAATGAGTTATGTTATGTTTCTACACTAAAATGTAGTACTACTTCTAGATGAAGAAATGTGTTTTGGTATAGTGCAAGGGATAGTGATGTTTGTCTAGAATCACACAGTGAGTCTGTGTGCATTTGGGAACCACTGTGAGAGAAGCATTTGATAACATCGTGTATTTGCTGACAAATAAATGTTTTAACTTGTCATGTTGTGAAGTTTTAGTAGCATTAGAAGACAGTTATGGCTTATGATTTGATTAAATGAGTCAGGCTTTGACAGAAAAGTGCAGTCCTGAAATATGTAGATTGTGAGCAGTTCCGTTACCAGTTGCACTGTAGTGAATGAGTTTTGGTAAACTCCTAGGGATAGTGGTGCTTGTCTAGAATCACAGTGTGAGTTAGTGTGTATTTGGGATCAGTGTGTGAGAGAAGCATTTGGTGACATCATGTATTTGCTGACAGATAACTTTTTAAAAACCTGTCATGTTGTGGCTAGTTTTAATAGCATTAGAATCCAGTCTTTGCTTATGCGTTGATTAAATGAGTCATGCTTTGACACTGATGTGCTGTACTTAAATATGTAGATTGTGTTCAGTACCATTAACTCTTCTAGACTAGTGAATGAGTTTTGGTAAACTCCCAGGATAGTGTTGAATGTCTAAAATCACACTGTGAGTCTGTGTGCATTTGGGTAAGGATTGTGAGAGAAGAATTTGATAACATAGTGTATTTGGTGACAGATAACTGTTGTAAAACTGGTCATGTTGTCAAGTTTTAGTAGCATTAGAAGCCAGTCTTTGCTTATGCTATGATTAAATGAGTCAGGCATTGACACAAAAGTGCAGTCCTGAAATATGAAGATTGTGTGCAGTTGCCTTACCACTTCCACAGTAGTGAATGATTTTTGGTAAACTCCTAGGTATAGTGGTGCTTGTCTAGGATCACACTGTGAGTCTGTGTGCATTTGGGAACCACTGTGAGAGAAGTGTTTGGTAACATCGCGAATTTGCTGACAGATAACTGTTTTAAAACATGTCATGTTGTCAAGTTGTAGTACCATTAGAAGACAGTTATGGCTTATGCTTTCATTAAATGAGTCAGGCATTGACAGTAAATTGCAGTCGTGAAATATGTAGATTGTGTGCAGTTCCCTTACCACTTGCACTATAGTGAATGAGTTTTGGTAAACTCCTAGGGATAGTGGTGCTTGTCTAGAATCACACTATGAGTTAGTGTGTATTTGGGCTCACTGTGAGAGAAGCATTTGGTAACATCATGTATTTGCTGACAGATAACTGTTTTAAAACCTGTCATGTTGTGAAGTTTTAGTAGCATTAGAATCCAGTCTTTGCTTATGCGTTGATTAAATTAGTCATGCTTTGACACTGATGTGCTGTACTTAAATATGTAGATTGTGTGCAGTACCATTAACTCTTCCAGACTAGTGAATGAGTTTTGGTAAACTCCTAGGATAGTGTTGCTTGTCTAAAATCACACTGTGAGTCTGTGTGCATATGGGTAAGGATTGTGAGAGAAGCATTTGGTAACATTGTGTATTTGCTGACAGATAACTGTTTTAAAACCGGTCATGTTGTCAAGTTTTAGTAGCATTAGAAGCCAGTCTTTGCTTAATCTTTGATTAAATTAGTGAGGCTTTGACACAAAAGTGCAGTCCTGAAATATGAAGATTGTGTGCAGTTCCCTTACCACTTCTATAGTAGTGAATGATTTTTGGTGAACTCCTAGGTATAGTGGCTGTTGTCTAGAATCACACTGTGAGTCTGTGTGCATTTGGGAACCACTGTGAGAGAAGCATTTTGTAAAATCGTGCATTTGCTGACAGATAACTATTTTAAAACCTGTCATGTTGTCACGTTTTAGTAGCCTTAGAAGCCAGTCATTGCTTATGCATTGATTAAATGAGTCAGGCATTGACATTAAAGTGCAGTGGTGAAATATGTAGATTGTGTGCAGTTCCCTTAACACTTCCACTGTAGTGAATGAGTTTTGGTAAGCTGCTAGGGATAGTGTTGTTTGTCTAGAATCGGACTGTGAGTCTGTGTGCATTTGGGAACGACTGTGAGAGAAGTGTTTGTAAAATCTTGTATTTGCTGACAGATAACTGTTTTAAAACATGTGATGTTGTCAAGTTTTAGTAGCATTAGAAGACAGTTATGGCTTATGCTTTCATTAAATGAGTCAGGCATTGACAGTAAATTGCAGTCGTGAAATATGTAGATTGTGTGCAGTACCATTAACTCTTCCAGACTAGTGAATGAGTTTTGGTAAACTCCTAGGATAGTGTTGCTTGTCTAAAATCACACTGTGAGTCTGTGTGCATTTGGGTAAGGATTGTGAGAGAAGCATTTGGTAACATTGTGTATTTGCTGACAGATAACGGTTTTAAAACCGGTCATGTTGTCAAGTTTTAGTAGCATTAGAAGCCAGTCTTTGCTTATGCTTTGATTAAATTAGTGAGGCTTTGACACAAAAGTGCAGTCCTGAAATATGAAGATTGTGTGCAGTTCCCTTACCACTTCTACAGTACTGAATGATTTTTGGTAAACTCCTAGGTATAGTGGTTTTTGTCTAGAATCACACTACGAGTCTGTGTGCATTTGGGAACCACGGTGAGAGAAGCATTTTGTAAAATCGTGTATTTGCTGACAGATAACTGTTTTAAAACCTGTCATGTTGTCACGTTTTAGTAGCCTTAGAAGCCAGTCATTGCTTATGCATTGATTAAATGAGTCAGGCATTGACATTAAAGTGCAGTGGTGAAATATGTAGATTGTGTGCTGTTCCCTCAACACTTCCACTGTAGTGAATGAGTTTTGGTAAGCTGCTAGGGATAGTGTTGTTTGTCTAGAATCGCACTGTGAGTCTGTGTGCATTTGGGAACGACTGTGAGAGAAGTGTTTGGAAAATCTTGTATTTGCTGACAGATAACTGTTTTAAAACATGTTATGTTGTCAAGTTTTAGTAGCATTAGAAGACAGTTATGGCTTATGCTTTCATTAAATGAGTCAGGCATTGACAGTAAATTGCAGTCGTGAAATATGTAGATTGTGTGCAGTACCATTAACTCTTCCAGACTAGTGAATGAGTTTTGGTAAACTCCTAGGATAGTCTTGCTTGTCTAAAATCACACTGAGAGTCTCTGTGCATTTGGGTAAGGATTGTGAGAGAAGCATTTGGTAACATTGTGTATTTGCTGACAGATAACTGTTTTAAAACCGGTCATTTTGTCAAGTTTTAGTAGCATTAGAAGCCAGTCTTTGCTTATGCTTTGATTAAATGAGTCAGGCTTTGACATAAAAGTGCAGTCCTGAAATATGAAGATTGTGTGCAGTTCCCTTACCACTTTCACAGTAGTGAATGATTTTTGGTAAACTCCTAGGTATAGTGGTTGTTGTCTAGAATCACACTGTGAGTCTGTGTGCATTTGGGAACCACTGTGAGAGAAGCATTTTGTAAAATCGTGTATTTGCTGACAGATAACTATTTTAAAACCTGTCATGTTGTCACGTTTTAGTAGCCTTAGAGGCCAGTCATTGCTTATGCATTGATTAAATGAGTCAGGCATTAACATTAAAGTGCAGTGGTGAAATATATAGATTGTGTGCAGTTCCCTTAACACTTCCACTGTAGTGAATGAGTTTTGGTAAGCTGCTAGGGATAGTGTTGTTTGTCTAGAATCACACTGTGAGTCTGTGTGCATTTGGGAACGACTGTGAGAGAAGTGTTTGGAAAATCTTGTATTTGCTGACAGATTACTGTTTTAAAACATGTTATGTTGTCAAGTTTTAGTAGCATTAGAAGACAGTTATGGCTTATGCTTTCATTAAATGAGTCAGGCATTGACAGTAAATTGCAGTCGTGAAATATGTAGATTGTGTGCAGTACCATTAACTCTTCCAGACTAGTGAATGAGTTTTGGTAAACTCCTAGGATAGTGTTGCTTGTCTAAAATCACACTGAGAGTCTGTGTGCATTTGGGTAAGGATTGTGAGAGAAGCATTTGGTAACATTGTGTATTTGCTGACAGATAACTGTTTTAAAACCGGTCATTTTGTCAAGTTTTAGTAGCATTAGAAGCCAGTCTTTGCTTATGCTTTGATTAAATGAGTCAGGCTTTGACATAAAAGTGCAGTCCTGAAATATGAAGATAGTGTGCAGTTCCCTTACCACTTTCACAGTAGTGAATGATTTTTGGTAAACTCCTAGGTATAGTGGTTGTTGTCTAGAATCACACTGTGAGTCTGTGTACATTTGGGAGCCACTGTGAGAGACGCATTTGGTAACATCGTGTATTTGCTGACAGATAACTATTTTAAAACCTGTCATGCTGTCAAGTTTTAGTAGCATTAGAAGCCAGTCATTGCTTATGCGTTGATTAAATGAGTCAGGCATTGACACAAAAGTGCAGTCCTGAAATATGAAGATTGTGTGCAGTTGCCTTACCACTTCCACAGTAGTGAATGATTTTTGGTAAACTCCTAGGTATAGTGGTGCTTGTCTAGAATCACACTGTGAGTCTGTGTGCATTTGGGAGCCACTGTGAGAGACGCATTTGGTAACATCGTGTATTTGCTGACAGATAACTATTTTAAAACCTCTCATGTTGTCAAGTTTTAGTAGCATTAGAAGCCAGTCATTGCTTATGCGTTGATTAAATGAGTCAGGCATTGACACAAAAGTGCAGTCCTGAAATATGAAGTTTGTGTGCAGTTGCCTTACCATTTCCACAGTAGTGAATGATTTTTGGTAAACTCCTAGGTATAGTGGTGCTTGTCTAGAATCACACTGTGAGTCTGTGTGCATTTGGGAACCACTGTGAGAGAAGTGTTTGGTAACATCGTGTATTTGCTGATAGATAACTGTTTTAAAACATGTCATGTTGTCAAGTTGTAGTAGCATTAGAAGACAGTTATGGCTTATGCTTTCATTAAATGAGTCAGGCATTGACAGTAAATTGCAGTCGTGAAATATGTAGATTGTGTGCAGTTCCCTTACCACTTGCACTATAGTGAATGAGTTTTGGTAAACTCCTATGGATAGTGGTGCTTGTCTAGAATCACACTGTGAGTTAGTGTGTATTTGGGTTCACTGTGAGAGAAGCATTTGGTAACATCATGTATTTGCTGACAGATAACTGTTTTAAAACCTGTCATGTTGTGAAGTTTTAGTAGCATTAGAATCCAGTCTTTGCTTATGCGTTGATTAAATGAGTCATGCTTTGACACTGATGTGCTGTACTAAAATATGTAGATTGTGTGCAGTACCAGTAACTCTTCCAGACTAGTGAATGAGTTTTGGTAAACTCCTAAGATAGTGTTGCTTTTCTAAAATCACACTGTGAGTCTGTGTGCATTTGGGTAAGGATTGTGAGAGAAGCATTTGGTAACATCGTGTATTTGCTGACAGATAACTGTTTTAAAACCGGTCATGTTGTCAAGTTTTAGTAGCATTAGAAGCCAGTCTTTGCTTATGGTTTGATTAAATTAGTGAGGCTTTGACACAAAAGTGCAGTCCTGAAATATGAAGATTGTGTGCAGTTCCCTTACCACTTCTACAGTAGTGAATGATTTTTGGTAAACTCCTAGGTATAGTGGTTGTTGTCTCGAATCACACTGTGAGTCTGTGTGCATTTGGGAACCACTGTGAGAGAAGCATTTTGTAAAATCGTGTATTTGCTGACAGATAACTATTTTAAAACCTGTCATGTTGTCACGTTTTAGTAGCCTTAGAAGCCAGTCATTGCTTATGCATTGATTAAATGAGTCAGGCATTGACATTAAAGTGCAGTCGTGAAATATGTAGATTGTGTGCAGTTCCCTTAACACTTCCACTGTAGTGAATGAGTTTTGGTAAGCTGCTAGGGATAGTGTTGTTTGTCTAGAATCGGACTGTGAGTCTGTGTGCATTTGGGAACGACTGTGAGAGAAGTGTTTGTAAAATCTTGTATTTGCTGACAGATAACTGTTTTAAAACATGTGATGTTGTCAAGTTTTAGTAGCATTAGAAGACAGTTATGGCTTATGCTTTCATTAAATGAGTCAGGCATTGACAGTAAATTGCAGTCGTGAAATATGTAGATTGTGTGCAGTACCCTTAACTCTTCCAGACTAGTGAATGAGTTTTGGTAAACTCCTAGGATAGTGTTGCTTGTCTAAAATCACACTGTGAGTCTGTGTGCATTTGGGTAACGATTGTGAGAGAAGCATTTGGTAACATTGTGTATTTGCTGACAGATAACGGTTCTAAAACCGGTCATTTTGTCAAGTTTTAGTAGCATTAGAAGCCAGTCTTTGCTTATGCTTTGATTAAATTAGTGAGGCTTTGACACAAAAGTGCAGTCCTGAAATATGAAGATTGTGTTCAGTTCCCTTACTACTTTCACAGCAGTGAATGATTTTTGGTAAACTCCTAGGTATAGTGGTTGTTGTCTAGAATCACACTGTGAGTCTGTGTGCATTTGGGAACCACTGTGAGAGAAGCATTTTGTAAAATCGTGTATTTGCTGACAGATAACTATTTTAAAACCTGTCATGTTGTCACGTTTTAGTAGCCTTAGAAGCCAGTCATTGCTTATGCATTGATTAAATGAGTCAGGCATTGACATTAAAGTGCAGTGGTGAAATATATAGATTGTGTGCAGTTCCCTTAACACTTCCACTGTAGTGAATGAGTTTTGGTAAGCTGCTAGGGATAGTGTTGTTTGTCTAGAATCGCACTGTGAGTCTGTGTGCATTTGGGAACGACTGTGAGAGAAGTGTTTGGAAAATCTTGTATTTGCTGACAGATTTCTGTTTTAAAACATGTTATGTTGTCAAGTTTTAGTAGCATTAGAAGACAGTTATGGCTTATGCTTTCATTAAATGAGTCAGGCATTGACAGTAAATTGCAGTCGTGAAATATGTAGATTGTGTGCAGTACCATTAACTCTTCCAGACTAGTGAATGAGTTTTGGTAAACTCCTAGGATAGTCTTGCTTGTCTAAAATCACACTGAGAGTCTGTGTGCATTTGGGTAAGGATTGTGAGAGAAGCATTTGGTAACATTGTGTATTTGCTGACAGATAACTGTTTTAAAGCCGGTCATTTTGTCAAGTTTTAGTAGCATTAAAAGCCAGTCTTTGCTTATGCTTTGAATAAATGAGTCAGGCTTTGACATAAAAGTGCAGTCCTGAAATATGAAGATTGTGTGCAGTTCCCTTACCACTTCCACAGTAGTGAATGCTTTTTGGTAAACTCCTAGGTATAATGGTTGTTGTCTAGAATCACACTGTGAGTCTGTGTCCATTTGGGAAGCACTGTGAGAGAAGCATTTTGTAACATCGTGTATTTTTTAGCAGATAACTCTTTTAAAACCTGTCATGTTGTCAAGTTTTAGTAGCATTAGAAGGTAGTCTTTGCTTATGCATTGATAAAATGAGTCAGGATTTGACACTAAGGTGCAGTACCATGTACTATTCTCTTCACTGTGGCAGAACTGAAAATTTAAAAGTTTTACCTAAGCACTGTCCTAGAAGTAGTTTGATTATTTAGTCAGTTTCTTAGTACCAAATAGATTGCTTCAAATGTCTATGCAGTATGCATGTAGTGTTCTAACATGCTATATACTTGTTTTTTGCACCTTCAATTCCCTAGTCAGTATCCATACACTTCCAGGAAACACCCTGTCACTTCCTTTGCAGTCCTCTAGAGACCCGTTCAACAGCATGTACTAATCCATTCACTGTGCCAAAACCCAAACACTTATACATTCACAAAGACACTCTCTTTCCAGTACTCTAATGATTCAGTCACTGCCTAAGTATTCATGAACTGAGCCAGGTCTTAGCACATGGACTTCTTCAAACCCCTATCCACTATGCATGCAGTCCTCTAACCACCTACACACTTGTCTTTCACACCTCCAATTCCCCAGTCAGTATCCATTCACTTCCAGCAAACACCCTGTCACTCCCATTGCCCTCCTCTAGTCACCCATTCAGCATCATGTACTAATCCATTCACTGCGCCAAAACCCAACCACTTATAAATTAACACAGGCACATTCCTTGCAGTACTCTAATCAAGTACTGATCCAGTGACCCAGGCCTTAGTATATGGACTGCTTCAAACCCCTATCCACTATGCATGCAGTCGTCTAACCACCTACACACTTGCCTTTCACACCTTCAATTCCCCAGTCAGTATCCATACACTTCCAGGAAACACCATGTCACTCCTTTTGCAGTCCTCTAGTGACCCATTCAGCACCATGTACTAATCCATTCACTGTGCTAAAACCCAAACACTTATAAATTCACCAAGATACTATCTTTGCAGTACTCTAATCATTCACTCAGTGCCTAAGTATTCATGCACTGAGCCAGGCCTTAGCACATGGACTGCTTCAAACCCCTATGCACTATGCATGCAGTCTTCTAACCACCTAGACACTTGTCTTTCACACTTTCAATTTCCTAGTCAGTATCCATACAGTCCAGCACTTGTCACTGCCTTTGCACTCCTCTAGTCACCCATTCAGCACCAAGTACTAATCCATTCCCTGTGCGAAAAGCCTAGCACTTATACATTCACCTAGGCACTCTCCTTGCTGTACTCTAATCATTCAGTCAGTACCCAAGTAGCATGCAGTGAGCCAGGCCTTAGCACATGGACTGCTTTAAATGCCTATGCAGTATGGATGCAGTCGTCTAATCACCTACACAGTTGTGTTTCACACCTTCAATTCCCTAGTTAGTATTCATACTCTTCTAGCAAACACCTTGTCACTCACCCAGTGTGTCTCCTTATAGTACTGTAATCATTTAGTCAGTTAGCATGTAGAGTTTTAGTGAGGTAGGCTTTATGGCATGAAATGCTTCAAAGTAGTATGCACTATGCATGTAGTGCTTTAACCATCGTCACACTTGTGGTTCAGGGACATAGTTTCTTAGTCAGTATTTACATAAAATGTGTTTGTACAGTAATGGAATAGTATAATTTTGAAAGTTGTTAATATACATTTATTTGTGATTCTTTTTTAGAGATACAGAATAGGAATGTTTCTCATCTGTTTGCACTCTTCTCGTGCAAGATTGTTCGGATGAAGGGTCCTTAGGTGTTTCATCATACTTGCCGTGCCGCACGAGTATTTTTTGTTAGGATCCCCTCATAACAGAACTCTTTTGAAAATCTTGTGCATGATCAAGGTGGCATTGGTCTTTGTTTGCCCCTTGGGAAAAGTAAAAAATGTCCTCACCACAGAAGAAAAACGTTGTGGGTGTGGTGCCTTCTGCAAAAAAATTTCTTCAGATACGGTAAATATTTTAAAGCAGCAACATTTACAGTTTTTGCAAGTTAAACTTATAAAATGTTGTGAGCTGTATGCATTTTATATCTCTGTGATTTGTTTCTTGTGGTTTTTTGTTGAGAATACCATGTTTTTTTTTTTTAACAATTTTTCTGATTTTCCAGGTCTGTCGTCGACATCCATGGTGTCCACAGGAGTGTTGTTTTGTATTATTGTTGTTACATTTTGTTCATTAGTTTATCGTTCATATATATGTTAATAAAAAAATAAAGTTTGAAAATAGTTTATCGTCTACTTATTTATGATTATGAAAAATAAAGTTTGAAAAAAAAATAATAACGTTTTTGGTTGTTCTCTTAACTGCTGTGTGACTCTTTCTTGTTCTTATTACTGTTATTTGATGGAGTCCACCATGGTGTTAAATTTTGGGGCACTTATCGCTGGAATACTGGTGATATCTGCAGTTTGCACCTACTTCTGAATAGTGTGTTAGATTTATCTCAACTTTACTTCCGTTAAAGTGCTGATAATGAAATGGAGACTAGCCGTTCTCATGCAAAAAGACACGAGGTGCACCTTTCCAATGTATTCTAAATACTAAAATCCTGTATTGAGTTGCACTGAGGTATTGGCTGCACTTGCAGTGTACACACAAAATCTATTAAGAAATCTCATTGTATTTATTGATTAGGAATAGTGCGTCAGGTGCTGGATCTTGACGAGATACACTGTTCAGTTCATATATTGTTCTGCGCACGAAAAAAAACACATCACAACTTTCACACCAATTGCAATGTAAAACAAATTCCGGCGATAAGACACGTTAGCACCAGGGATTTTACACTTGCTTTCTGCTGGTGTTAAGCAGGACAACTATCTGCGCCATGAAAGGGAACACAGCCAAGAGCCACACTAGAACACCCACAAGTGCCATAGAGTCGTCTACTTATTTATGATTATAAAAAATAAAGTTTGAAAAAAAAAATAATAACGTTTTTGGTTGTTCTCTTAACTGCTGTGTGACTCTTTCTTGTTCTTATTACTGTTATTTGATGGAGTCCACCATGGTGTTAAATTTTGGGGCACTTATCGCTGGAATACTGGTGATATCTGCAGTTTGCACCTACTTCTGAATAGTGTGTTAGATTTATCTCAACTTTACTTCCGTTAAAGTGCTGATAATGAAATGGAGACTAGCCGTTCTCATGCAAAAAGACACGAGGTGCACCTTTCCAATGTATTCTAAATACTAAAATCCTGTATTGAGTTGCACTGAGGTATTGGCTGCACTTGCAGTGTACACACAAAATCTATTAAGAAATCTCATTGTATTTATTGATTAGGAATAGTGCGTCAGGTGCTGGATCTTGACGAGATACACTGTTCAGTTCATATATTGTTCTGCGCACGAAAAAAAACACATCACAACTTTCACACCAATTGCAATGTAAAACAAATTCCGGCGATAAGACACGTTAGCACCAGGGATTTTACACGTGCTTTCTGCTGGTGTTAAGCAGGACAACTATCTGCGCCATGAAAGGGAACACAGCCAAGAGCCACACTAGAACACCCACAAGTGCCATAGAGTCGTCTACTTATTTATGATTATAAAAAATAAAGTTTGAAAAAAAAAATAATAACGTTTTTGGTTGTTCTCTTACCTGCTGTGTGACTCTTTCTTGTTCTTATTACTGTTATTTGATGGAGTCCACCATGGTGTTAAATTTTGGGGCACTTATCGCTGGAATACTGGTGATATCTGCAGTTTGCACCTACTTCTGAATAGTGTGTTAGATTTATCTCAACTTTACTTCCGTTAAAGTGCTGATAATGAAATGGAGACTAGCCGTTCTCATGCAAAAAGACACGAGGTGCACCTTTCCAATGTATTCTAAATACTAAAATCCTGTATTGAGTTGCACTGAGGTATTGGCTGCACTTGCAGTGTACACACAAAATCTATTAAGAAATCTCATTGTATTTATTGATTAGGAATAGTGCGTCAGGTGCTGGATCTTGACGAGATACACTGTTCAGTTCATATATTGTTCTGCGCACGAAAAAAAACACATCACAACTTTCACACCAATTGCAATGTAAAACAAATTCCGGCGATAAGACACGTTAGCACCAGGGATTTTACACTTGCTTTCTGCTGGTGTTAAGCAGGACAACTATCTGCGCCATGAAAGGGAACACAGCCAAGAGCCACACTAGAACACCCACAAGTGCCATAGAGTCGTCTACTTATTTATGATTATAAAAAATAAAGTTTGAAAAAAAAAATAATAACGTTTTTGGTTGTTCTCTTAACTGCTGTGTGACTCTTTCTTGTTCTTATTACTGTTATTTGATGGAGTCCACCATGGTGTTAAATTTTGGGGCACTTATCGCTGGAATACTGGTGATATCTGCAGTTTGCACCAACTTCTGAATAGTGTGTTAGATTTATCTCAACTTTACTTCCGTTAAAGTGCTGATAATGAAATGGAGACTAGCCGTTCTCGTGCAAAAAGACACGAGGTGCACCTTTCCAATGTATTCTAAATACTAAAATCCTGTATTGAGTTGCACTGAGGTATTGGCTGCACTTACAGTGTACACACAAAATCTATTAAGAAATCTCATTGTGTTTATTGATTAGGAATAGTGCGTCAGGTGCTGGATCTTGACGAGATACACTGCTCAGTTCATATATTGTTCTGCGCACGAAAAAAACCACATCACAACTTTCACACCAATTGCAATGCGAAACAAATTCCGGCGATAAGACACGTTAGCACCAGGGATTTTACACCTGCTTTCTGCTGGTGTTAAGCAGGACAACTATCTGCGCCATGAAAGGGAACACAGCCAAGAGCCACACTAGAACACCCACAAGTGCCATAGAGTCAATGAGCATGATACAGGGATACCCATGAGGGCCAGAAGACTCATCTCAACAACTCCAGGACCACCAATGCCCCCCAAACCCACATCTTAGTAAGTGTGTCCCTGTGGTCATTGTCTTAGCATGATAGGCACGAGCCCTGCAACATCACAGTGTGCTGTCACCTCAGCGTTGGCAGTGTTCCTGGACGTGTAGCTACGCACGCATCCTCCTGCATGCACAACTGGCGTGTGATGGTCTGCGGTTCACAGGTCAGTGCAGGGGTGTGCCTATCCGGCAAGGGAAACGGGGTGTCTCGGACATGTCCGTGTACAGGAAGTGTAGTAGGTGTGTCTCTGTGTTCTGGTGTGGCCTGCTACAAGAGCCGCAGCAGTCGATGTTGTAAAGTGGCATGCACCACCTCCAAACGGCACTGTGATGGTGTAGTTGGAATGTAGTAGGACATGCGCAAATAGGCATTACAATGGTGTGCTGTACGAGTGCATGAGATACAACAGCCCACCGCACAAAAGTGTGGGGGCTCGTGGGAGGGAGGAGCAGCCGTTTGGCAACATAACACACAGTGAACTCGACCATGTGCCACATGCTGGGCATCTCATCCATGATGACCACGGTCGCAGACATCCCACAACACCAACGACTGGCCTTTGTACACATCCTGTATGAATGCAGCGTGGTTTTCACTTCTATGCTCGTGTAGTGGTGTGATGTTGGTGGGTTGTGTGACTTGTGCTCCTTGTTGGTGTGTTTCATTTTGGCCATTGTTAGTCTATATGTGTGTTGTACTTAATTGTGCATTTGTGCCATTCTGCCCATCTCCCCCCTCCCCCCACTCCCTGCTTCTTCCTCTTCCTAGTGCTGTTGTGTCTATTATTTTGTTGCTGCACACATAAATACATGTAAAGAATAAATTAGAATAGTTCCTTGATTCTTTTAGGTTTCAAAACTTCTCTATTGGTTTCTTTTTAATTTCCCATATGAAACTTTTTTTTAATATTCAATAACACATAGAAGTCAGAAGTGCAACGTATTCTATCAACACACTTTCTAGAACATTCTACAACACATGCAGGTTAAAAGTTCATACATTTTTTTAAACTTAAACGATATTTTTTTGCAACATTTTCTTGAACATTTAACGACACATGCAGGTTAAAAGTTCACAATTGTTTTAAGTTCCAACAGTGCCTTCCAAATGCAAGTAGCAGGTGTGGTTGAGCTGAACAAATTTTATCCTATGATATGTACTCCACGTTGAAACTGCTTTTTCTTAACCAATCACAAAGATGCTTTTCCACAAAACTAATGTGCACCCTACTTTTAAAAAGAATGCTTTTCATGATATCTTTAAAGATAAGTTATAGATAGGAATTAGCATTTAAAAAACCTTTGAAATTCATTGAAAAAACCATAGGTTTAATGCACGTTATAGTTAGGAATTGGCATTTAAAAAACCTTTGAAATTCACTGAAAAAACCATAGGTTTCAGGCACGTTATAGTTAGGAATTAGCATTTAAAAAAACCTTAGAAATTCCCTGAAAAAACCATAGGTTTCAGGGGCGTTATAGTTAGCTGGACATTTCCCTCATACAAAACACTAGAAATTCCCCTGTTATAGTTAGTTCAGCTAACTATAACTCGCGCCCCCGCAATGCACTGCTGATGACGTCACATATTACATCACTCATGACATGGTCAGTGACATCACTGATGACATCACTGATGACATCTCAAATGACATCACTGAAGACATCACTGATGACATCATCCATTGAGTATGTGTTTCTGAACAGTTTTAATATGTTTAATATATATAGGGAAAGGCCTGTTGAAAAATAAGTGGGTGTACAAGTGTGTGAATGGATGATTTTCTAGATGTGTAACTGACTCTATAAGTGAGTCATTAAATGTATCTTACTGCAGACTAGTGACTAAACGGTGTGAACGTCTGTATGTGTCTGTGTGTTGGTGTATAAGTGGCTGCATGGTTTTGTGAATAGCTATATGAGTGTCTATATGGGTTATTGATTGGTTGTCTGAGTATCTGTATGGGTGCCTGAGTGTTTGGGTGGGTAGGGTGTGTTACTCTGTGACTAGATGTGTGAGTGGGTGATTCAGTGGGTGCATGGTTTTAAGAGTGCATCTGTGATGGACTGTATGGTTGGGTGAGTGTATGTATGGGTGTGTTAGTGATTGAATGTATATCTCAGTTGTACATGTGTCAGTAACTACATATGTGAAACGCAGTGTATATGTGTGTAAGAGTATATAACTATCTATATGTGAGAGTGTGTGATTTTGGGAGTGGCTGTATGCGCCATAGTGCAAGGATATCTGTGTCATGTGCTGTTTGTTTTTCTGCAGGAAGACACATCATTTGTTAGTATTTTTATGAGTAAGTGAACTTGAGTGTGTTTAACTGTATAGGTGAGTAAATTGGACTGTGATTAATTATTTGCATGACTGACCAGATGTGTCAGTACCTCAATGGATGATTGGCGGTGTGTGAGTGTCTATATAGGTGTATAAATGCACAGAGTGACTGTAAGTATGAGTGACTGTACAGGTGAGTGGGTGGACATGTATGTAGACCTAAAAGTCAATGAGTGGGTGTGTAGTTATTGGTATTGGAGTATCTAGGGTTGTCAAAATGGGCGTTTGAAATTTCGAGTCGGTGTATCAAAGGTTATATTAGGGTGTGAGAAGATGCACTCATTTATCACATGGATGACGTCATCAGTGATGTCATCAGTGATGTCATTTGAGATGTCATCAGTGATGTCATCAGTGATGTCACTGACCATGTCATCAGTGATGTAATATGTGACGTCATCAGCAGTGCATTGCGGGGGTGCGAGTTATAGTTATCTGAACTAACTATAACAGGGGAATTTCTAGGCTTTTGTATGAGGGAAATGTCCAGCTAACTATAACGCCCCTCAAACCTATGGTTTTTTCAGTGAATTTCTAAGGTTTTTTAAATGCTAATTCCTAACTATAACGTGCCTGAAACCTATGGTTTCTTCAGTGAATATATATATATATATATATATATATATAGATAATCCAGTCCCCTTTTCCAGAAAAAATGGGTCCGAAACATACGCGGTGCTGTCAATTGATTTTATTGCCAAAATTCAGGCGCTCAGGGTAAATATTGATTGAAACGCTAGGCAGACGTGCTTCAGTCTGACAACTTTCCTCAGTGCCTGTTCCATCAAACGATGTAATTTCACCTGGGGGCCGGTTTTAAAAGGGTCACAGTCCACTCTGATTGGAGTATAGTGTTGGCCCAACCTCCACAGTCACTGTTGCGCTGCTCCCACCTAATCCATGCCAGGTTTCTATGTGCACCACAGTAAGTGAAAGTCCTGTGAATTTCACCTCGACACCAAGTGGCTTCCCAGTCCTGCTGGCTGCACCATTGCACATTCTCCCAGCAACCATTGAGGTAGTAAATAATGGAAAATCCCAGTTGTCAACATCTTAACGCAGCCAAATGCTGCATTCTCTCTCCCCATTCGGTATTCAAACTCAGGTGAGTGTCTTGTCCATACGGGGGGCTGTGCTGTAGTCTTATACACGTACCAAAGTTGCAGTCCATGCACGGAGCTCCAGAATGGAAGGGTGCGCTAGATAACGGTGCCTGCTTTACTGTTCAAACATAGAATCCAGTCCCCTTTTCCAGAAAATGTTGGTCCGACACATGCTCGGTGCTATCAATTGGTTTTATTGCCAAAATTCAAGTGCTCAGTGTGAATATTGATTGAAACGCTAGGCAGACGCGTTTCAGTCTGACTACTTTCCTCAGTGCCTGTTCCATCAAACGATGTAATTTCACCTGGGGGCCGGTTTTTCAAAAGGGTCACAGTCCACTCTGATTGGAGTATAATGTTGTCCCAACCTCCACAGTCACTGTTGCACTGCTCCCACCTAATCCATGCCAGGTTTCTATGTGCACCACAGTAAGTGAAAGTCCAGTGAATTTCACCTCGACACCAAGTGGCTTCCCAGTCCTGCTGGCTACAGTATTGCACATTCGCAAAGCAACCATTGAGGTAGTAAATAATGGAAAATCCCAGTTGTCAACACCTTAATGCAGCCAAATGCTGCATCCTCTCTTCCCATATGGTATTCAAACTCAAGTGAGTGTCTTTTCCATACGGGGGGCACCGTGCTGTAGTTTTATACATGTACCAAAGTTGCAGTCCATGCACGGAGCTCCAGAACGGGAGGGATAACGGTGCCTGCTTTACCTATCAAACATAGAATCCAGTCCCCTTTTCCAGAAAAACGGGTCCGACACATGCTCGGTGCTGTCAATTGGTTTTATTGCCAAAATTCAAATGCTCAGGGTAAATATCGATTGAAACGCTAGGCAGAGGCGTTTCAGTCTGACGACTTTCCTCAGTGCCTTTTACATCAAACGATGTAATTTCACCTGTGGGCCGGTTTTATATATATATATCAATATTACCTACTGGTGGTCGGCAGTAGGAAGTTATAGTTAGGACCCAGTTTCCATAAGAAAAGCGTTTTTTGATTTGCCAATATCTTTGGCGCTGTTTGACGAATCTTTGATCAAATTTTCAAAACTAATTTAAATGTAAATGTAAATTGATACTTGTATAGCACACTACTCACCCGCAAGGGTCTCAAGGCGCTTGTACGAATACCGCTGTGGAATCCATCCTGGCTTTCCCTGTGAGGCGTCCACTCCTGGGCACCCCCAAGGTGGAGGCCAGGCATCCTTAGTGTTGTGGGGGCCGTTGTGGAGATTAAGCAAGCTATTGCCCAGAGTTGCAGAGTGGGACTCCATGATTGGAATGGTACAGAGGCGAGAATTATCAGGTCTGTGGAATTTTTGAGCCCAAGACCCGCCGAGGCAGGGAATTGAACACTGATCCCGGGCTAGACCTCTGCATCAGGGTCTGCCGCTCTAATCATTGAGCCACACTTCTCCACAATGGGGTACTCTGGTCAGCTCCTGTCTTGAAAGTTTCAGGGTGATTCATCTAGCGCGGGCCGAGAAAAATGGTGGGTCCCAAAACGTGTTTTCTCCATGTTAATTTCACAGAAACTTTTGTTGCAGCTACAGCCTAAGCTGCTGAACAGAATTACACCAAATACTGTTGCATTGTGTGAAGTGGGAGTAGTACATTTTATACATCCATAGTACAACACTTTGCCTAGTTTTGTATAAATTGTAGGGGTAATAGTATATAGAATTAAATGTAAAATTGCACAATTTATTTTATATTGTTACAATTTGTAATATTCTGTTTTTGCTTATTCAAAAATATAATACTTATAATTGTTAATGGTCTTAACGTGTATAATAATTTAATAAACTTATAAGACATGTATGTTGTTTACTTTTAATTTCAATTAAAATGGTTTGTTTTTTAAATATTTTAAGTTATTGCTATATATATAAAATCCGAGCAGCCTTTGCTGTCTCCTCCCAATGTGCTTGTTAGGAAGCCCTGCTCATAGATGCCGCAGCAACACATATACTTGTGGGCTCTTGAGATGCACAGGACGAGGCAGATCAGCAGCTGTCCACAGTGGAGTCACTAGAAGTGGAATCTAGAGGAGGGGACACACATTGGGCCCTAGATAAAACTAGTGGGGCCAACTACAAAGGATAAAGGTAGATAGGTGTGTGTGGCTGTTTTTGTGTGTGCAGGTATCTATGTATGTGTGTGTGTGTGTGTGTGTATATATATATACTATATATCTATATATTCACTGAAAAAAACATAGGTTTCAGGGACGTTATAGTTAGTAATTAGCATTTAAAAAACCTTAGAAATTTATTGAAAAAACCATAGGTTGCAGGGACGTTATAGTTAGAAATTAGTATTTAAAAAAAACCTTAGAAATTCACTGAAAAAAACATAGGTTTCAGGGACATTATAGTTAGAAATTAGCATTTAAAAAAAACCTTACAAATTTACAAAAAAAAATATAGGTTTCACGGATGTTATATTTAGTAATAAGTATTTAAAAAACCTTAGAAATTCCTTGAAAAAACGTAGTTTTCAGGGATGTTATAGTTAGAAATTAGCATTTAAAAAACCTTAGAATTTCACAGAAAAAACATAGGTTTCAAGGGCGTTATAGTTATTCGGACATTTCCCTCATACAAAACTAGAAAAATTCAGCCGCTATAGTTAGTTGACTATAAATCGCGCCCCCGCAATGCTCTGCTTATGATGTCACAAGTTACATCACTCATGACATGGTCAGATGACATCACTGATGACATCTCGAATGACCACTGATGACATCACTGATGACATCATCCAGTAACTTTGGGTTTCTGTAAAGTTTAGATATGTTCTATATATATATATGCAAAGGTGTATTGAAGAATGAGTGGGTGTATAAGTGTCTGGATGATTTCGTAGGTGCGTGACTGACTGTATAAGTGAGGGATTAAACGTGTCTTACTGAATGCATGGGTTAGTGACTAAAGTATGTGAATATCTGTATCAGTCTGTCAGATGCATGGGTTAGTGAGTAGCTACATGAGTATCTATATGGGTTATTGATTGCTTATCTGAGTATTTATATTTATGGGTGGGTGAGTATGTGTATGGGTGTTGGTGAATGAATGGATGTCTCAGTGGTACATGTCCAAGCAACTACAAATGTAAAAGGCAATGTATGTGAGAGTTGAAGTATATAAATGACTATGTGAGAGTGAGTAATTGTAAGAGTGGCTGTATGGATGAGTGTGTGCTTGTAGGAGTGAATGGGTGGTGGTTGTGTGAGTGTCTGTTATGTGCATAGATGTGTGTGTGATTGATTCAATGGGTGTATAGATTCAAGACTGCATTTGCGAAGGGCTGTGCGGGTGGGTGAGTGTGTATATAGGTGTGTTGGTGAGTGAATAGATGTCTTAGTGGTACATGTGTGAGTAACTACATATGTGAAAGGCAGTATATATGAATGTTGGAGTATATAAATGACTATATGTGAGAGTGAGTGATTGTGAGAGTGGCTGTATGGATGAGTGGTTGCTTGTATCAGTGATTGTATAAGAGAGTAAGTATGTGTTAGTATCTGTATGAATAAGTGAGGTGGTGTGTGTATAACTGTATAGCAAAGTAAATGGGTGAGTCATTGGTTCTTTACATGACTGACTAGGTGTGTAAGTAACTCTATGGATAAGTGTCAGTGTGTGAGTGTCTGTATTGATGAGTGACTGCATGTATGAGTGAGTGTATGGGTGAATGAGTGGAAGTTTGTGTAGACCTAGGAATCAGTGGGCGGGTATGTAGTAACTGGTATTGGTGTGTATATGGTTTTGAAAATGGTAGTCTGTATTTTAGAGTGTGTGTATAAAAGGTTATTTTAATGTGTGAGGAGGTACGTCAGATTATCACATGAATTATGTCATCAGTGATATCATTTGAGATGTCATGAGTGATGTCATGAGTGATGTCACTGACCATGTCACGAATGATGTAATATGTGACGTCCTCAGTATTGCTTCGCGGGGGCATGAGTTATAGTTAGTAAACTAACTATAACAACCGAATTTCTCTCGTTCTGTATGAGTGAAATGTCCAACTAACTATAACATCCCTGAAACCTATGTTTTTTTTAGTGAATTTCAAAGGTTTTTTAAATGCTAATTTCTAACTATAACCTCCCTGAAACCTATGGTTTGTTCAGTGACTTTCAAAGGTTTTTTAAACGCTAATTTCTAACTATAACGTCCCGGAAACATATGTTTTTTTCAGTGAATTTCAAAGCTTTTTTAAATAATATTTTGTAACTCTAATATCGAAAAAATATTTGTCCTAGGTTTTTATTTGTTATAAAAATAATATAATGTTTTATCTTTTCTAAAATATAAATATCCTTTTTTTTTTGCCAAAAAAGTGGAGTCACGTTCTGATCGTGTACCTATTTTGGTGGGTGCGCGTATTCAAGCTGCCATATTGCTAAAGTCGTGTAGGATGCGCGTTTGGTATGCGACGGGTGTGCAGTGCCCTGCCCCATGTAATGACACGTATGTATTTCTAGGGGTCACGCCGGGTGCACGATTCCCGTAAAAATGTTATGTTTCAAAACTATGGGCCTCATGTAGGTGGCCTGGCATTTACCACTTCATAAATACCCAATCATACCGATTCGGTATTTATGAAGTGGTAAATGCTATGTAGGTATTCAATCGGTAAAAATTACCAATTCGTAGAAATTCGGTAATTACCGAATCGGTATTTAACGATTCGGTAATGAGGCATACCTTCCCATTGATTGAATCAATGGGAAGGTATGCCTCATTACCGAATCGGTAAATACCGATTCGGTAATGGGGGGAGCAAAATCAAGGGTGGCAGGGTGTCACAGTGACACCCTGTTGCACCCCTGATTCCTACATGTGTGCACATGTGGCACACATACATGCCCTAAGGGCATGTATGTCTGCCACATTGCACACTTCAAAGTGCATAAAAATGCTTTTTTGCAGCTATTCGTTATTTACCACCAACTTTTAGTTGGTGGTAAATAACGAATCCACCCAACACCCACACACTCCCCCTACAACTCATTTCATGATTCGGTATTTACCGAATCGGTAATATTACCGATTCGGTAAATTTACCGATTCGGTAAATACCGAATCATGAAATTCTCCCCCTACATCTCAACAGCCTAAATACCGGTCGGTAACGGTATATTTACTGAAAATCGGCCGTTACCGACCGGTATTAGGCTTCCTACATGAGGCCCTATATGTATATAACTTTAATATGTATATTAGAGCAGAAGCTTATCTAAGCTAATTATAAAAATCATATATTTGTAATTGCAATAAAGTTATATTATTGTTAAATATATTTTCCAGAGGTGCGTCAGGTGTGCGTTTGGTATGTGATGGGTGCGCAGTGTCCGGCCCCACCTAACGTCATATACGTATGGGGTCGCACTGGGTGCACGACTCCCGTAAAATGTTTATGTTTTAAAAGTATATGTATTTAATTTTAATATGTATATTAAAGCAAGAGATTATCTAAACTAATTATAAAAATCATATATTTGTAATTGCAATAAAGTTATATTATTCTTAAATATATTTTCCGGAAGTTGTGTCAGGTGCGCGCTGGTTGCGCGCCCGGTGTGCGACTCCTATGTGACTTCAAAAGAAAGCATTTCATTTGTTTACAAGGTTTTGATTCTAGAACTTGAAGGACCCCATCCATTTTGTTTCATTCCTTTAACACCATCAGAGGAGATACACCTGCTGTGTTTTCTTAGCTGTTTGGTGGTATTTTTTTGTGTTTTTTTACATCATAAAAAATGGCTTCTTCAATTCCTCAAGTGTATTTACCATCTGATGAAGATGATTTGGAGGAACCGGGTGAAGAAAAGAATAGAGTCTGTTGTGTGGGTGTCCTTCACCATACCAGATAGGGAGAAGAAAGTCAACACCAGGAATGGGAGCTGCACACTGTGCCCGAGTCTGCTGTCATTTGGAAGTGACAAAAAATATTCCTGAGGCACTTCCAGCATGATGAAACATCTGCAAACTATCCACCCTCATCATCTGACCCGCGAGCAACATCGTCGTGCACTAGAACTTTTGCAGCATGATGTCCAGGTTGCTGGTCCAAGCACCTCAGGAGCCTCTAGTTCCTCATCTCATGGACCTGACATTCGTCCTGAATTTGTCAAGTTAGAGAAGCACCGCAACAAATGTAAGACTGTCCTCTGTTATGGAGAGCAGTCTGTTGATGCTGTAGTTTCTGCCGCTAGAAATCACGCTTGCTATTTTTTTTTGTTGCAATGACAATTTAATTGCAAAGTTTTATAGTTTGTTCCGTTGTTTTTCTAGTTTAAAAAAAAACACCAAAAAATACATAAAATAGTTAAAAAAACACAAGAAAAGTTGAAAAAAGAAAAAAGAAGTAAAAAATGGTTCTTTTTAGAACCACCTATTCTGTTAAAAAAAGAGAAACATGTGCATAGTAATGCCTGGGTGATTGTATGAGAACATGCATAGAGCTTGAGTGATTGAAAGAGTGCATGGGTTGTGCCCGGATGATTGCATGACTGCATCAGTAGTATGTAGGTGGTTGCATGAGTGCATGGGTAGTGCCTGCATGATTGGACAAGTGCATGGGTAATGCCTGGGTGAATGCATGAGATTTTATAAGTGCATGAGTAGAGTCTGGGTGATTGCATGAGTACATAAGTAGTGCTTGAGTGATTGAAAGAGTGCATGTGTAGTGCCTGGGTGAATCCATGAGTGCATCAGTAGTATGTAGCTGCTTCCATGAGTGTATGGGTAGTGCCTGTGTGATTGGACGAGTGAATGGGTAATGCCTGGGTGATTGCATGAGTGCATGGGTAGTGCCTGAGTGATTGCATGAGTGCATGGGTAATGTCTGGGTAATTTTATAGGTGCATGAGTAGTGCCTGCACGATTTCATGAGTACATGGGTAGTGCTTGAGTGATTGAAAGAGCACATGGGAAGTGCCTGGGTGATTGCTTGAGTGCATCAGTAGTACGTAGGTGGCTGCATGAGTGCATGGTTAGTGCCTGCATAATTGGACAAGTGTGTGGGTAATGCCTGGGTCATTGCATGAGTGCATGGGTAGTGCCTGAGTGATAGCATGAGTGCATGGGTAATGCCTGGGTAATTTTTTAACTGCATAAGTAGTGCCTGGGTGATTGCATGAGTACAAAGGTAGTCCGTGGTGATTTTTTAAGTGTTTGGATATTGGAGGAATGTTTGCATGAGTGCATAGGTAGTGCCTGGGTGATTAGAGTAATGCATTGGCAATGCCTGGGTGATTTCATGAGTGCATGGGTACTGCCTGAGTGATTGGAGAAGTGCATGAGTAGTGCCTGGGTGATTGCATGAGTGCATGGGTAGTACATGGGTGATTGGAGCAGTGAATGGATAGTGTCTGGGTTATTCCATGAGTCAATGAGAACTGCCTGGATGATTGGAAGAGTGCATGGGTAGTGCCTGGGTGATTTTGAAAATGCTTAGTTACTGCTTGGGTGATTGCATGAGTGCAGAAGTAATGTATGCGTGATTGGAAGACTGCATGGGTAATGCTTGATTGATTGCATTAGTTTATGAGTAATGCCTGGATGATTGAATGAGTGGATGGGTAGCACCTGGATGATTGTAAGAGTGCAAGGGTAGTGTATGGTGATTTTATAAGTGCTTCAGTATTGGTTTAGTGTTTGGAGAACTGTATGGCTAGTAGCTGGGTGATCGAAGGAGTGCATGGGTAGTGCACAGGTGAATAGAGCACTGTATGGGTAGTCCCTGAGATATTACATCAGTGCATGAATAGTACCTGGCTGATTGGAAGAGTGCTTTTGTAATGCCTGGGTGTTTTTGTAAGTGCATGGATATTGCTTGAGGGATTTTGTAAGTGGATGGGCAATGCCTGGGTGACTGGATGAGTTTATGGGCCATACCTGGACAATTGCATGAGTGCATGGGCAGTGCCTGGGTGATTGGAGGAGTGCACGGATAGTGCATGGTGATTTTATAAGTACATAGGTAATGACTGGGTGATTGGAGGAGTGCATGGCTACTGGCTGGGTAATTGCATTAATGCATGGTTAGTGTCTTGGTGATTGGATAAGTGCATGGGTACTGCCTGAGTGTTTGGAGGAGTGTAAATATAGTGTATGCTGATTTATAAGTGCATGAGTGATGACTGGGTGATTGTTTGGAGTGCATGAGTATTGCCTGAGTAATTGAAGAGTGAATGAGTAGTGGCTAAATGATTATAGGAGTGCATGGGTAGTATGTGGGTTATTGCATGAGTTTATGAATAATGCCTGAGTGATTAGAGGAGCGCATAGGTAATGCCTGGGTGATTTTTTGAATGCTTGGATAGTGGGCGAGTGATATCATGAGTGCTTGGGTACTAATTGGGTGATTGGAGTATTGCACAGGTAGTGCATGGGTGAATGAAACAGTGCATGGGTAGTACCTGGGTTTTTCCATGAGTGTATGAGTAGTGCCTGAGTGATCGGAGGAGTGCATGAGAAGGGCCTGGGTGATTACAAGAATGCATAGGTAGTGCATGGGAGATTCAAGCACTGTATAGATAGTGTCTGTGTTATTACATCAGTGGATGAGTAGTGCCTACGTTATTCCAGAAGTGCATTGGTAGTGCCTGGGTGAATATTGTAAATCTATATATATTTGCCTGGGTGATTACATGAGTACATGGTTACTGCTTGAATGAGTAATGTTTTGATGATTCAAGAAACGCATAGATGAGACTTGGGTGATTGGAAGACTGTACAACTAATGTCTGGATGATTGCATAAGTGTATGGGTACTACCAGACTGATTAAAGGTGTGGATTAATAATGCCTGGGTTATTTTTTAAGTACAAAGGTTTCAGTACTTGAAGGAGTGCATGAGTACTGCTGAGGTGATTTGAGGAGTGAGATGATTAAGTTTGAAAAAATGAATTACTGCAATAATAGTGACTGTAACCATTAATTCATGCTTATTACATTATTTCATTCTACCTTCTGTATTGAAGTAGATATCAAACTCATTGAAACTATTTTATAGTTTTTTTTCATTGTAAATTAAATTTAAAATATGTCCAAACTTTAGTTTTACTTTCTGTAAAAGACAAGAAAATATACTATTACTGCAAATAATATTATACGTTAAGAAGACAACACAATCTTAGAATTACATAACATAGTCAGATTTTCTTTTTTGCTATTTTCAGATTTTATTGATTTTCACCATACACAGTGATTTCAATGTTGATCATCATGAAACAGAGGGCAAAAAAAATTCAATCAATAAGATTGTAAAAAAATACAAATCTATGTTCAAAATATTTACAACAACTTCAACTATCTCTTTATAGTTTCAAAAATAAACACTCTCATTTTCATTGCATATAATACAAACATCAAATATATGAACTACTTATTTCTATCACAATTTTCCAAATGCAATATCAATGAACCAAAACAAAAATAAAAAATCACTAATTGCTCAGATCTACTCAATAGGCCAAATGATGTTTCCAAAATTGTTTGCATTGAAAATATCCAAAATAAACTCATTAATTCATGTTTACATCTTCCCAATAGGCTGAATGATAGTTCCGAATTCATTTGCATTGAAAATGTCCAAAATAAACTTGTTAATTCATGTTGAAATCTTCCCAATAGGCCGAATGACGTTACTGATTTCATTTGCATTGAAAATATCCTAAATAAACTCATTAATTCATGTTGACATCTTCCCAATAGGCCGAATGATGTTTTCAGAACTTTGGCATCAAAAATATTAGATATGAATTTGGTATGTCATAAGTCAACCGACATTTGAATTCTAAATGGGCGTTATTACAATGTGTCCATCCTTTATTGCATGTTAAATACACGGTATAGTGTCCAAATGTTGCACTAGGTCCATCATGAAAAATAATAGCCACTGCTTTAAAAGTTCTTCCTGAAATTGACACTTGACTTGCCACAAAAGTTTAAATTTTGGTTTGCAATTTTGTTCCATCTGCTCTACAACATTGTAACATTAAAATGACATATTGTCCAAATCTTTATATAAATAATATTGACAACATTTCTGATTTGCAATGAGTACATTTCATATCTTGATTAGCTGTTTTTGCTAATGTGTTAAAAGACACTTTTTTGCAATCTGGTATTGTCAAATATATGTATCGTTCAGTGTCTATTTCAGTGGTAGAAGAAAAAGAACAGCTATCACATTTATGATCCCATCTGTAACATAGTCCAAACAGATTTTTAATTTGTATTCCTTCATCTTCCAATACTGCAAGCACAAACATAAGAAATTCTTGAGCATCTTGTTGTACATTAAGGGGTCGATTCCGATTTTGGCTGGAAAATGTTTTTCCCGGCACGGACCCGTCATATTTTCTGACTGAACCATACACACGCCTTCCAAATGGCTGAGTACGATGCAATGCTTGAAATTTACAACTGACTCGGCCTGAATTTTTTTTTACAGCCGAGTCGGCAGGAAAGTAGCCTGACGCGATAGACTCATATGTGAATGACTCCATGTAGCCAAGCATTAACACGACACGACGGACTCGGACGCGAACGATGCCACATACTCCAGCCTTAAAACAACCCAATAGACGCGTATGCGAACGATTCGACACAGCCAAGCACATACACAACGCGATAGACTCGTCCCCGTTGATCGTGTTCTGGCGCAAATCAGGGCTCAAATACGCCTTGTCCAAATGCTGTGACGCGCTGGAAGTGGCGCCCTGTATGACACGTAGAAAAATTGCATCGTACTTGCATGTCTGGAAACTGGTTGGGAAAAGCCTCCGTACGACTCGATTTCTGTGTTTTCTGAGCCTGTTCGGTCGTGAAATAGAGCACGGATCGGAGCGGACGATTCGGTCGTAAATTTGCCTGTAATACGCATCGGACTTGCTCATTTGTAGAAAAAAGCTCCTTATACGAGTCGGTCGTAAGGTAAGCCTACGAATAGCATTGGGAAAGCATTTTTAGCGACATCGGAATTGGGCCCTAAGTGTAAATTGTGAAGAACCAGAACATATATCCAAAAGATGCCCATTACTAGAAGCAGTTCGGATTTTAGGTATATCAGTTGTGAATTTTTGAAAAATATAATGCAACCAAGAACAAAATCTTTTTTCTCAATTCTGCATAATTTGATGATGAAGATTCTCTAGAAAAAACACGATGTTCACAATTACATTAGCAGAGCAGTTGATACCTGAACTATTTTCTAACTGGTATCCTACAATATCATCAACAGTGTACATTTTCATTTTCTTTGCAGCCTCAACATTCTCTTGAATTTTTTCTTCTTTCCAACCTCACTAGAGTGTTTCTCATATGTTTGTTTTGGACATTGTACACGCTTTTCATATACGGGCCATTCACCTAAGTTGGGAGCATACAGTCTTCTTAACCAATTATACTCTCTTCAATACAATCAAATACAATCCAGATAATGTTCTTACTCAAGACAATGCAACATGTGCCATACCCTCTTTAAACACTGTACTTCCAATGTTTACGAAAGCACTGTCTACACTTAAACCTTGAGATTTTTGAATGGTTACTGCATATGCTAAAGAAAGAGGAAACTGTTTTCTACGAACGTACAAGTCTTTTACAAGCAAAAAACGAACAACACAACATGCAATCTGTTTTACCTCTTCAATCTGATCAAATTTAATCTTCAAGAATTCAATTTCATCTCTATTTTGATAATTAACAAAATAAACAACTTTTCCCAATGCTCCATTTACTAAACCTTTTTCTACATCCAAAGGATGCCGTAAAATTACCCGACAGTTTTCACATACATATAAATTCTTTTCTAAACCAGCAGTCTTAGATATAGACTTTTCCAAAGTATCCAATTTTGATTTAAATTTTTCTGAGAGAATAATAGTAATTCCTTCATGTTCTATTTTATCAATGGCATCCATTTATATTATTGGTTGTTTCTCCAGTTTCAAAAGTTCTTCATTAAATGTGGAGCACTCTCTCAGTTTTAGCATAAGGCAAACTATAGACTTCTTTTCTCCAATTTTTTTATACATTATTTCAGGTACAATATTTTCATTTGGAAACAAGTTTGTTAGTAGTCGAGTTTGTAAAGCTTCTATGCCATCTTTAGTCAAGACACCAATTCTAATATCTTAAAGAATGTTTCCATAATGTTCGTCATTTGCTTGTCGCATATTTTTAATAAGTTCTTTACATTCAAAATTAGAACAAATGTTCACATTTCCAATACTTCCCAAAGATTCTTTTGTGTCTTCATGAACAAGGGTCTTAAAAACTGGTTGCCTTTCACAGGAGTAAGTTGTAATAGATCGCCAAATACAATTACATGTTTTCCTCCAAATAAAACATGATAATCTGTTTTTAAAATCTGTTGCATTCTTAAATGTACAGAGGCAAGCATTAAGTTTGAGACCAAGCTTACCTCATCAATTATCAGAAGTTTCATTTTCTTCAGTACTCTTGACACTTCATAACAAACTTCTCCAGATAGCTTGTGATATTCCAACTTATTTTCATGTTCAACTGGTAGCATGAGCAAACGATGTAATGTAATCCCTTTAATGTTGTGTGCTGCTAACCCACTTGGAGCGGTTACAACACAAGAGAAATGTGAGTCAGTGGTTTTCTGTAGATAACTGGTAAAAACTTTAATCAAGAAACGTTTTCCGGTTCCAGCTTGCCCACTGATATACATTTGAATAGGTTTAAATGATGTGCATTAGCAATCTTTCTTTTCATGCAGTAAACCATGTTGTATCTGTTCTGTAACTTGATGATATATTTCTTTTTCTTCAATATTCAGTTGTTTTTCTAAATTTTCTAACTGAATAGTGTTCTGTTGTGCTTGTTGCATTGCCATTTCCACTTCAATCATTGCTATTGCTGCTTCATTTTCAAGAATTGGTTCTCCTAGTGGATCTTGACTTAGTGGAGCAGAACTCTGACTATCTTGAGAACTGTCTCTTGCTATTTCAGCTGCATAGTAGTTTTTTATCCATCTCTTTGTTCAACATTTGCAGATAATTTGGAAAAATTGTACATTCAATGCTATCTCTACATGCATTGAAAGCATCTCATAGCTCTCAACATCTCCAAGTAATTCCATTTCAGTCCACCAAGGCTTGAAGAGTTACAGAAGTGCTAAATGGAAAAAGTCTCTTTTATCTGGAGTATCGCAACTGAGTTTCCTGTGATTAATGAGATTCAATTTCGCATGTTGTCCAAACATCCTTCGCATCCAATGACTGCATATTTTCCTTCATTTATATTTTCTGTAACATTTCTCTTAAAGCTGTAATGTTGCAGTATTCATAGAGACATATGTTTTCCATATGTGGACTTCTTTTAGGATAGTAGGTATCCAACATATTTGTTTTACCAATATCTGTACTTTCATGTTCATTCAGTGCTAAGCATTCAATTTCTTGTACAGATTTCAATACTCAATTTTGTGTTACACTGAGACCTAGACTTACCCAAATGATTCCTCTTGACTTTGAATATAAACTTGCAGATGTCAACTGATCAGAACACTCATAGGATCCAATCTCTTGATGCGAAAGCATTTTCAAACTAAAGCTGTACAATGTTTTACTAAGAGTCTTCTCTTGAGAAATTTCTTCCCACATTTGTTTTGTCTTTTCTGATTTGGATATATAGGACGTAACATACCGAGCAACAGCAATCGAATTATCTGCAACATAGTGGATATCCACATTTGCATTTCACATCGTCAAAATCACTGGATTGTATTCATTAATATATTTTGACTCTTCACTTCTTTTTATATTGTAGGATTTCTTTGGAGATTTTCAAGTGATAGTATGCCTCACTGCAACTTATTGACTCTCCCTTTGGAAATTACTGGATGTGGAAATCCAAAGCGACATTTTGTATAACATTTTTCCTTTGACTTGTATTTTCGCTGACAATATTTCCCACATCGATGACTTTGAAACCGTAAAACCTGTTGTCTTAAGGTATTTTGTCCTCCTGTTTTTGTAATGAAAGATAAAACAGTCTCATCAGAATCAGTTCCAAATTTTGGAGCATCCTCGATCCATAATACCATATGTATATGTGGAGCACCTCTGGCTGGGTACTCCTTTCTCCAAAAGAAACCAATAACTTCTCCAAGAGGTGGGTTATTTTATTGCAGATAAAAGACATCATAGCTTGAAACCTATGATTAAAATATCTGCATGTAAAGCATCCAATGAATATTCAGCAAAGCTTAGCGTAACAAACCACATAGGGGTTCCTAAGTACCTAAACATACATTTAAGTTCTCTGTGACAATGATGCCAATACTCATTAGTACCACGTTGACACGCCATCAAATTAATCAGCTGAGATTCTAAATGATCATCTCTTTGTTCTACTTTGTCCATCAATTCCTTTGAAGAAGGATATGGGACATGATCTCCTGTTTTTACTATGTGGTTCACTGTATATGAAAGTCCAGACAAGTTACTTTCAAACAAAAGATGAAATATTTATGGAATACATTGTCGAAATCTTGGATCTTCTGAGTACAATCTAGTTGTACGATATTCTGAAGCTGGAATCTGCACGGGTCGTTCAACATATTGTCCACCTTTTCCACCTTTTCCAATGGGAAAGAGCTGTGGAAAACAACGGGCTTTTAAACTTCTTTCCCAAAAACTTATAGGATTTCCCTTTGCTTTCTTCATTTGAAATGATTCAATATTATTTCCAATCACTTCTTTTGAATATAAAGGAAGTATACTATAATGGTCATAAAGTTCTTCACTCCTGGAGACATCCACTTTTTCGCCAGTTGAAAATTCTCTGTCATCTTATAAAGATATTTCTTCTTCCTCCACATGTATATTTTTATAATAAATATTGTTTTCTGTAAGATATAATGTAGCTTTTTGAAGTTTGGTGACATCTACTAACTCTTGCCATATTCTCCGACTCTTTGTTGGTACTCCATTAACTAGAATACCTACAGGTTCAATTTTCTCTCTCTCTACACCAACAGTTCCAATATCTTTCTTGAAATCTAAAGGTAAATACACAACTCTTCCTTTTAAACCTCTTAGTAAATCTGTTGGAGGCAGCTTACCTGTTTTAGGCTCCATACGAACAATAGCCTGAAAGGGCTACACAGATAGAATAAGAATAGATTGATATGTATTTAAATCTCCTAGTTCTGATGGAATACCTACCAATTCTAAGTTATTATGTAAAGCTCTAGCTGGCATTTTATTCTCTTATAGTTTGATGTAACAATATTCACAAATACGTTGATCACTACCCAACTCAAAACAACCTTCTACCAACAAATAAGCACCAAATTGCACCCATTTTCATTTATTTTCCTTTTCACTTTTTAGATACACATCAACATTCCTAGTTTGATTTCTATAGTGAGTACGTCGACAACATTTACAAACATAGTTTGGTTTTTCACTACATACTACCTTAAACTTTGTAATTTGTTCACCAAACTTCTCAGTACTACTATCTTCTACCTCTTCTTCAACACCTACACCTATGAGACTCTTAGTTTCTCTACATTCCTCTTCAGAACCAAAGAAACAAAACTGTATATCATCACATACTTTTTTTACATCCAATACTGAACCATGCAAAAGAGCAGTGTTTATTTTACTTAAACATAAACCAGGACTATTTACATAGTACAATCTTCTTACTAACGTCTGCATTTCTGAGTGATGTGCTGCTAACATTCACAAATGATGAAAAATGCCTTGACACACTTTTGCAGAAAAACAAGCCAGAGAATGACCCAGAAAGCCAGCATTTCTTCTCACTTTACAAGGATATAGTCCTTACAACATCTTAATCTTCTGTTTAACACTTTTTTTACTATTCTCTCATAAGAAATTTCATAAAATATCAATAGATTCCTGTCATACACTACAAATACTACAACAATCCCACCTAAACACTGGAGCTTGAAATGTCTCCCTAGAACTTCTTGAGCTATTACTTCTTCTACATTTCTAGGAACCATCTTTTCTTTTTCAATTGGACAACTATTTTTAACCTCATAAGAATGACCATTGGTATCAACTGCATGAACTAATGTATGTTGTTGAAAATAGCTTTCTTTATTAAAAAAGGTTTCTGAAGTAGAACTGTGTTTCCATTCACCTGATTTTTTTTTGCAAAAGTTAGTTCTATGAACCACCTTTTTCCCTTTACTTTTCTTCTTCATAAAATCCATTCTTTTACTGAAAGTCTTCATTCTTTTTAATACTAATATAAACAATCTTCTTTGCAATTCAAAAGCCTTTTTTCCGCTGTAGAATGCAGATCTTCTTCTATATTTTTTGCAGTCTTTCATTAAATTTTGCAGTACTCTAATTTTAAATGTTCGTCTCCTAATATCCTTAAACTGTTTCATCCTACTTTTGTGATCATTTATTTGCCCAAAACATTATCTTTTATAAATATGTCCCTTTTCCTTCTGAATGGTTGTACTGGTTTTCTTTTTCTTTTGTCCATTTTGTAAATTCTTTATCTTCTTTATAACTTATTTAACCAAATCTTTAGTTCTCTTACTAGAAGCCTTTTTCTTAAATGTCACATGTTGTACTTTGTCTGAATTCTCCTTTTATTTTTCAGTGAAATAGGAGTCTTTTCTTTGTGTTCTTTTCTTTTCACCTTTTCTGGTCATGATCAAACTTTAGTAATAATATGAACAATATCTGAAAAGAAAGAAAAGTTTAAATACAGTTTTTAAATCATTTAATCTTAATAAAATATTTATATACACATTTTATAAAATATAAGTTAAAAAATATTTGTTTTTGTATTCTAAAGGAATTGACTGGGTAGTTTTATAAGTGCATAGGTACTTTCTGGGTCATTGCAGAACTACTGATATAGCATCTGAGTGAATAAAGGAATGCAAACATACTACCTAGGTGAATTTTAAGAACATGATTACAGATAGATAGTCACTGGTTAATTTCATGAGTGCAGATATACACGTTGAGTGCATGGATAAATATATAAATAACACCTGAAACCATACATGACTCATTGAGTACTGACTAGGTGAATAGATGAAGGCAACAAAAGGGAATAGGTGAATCTACGACTGCCAGGGTAGTCTGTAGCTTATTACATGACTGCATAGGTACAGCCTGCATGAGTGCATGACTTTAGGGAAAGTACATAACTAGTCCCAGGATGATTACATGCCTGAAAGGGTAATATCTGGTGGATTACTATAAGTCTGTCCATATTTTTAAAAGAAGGCATACATATGTTTCCACCTTTTCAAATCATTATGATATCTAAAATAAATATGTATACTATATTTCTGAAATATAGTCAAACTTAGAAACTGAGACATGTACTATATCTGCCGGAGTGATTCCAAAACTCCATGGGTAGTGCTTCTGTGATTGAATGAGTGCAAGGGTAGTCACTGGATAATTGCAGGAGAAGATGTATAGTGACTAGCTAATTTTATGAGTGCAAACAGACACATTGACTGCATGGATAAGTGTATAAATAGCACCTGAAGGGATTGATGAGTCATTGATTACGGCCTAGGTGAATAGATGAATGCAACAGAAGGGCACGGGTGAATCTACGACTGCCAGGGTATTCTGTAGGTTATTACATGACTGCATAGGTACAGTCTGCATGGTTACATGACTTCAGGGAAAGTACATAACTAGTCCCTGGATGATTACATGCCTGCAAGGGTAATATCTGGTGGATTACTGAAGTACATTGCAAGTGAGTGGGTGACTTTATAAGTTCATGAGTGCCACCTGGGTGATTACTGAACTACTAAGATACTGCTTGACTGGTTACAGGAGTGCAAACATTGTGACAGGGTGATTTTAAAAGTACATGAGTGCTGGCTGAATGATTACATAAGTACAAGAAAAGTGCATGTGCGATTGAAAGAGTTCAAGGTGATTAAAGGACTACATGGGTAACACCTCGGCGATTGCATGACTGCAGGAATAATGTCTAGGGATTTCCATGACTACATAGCAAGTGATTTTATAAGTGCATGGGTACTTCTTGGCTGATTGCAGGACTATTGAGGTACAATCTTCCCAAACACAAATAAGGAATTATTCACATATCTCTAGTAAAAGTCTCACCATATTACTAAAACCATACATAAATATATCTGTAGCTTAACACTATCCAAACCTTAAAAATTCAAAAAACAAACTTACAATTTCAACCAAACATCTAAAATTATGCGGCCCATTTCAACTATACCTTTCTACAGACTAGAAAAAAAGAAGCCTAATTAATAACACCTTATTTGAGCATCTTTAAAACCACACTTTTGTGCTACATCTTCACCATTCTATCTTCATTCTATTCAACTATACCTTTCTACAAACTAGAAAAAGAAGCCTAATTGACAATACCTTATATGAGTATCTTTCAAACAACACTTTTGTCCTGCATCTTCACCTTTCCATCTAAAAGTATGAGGCATCATTCAACTATACCTTTGTACAGATTACAAAAGAAGCCTAATTATTACCACCTTATATAAGCATGTTTCAAAGCACACGTTTTTTGTTCGGCATATTCACCATCTAAAATTATGCAGCATCATTCAACTATACCTTTGTACAGATTAGAACAAAGAAGCGTAATTAATAACACTTTATATGAGCATCTTTGAAACCACACTTTTCTGCTGCATCTTCACTTTTCCATCTAAAATTATGCGGCATCCTTCAACTATACCTTTGTACAGACTAGAAAAATGAAGCCTATTTAATAACACCTTATATGAACATGTTCAAAACCACACTTTTGTTCTGCATCTTCACTAATCTATAGAAAAATATGCGGAATCATTCAACTAAACCTTTCTACAGACTAGAAAAAAGAAGACTAATTAATAACACTGTATATGAGCATCCTTCAAAGCACACTTTTGTGCTGCATCTTCACCATTCTATCTAAAATTATGAGGCATCATTCAACTATACCTTTCTACAGATTAGAAAAAAGAAGTGTAATTAATAACACATAATATGAGCATCTTTGAAACCACACACTTGTGCTGCATCTTCACCATACTATCTATAATTATGCGGCATCATTCAATAAAACCTTTCTACAGACTAGAAGAAAGAAGCCAAATTAATAATACCGTATGTGAGCATCTTTCAAACCACACTTTTCTCCTGCATGTTCACCATTCTACTAGTACTCACGCTCTTGACCCTTTCACATAAAAAGCAACACCAAATCTTTGTTATAAATCATGCACCTTAAAATGTATAAGATATATGAAAATACAAACATAAGGAGAAACATATTAGAGACACACTCCACCTCCAAATTAAAACCAACAACTAAAATTAAGCGGTATACTGCAAACATACATATCCACACAACAAAATAAAGTACCATAATCAGTAATCAATCTTGCAAAATATACATATTACTATACAGAATCTTTTTTAAACAACATTTAAGTACAATAAAACAAACTTCAATACACATCTCTACATTTAATATTATATTTCAAACAACACAGTTTTTGAATAACTTAAAACATTTAAAAATAAACCTCACAAATTTATAACTCACCTTCCAAATAGATTTATTGAATTTAAAATATCACAAACTTAAAAGATTTTCTTTTGCACACAATCAATATAATGCACCAGTCTCTACAAGGTAAAACAAGTTATGGCAAAGTTTCCCTCTCTTTCTCCACAAAAATACATGTAAAGTAACAAATCACATTGCTTCCTAGATTATTTCAAATTATAAAACACATTTCTATTGGTTACACATATTAACCCTTAGCAACTGACTTCTAAAAGTGCTCAACAGTTTCTACATTTTTTTTGGAAGTCGCGACTCCACTGTGCACCACCGTGAGGGAGCCGCAAATTCATACGGGAGTTCAAAAATATATTACAAATAAATGTACCACTATTTTTTGATAACACACCACTTCTCAAGATAGTACAGACTTGTGAATTGTCACTGTAATTACATATTAGTTATATATAAATTACCTATTCACAATTTAATGCCGCAGTTAAGTATCAACCCTACCCTTATTCTGCTGGCTGCCAGTTTCCATAGTAACGCTCCCCAGCTCCCTGACCACGCCAACTGAAGCTGTCCCAAAGCACCCAACAGCAATCCGACAATGTTGCTGAGAGTGGGCCCACCAATGCTTTCATCTCCGGCCTAACCCATGGTGCTCTCCGAAAATCCTACACTTTCCTCCCAGCCCCCCGCCGGGCTTGGGACTCACCGCACCTAGCCCTCTGAGGCCGACCTCCATTGATTTGCCACATGGTTTTCGCTCCCACCCAGGAACAAAAAACACCTTTGTTGTGCTCCTCCACGGAGCAGGGACGTGATCAGTTCCCTGGCCATTGACCTCTCTCGAGCTACCCTTCCTGATTCACCGAAGTCATCTTTGCTGCTCCCGAACCGAGCGTGATCCCGCCTGAACTTATCCCGCTGTGCTAGGGTGAGTTTGTGTCTGAGTCTCAAGGATTCCAACGCCCCCAGACTCAGTAAGTCGAGGCTAGCCTGACAACAGCCCCACTCCCCCACTTGCCCTACGATTCTTTCAGGGCACCGGAGCGCCTCTCAACCATCTCCTCAGCTGATGAATTTGTTACCTGATGCTGTAACCGGTCTGACCCCACAGCTAAATTCCTGCCGGTGTCTGTCTTTGAGGAATCCTTGGTCGTGTCATACCGCCATGGCCCCTGAGCCCTGACAGATACCCCCAAAATGGCGGCTGACCTTCCCCCCCATTTGCCTAGCAATTCTATCGGGGCACCGGAGCGCCTCTCAACCGTCTCCTGAATTTGTTGCCTTACGCAGCAACTGGCTTGACCCCACACTATGCCATTGCTAAACTCCTGCCGGTCGCCGTCTTTGGGGACCCCTGGCTTTGTCAAGCCACCATGGCCCCTGAGCCCTAACAAATCCCTCCAAACTGGCGACTGACCTTTCCCCCCATTTTTGAAACTGCAGACCCCTACTAACTTTCTGCTTTCTGGAGGAGGTTTATGACTTGATCTTCCTCCATTACTTATGAGCCCTCATTTTCCCAACACTCCTCCACAGACTACTGTGCGGCCCCCGTCCGCCCGGGCCTTCCTGTCTGGATATCATCGCTGCGTCACTTTTGCCCTCTCCAAATGCATTAACTCGGGTACTTTGACTCTGATGCGCCACTGTTGATCTAATTCTCGTGCTGCTCTTTTTTACTTATTTCCTCATTGCTATTTAGTTTGACCTATATACTTTAGAAACTGCCTGTATTGATCTTATTGATGCTAGAATGCTCTATTCAAAATGCCCAATTTTTGTTGTTCTCTTTATCTTTTATGAATTCTAACTCTGTTGCTCCTCTTTCCTATTGCCACTCTGCTAAGTAGTGTGATCTCAATACTTCTCTGGTACTGCTATGGCGGTTTGTTTCTCTCACCTCCTGTAGGAATGCTACTCCCTATTAGAACTCTTACTCATACTTCCTCAAGTCCCCTTAAATACTGCTCCCACTACTCCTTCCAGCGTCCAACCCCGTCCTGGTCTGTAACCTCTGCCAAATACTCTCTCATTGAATCATTCCAAATTGCCAATCCCCCTCCTGTATTTTTTTTCTCTCTCACTCGTCCTTACACTCCCCGTCACTAAATCTCTCTCTATCTTCTGCCTTGAGCACATACCTCCCCCTCTTATGTCAACCCCCTACCCCTCACTCCTCTCTGTCGCTAAATCTCTTCATATCACTCCACCCTCCCTTCTTTTCTCCTCTCCCTCCTCCAACCAACTGACCTATCATGTCCCACCTCAATCCCATTCTTATATCCCACCTCTATCCCGCTCTCACCTCCAAAGACCCCTCCCTCACCAAACATGGCCCCAACTCTTGGATCATTCTTTACCCTCCTAATCTTTCCAAAAATGCCAAGAAAAATGAAAAACATAAATTACTAATCCGAAATCCCGAAACCCTAATCACGTCCCCTATAAAATCCAACTACATTTTCTACTCCAAACACCCCTCCAAATGGAAGAGCTCCTTCTTAAGCCACCACCCAGTATCTAAACTAAGCAAGATCCCTTCCGGCTTCAAACTATCCACTACTCCTTCCCCACTTTTCCCCGGTGAAATTGACATTTCCATTTTCAAAACTGGTAACATCCTGATATAAGCCACCGAACACCACCTCACCATCTTCAAGCACCATTTCAGCACCCTATCCCACCAGTTGTCCATACCTACTCCTCTCCCCATACCTGCCCAACCCCAAAACCCCTCCTGGCTCTCCCCTGCCTCCCCTATGCTAACCCTCCCCCCTAGACATATCAAACCTTAATGATATATCCCTTTCTTCAACCTCTATTCTATTACCCTCTCTTGAATCCACCCCCACAACTTCTCTAATTCACACACTATCCCCCAAGCCACCATGCCCTCTAATGACCGTCTCCCTCCAACCCCTAATCCCATCTCACACCCCTCTCCTTCCCCCAAGCTCGCCTCCTAGCTCGCACTACTATACCCCTTCCTGCCCCTACTCCTTCTCCCCAAACTACACTCCAACCCCTAACTCTGATGCTGCATCTCCTCACACCCCTTATGCTCTCTCCTCTCCTCACTTCAAATCTCCTACCTCTATAACTGTCCTGTCCTTCTCCACGCCCCTACCTCCCTCCCAATGCCAGATCACTCCTCCCTCCACTACCCAGGCTTCCCCCACTCCCACAGTCTCAGTGCTCCCCTCGTCCCTCCCTGGCCTCTTGCCCTCTCCGAACACCACACCTCCTCCCCCGGCCAACTCAGAACATACCCCCTCCCCTCCTCCTGCCCCAACCACATCCCACCTCACTCTTTTAACACAGACACTTTGCAACATTGACTGAAATATCTCTACCTTGGTTACCGAACTTGCCCGACTTAGAGAGGATTTCAAAAATGTCAAATCCCTCAACCCTAGAACCCGCCCCTCTTGGTCCTCCTCCCCATGCTCTGGCCCTCTAAAGCGCCCATATCCCAAACATTGGATAACCACACCTCTACACAACCATACACACAGACCTCTTCGCGCCTTGAGTGACAACTCTGCTTCCCACCTCTTCGACTTCTGCAACTCCTACCTAAAATAGTCCCCACTTAAGGATCCTTCCTTTCCTCACTCCAACATCCCTGTTATTATGGGGATCAGCAGAATCCACTCTTCTCCCGGCTCTCCCAGACCACCCCTCAACTTACCGCCATTCACTCATGCCCTCCCCCCAATATCAACCCTAAACCCCTGGCCTGCATGCTCGTGAACTGCCTCTCGGCTGTTCGACCTGCGACTGAAATATCGGAAACCATCCTTAGCGAAGATATTGACGTCGCCTTCCTCACCGAAACCTGGCTCAAAGCTCACTCAACACCCATCCTCGACCTACTCTCCCCCCCGGTTACTCTATTATCAAAAAAGACAGACCTGAGAGAATAGGGAGTGGTTTAACAATTATCTTTAAAAAAGAACTCAAGCTCTCCATAGTCAGGAACACAGACCACATAACCTTTGAATGCCTTGGAGCCGAACTTTAGATGCAAGGCTCTCCCTCAATACGACTACACAATATCTACCACCCACCTGAACTATCTGACCTTCTTACGCAATCGTTACTTTCCAACTCTAAAAATCTCTTCCTAGGAGATTTTAACCTTCACTGGAACGAACCCGAGGATCCCACAATCAACCTTCTCACTAATCTACTCGAGATTAGCGACCTCAAACAAATTTGCCACTCCCCAACCCAATACAAAGGGGCTATTCTTGATGCCATCCCTGCAAACACTGACTTGGCATCCCTATCCAACATCATCCCTATCGACTGGTCTGACCACCACCTCATATTGTTCATAATTTCCACCTCAGCCCCTCCTGTCCCAGCTAAAAACAACAAAGCCACGATAGTGACTAGAAATCTTAAGCATATCCCTCCTGGTGCACTGGTGTCCAAACTCCAAACTCAACTTCGTTTTACCCCACCCTCTCTCAATGCAAATGAACTCACTGAGCACTTTAATAAAACTGTCTCCAAGGTTTTAGACTAACTTGCCCTGCCCAAACTTAAAACTCTAAAAAATATCTTTTCCAAATCATGGTTTAACTCAGACCTCAACAATGAAAGACGTTCACTTAGACTAGATGAAAGAACATGGAGACAACATCCTTCCCCCTCCCATCTCGCCCTCCTTAGAACCGCTAGATCTATCTACAAAAAACACATTTTCGCTGAAAAGGCATCTTTCTTTCGTTCGCCACTCACCCATGTCATAAAACAGACCCAGAGAACTGTTCAACATTATTATAAACCAAACCTCCCCTGCCCCCCTCAACTTGACAGCCTCCACTAACAAATGTGAAGAAATTGCTAACTTCTTCTCTGAATAAATTGCCAAAATTGATCAATCCTTCCTTGTAACTCAGATCCCTCCCACCCCCAATGTCCTTTTGATGCTACCTCAATACCACCCCTCCCCCTGATTCTACCCCCTGCTTCCTCCCTACACCTTCCTTCATCAACCCCTCCTGAATCCTACCTCACTCAAAAGACCCATTCCCATCTACCCTCATCCAAGATCTAAAGCACGTCATTGTCCCTTATTGGATCGATTCAATATCATTAACTCCCCCCTTTCTATGGGGTGGGTCCCTGTCTCCCTCCAACTCGGACAAATCACGCCCATCCATAAAAACCCCAAGACCGATCCTAACGACCCTAACAACTTCCTCCCTATCTCCACCCTCCCCCTTCTTTCCAAAGCCCTTGAAAAATGTGCCCTATATCAATTGGATAAACACATTGACACTTACAACCTGCTCGACCCTCTACAATCCAGGTTCTGCAAAAGCTGCAGCACAGAAACTGCATTTCTTAATATATTGGATGACATCCACCTCACCCTGGATAAGGGCGAGACCTGCCTACTCATTCTTCTCAACCTCACTGCTGCATTTGATACAGTTAACCATTCAACCTTACTTAATGCACTCAAAGATCGTTTCGGCCTTAATGCCACTGTCCTAAACTGGTTAGCCTCCTACATCCAACACCGAACCCAACAAATTAAAATTCAAAACTGCCTCTCTTGCCCCACACCTGTCTCCCTCGGTGTCCCCCAAGGATCTATCTTCTCTCCCGCTCTGTTCAACCTCTTTATGGAATCCCCTTACCCTCATACTTAAACAAGCCGGAATTAACTATCACCTGTATGCTGATGACACCCAACTGTACTATAAAATGTAATCCCCCCTCCGATATCTTACACCTCAACACTGCCCTAACTAAGATACAATCCTGGTTCTACTCCAATCATCCCAAACTCAATCCAAACAAAACTGAAATCATTATTTTCTTTCCTAAAAACAACCCACTTCCCATTCAAACATGGATCGCTGATCTTAAGGCCCTAAACTGTTCTCTCTCCCTCGCCGAATCAGTAAAATCTCTTGGCATCACCATCAACAGTAAGCTAACGCTCAATTCACATATAAAAACTTCGGCCAAGGGAGCACTCTTCACACTCCGACATCTCAAAAAATCAAACCTTTGATTCCAGTGGAAGATTTCAAATCGGTTGTCCAATCTCTAGTCCTCTCGAAAATTGACTACGGAAACGCTTTACTCTCCGGAACTCACAAACTTCACCTTGCCCCACTCAAATCTGTCCTCAACCTAGCGGCCAGGCTAACAACTGACTGTAAACGTTTTGACCACATCTCACCTGCCCTCAAGGACCTTAAAAGACTTCCTATAGAAGGCAGATCCTCCTATAAAATTGCCTACATTATGCACAATGTCCTTTATCAAAAGACCCCGCTCTACCTCTCAAACAAACTCAATAAAGCAGGTTGCACCCGACCGCTGAGAAGCACCAATTTACTTCTCCTCATACCCCCTCCGTTAAAAAAAAAAGCCTCTCAATCTTGCTTCTTCTCTGGTAAGACCCCAGCATCTGGAATGCCCTCTCTAAAGATCTATGATGTAACCCTTCTTATGTCAGCTTCAAAAAAGACCTTAAAATGCACCTACTCAACAAATATTGGGGCACATAATCCCTCTCTTACTGTACTTGCTATACTATCCCTCCCCCTTAAACCCCTGCCTTCTCCCCTCCCCCCTTTTTTGCCGACCTGACCTACACATCCCCTTCCTGACCCCTCTCCACCCTTTGCTTCCCTCCTCTCCCCATCCTAACATTTCCCCACCCACCCTTCTCACACGCCCAACCCCTCCCACTTTATTCCAACCACTGAGCCTACCCCCTATGTACTGTATTATAAATTGTAACTACATCTTTCTCATGCTGTTTGTGAACTGCCCATTTTTTCTTTTTTCTCTCCACTTAGTCTATATTACATAATATGCTCTTTTAGTCCATCAAGTATGAATGCTGCATTTGAAACAATTGTTCTGTATTCCTTTAATATCATGATACTAATGTAAAGCGCTCTGATACCCCTGGGTGGAGCCAGCACTATATAAAACTTCTTTAAATAAAATAAAATAAATAAATGGAACACCTAACTTAACTAACAGGTCACAAGTTCACCATATTTTCAAGTTCACCACACAATGTTGCAAATGCAAACAGCAGGAGTAGTTGACTTTGCAAAATATCATCTTATCATTTCTATTGTACCGTTCAAACGTTTTTTACTAACCAATAAGAAACATGCTTTAAAAAAAAAAGTTAAATGCACCCTATTTTTGAATGTACAATATTCTTAAATAGCCAGCCAATTCTCTACTTTTAAAAAAATAACATCTTGTCCACCACTTTACATACCTCTCATTCTACCAACTGACTACCTCAGCTACAGACATCTTTTCATTACTTCCAGACATCCCTTCAGGATTCTTACAGTGTGGATTGTTGGACACGGCTATGTTTTCTGGTGAAAAAGGTATGCTGAACGCAGAGGTCTTGACAAAGACCTAGCTTTGCAAAATGGACTGCACAGAGAGGATTAAAGTGGCACCAATTGATGCCTTTAGTTAAAACCTCTTTACATTTCCAACCCCTTGACCTCATGATTGTGCACTGTGGTGGCAATGACCTAGGCACATTGACTGGGGTAGGTCTGGAAATACTAATGAAGGACACCTTTGCACAACTGATGTTGCTTATACCTAAAACTGTCTTTTTATACTCTAACATATGCCATAGACAGAAATGGAGGTGCTCAAATCAATTCTGTTCACAGATTGAGAAAGCTAGAAAGAATGTCAATAAAGCTGTTTCTGCGTACCTCAGAGTTCATAGGATGGGCTCCAAATATAACAACAATCTACGTTTTGATATGGATGGCATCTACAGGAGTGATGGAGTACAATTCACAGATAGGGGAAACAGAGTCTTTCTCAACAACCTAAAGCTCTGCATCAGCACTTACTGGTAGCTACAACAAACTCAGAATGAAAACAAGGGCTCTTTTTAGAGCCACCCTATAAAATAATACTGATAAGAAATTTTTTTACACATACATATTTTTGTTTTGTTTTGGGGGGATTTGCGTACCCGGCGCGAATACACAAAACAAAAGCACAAACTCAATGTACTACAACACAACACACTTTTCAACTTTAAATATTATTTTTTTTAATTTTATATATTTTTAACAACTCTATCAATTGTAATCTTGTCATTAACTTCAAGCACAATGCCTCTTTAAAACAACTTCACAAACACAACACTACCTTCTAAATTATAAACTATTTAATTATTTATTTAAGGTGAAATCCAGTGCAACGTTACACAGGGGGGCTGCGCTGAGCGCCGTGTGGGAGTCGCGACTCCAAACTTGAATGAAAAGAAAAATTATCCACTTCGATTATTTCATTTTAACAGCAGGAACCCCAACCCCCAGTGCCCAGTCATTTAAAAAAAAAAAAAAACAGGAGGGGGCCGAGTGGCCCCCCCTTCCGGGCCACTTCTGGCCCCGGGGACCCCATCCTCTGGGACCTGGCCAGCCTTTTTAAAAAAAATTAAAAATGAATGGGAGGGGGGCCCAGTGGCCCCTCTCCAGGGCCGCTTCTGGCCCAAGGAACCCCATCTCCCGAGGCCGGCCCTTTGCGTTGGGGACCGTGGGGGGAGTCCCAATGCCACATTGCCCCGCCGGCATCCCGCCTCCTGCGGGAGCCGGTATTGCTTTTGGGCAAGGGGAGCTGCTGACATGCAGCTCCCCTTGCTCAAAAGCAATCTTATTTTGGTTTTTATGAAGCAAGAGCAGGTTTCCTGCTCTCGCTTCCAAAAACCAAAGCAATGTTTGCTATGACAGGGCGGGAGCCGTGCTCCTGCTCTGCCATAGCAAACAGCAATGTCCCGGGGGTGGGCACCTCGGTACATTGCAGGAGCCAGCCTGGGGGGGTGGTGGTTCCTAGGGCCATCAAGTGCTCCAGGAGGGGAGGCGCGGCCCCCCTCCCAATGTTTACAAAGCCCTGGGGAGGTGGTGGTCCCCAAGGCAGTGTGGGGGTGCTTGAGCCCCCTCACACTGGTTTTTATTTATAGGCTCAGGGAGGAGGTGGCGGTCCCCAGGACTTGGGGGGGCCCACGATCCTCCCTGCACCTATTTCTTAAAAGCCCTGGGGAGGTGGCAGTCCCCGGGTCTGCGTGGGACCCCGAAAATTAATTACACATTGCCCCCGGGACCAGGCCCACCCGGGGGCTTAAGTACAAGGTAGCACAGGAGACCGCGCTTCATTTAAAACAAAAATCTCCCCTGGATTAGCAATAAATCAGCCAACGTTTCACAGGGGGTGCGCACTGAGCACCGCGCAGTCGCAACTCCAAACTTGAATGAAAAAAAAATTATCCACTTTTATTATTTTTTTTTAACCCCAGGGACCCCATCCCATGGGGACTGTGGGGGAGCCCCATTGCTCCCATGGTCCCGCCGCTTCCCGCCTCCTGTGGGAGATGGTAGTGCTTTTGGGCAAGGGGAGTTGCTGACATGCAGCTCCATTTGCCCAAAAGCAATGTGTTTTGGTTTTTGGAAACAAGAGCAGGTAGGGGGCAGGGTAGAAACACCCTTAAGTCTCCCCCTTATAGTGTGAGTGTGGTCCAGGTGAGTAGGTCTGCACCCCTATCAAAGAGCCAGCAGATGAGAGGCCCGCTCGACATGCACAGCCATGTTTACACTTAGAAGCAATTTATTACCTGCAATCATATGGCTGGTGTTTTGCCTCACATAAGAGGGGTGGAAAAGAAACAGACCGAGCTGTGTGAGTGCGTGCTGAAAGGGGGGCACGAGGCCAGGGGCTACTTTTTCAGATAAGCAAATCTATATGTAGGAGAAGGTTAGGCGTCCCCAGCATCTGAGAAGACCGTTTGAAGGCGGGAGAAGCCAGGATTACTGGGTGCACATAGCATGGTGGCAGAACAGCGACTTTCCTGCACCCTAAGAAGGCACCAACCCAAGGTGAGACCCTTCAGTCTGTAAGCAGGGGGCTGGTTGCTGGGGGTTTGGGTGGGTGGGAGTCTATAACCGAACCCCTGGTGGTGAGACCCTTTCCACTCGCATCTATTCTCAAAGGGGCTGGTGTGTGGAGGGGCAGCAAGTGGGAGAACCTTTCAACTCCCCTTGGTCCCCAGGGGGCTGGTGGTGGTGGTGTGTGTGTGGGGGGGATGTATTCAACCCCTGTCTGTCCACTATACACAGAGGGGGGTCTTCCAGAAGGGGTGGCAGTTGCCCCTTACCCAGGTGAAACCCTTTCAATTCCCTTCGATGGAGGGATGGGGGAGTTAGTGTGTTGTTGTCAAGTACCATGCACCTGTGACCTTGATCTTCCACGGGAACAGATGACTAATTTCCAAATCCCAAACTCCACTGGAGGCGGACGTATCTTTCCACCACCAGTAGTGAGGGGGAAAGCAGGATGGGAAAAAAGAGAGACTTCACTGCTATGCCTCTTCCTCACTGGAATGCTTGGCAACTCTGCTTGGCATCTGCAAAAGCAAAAACAACATTAAAACATTGTTTTTATTATTTATTAAGTTTTGACTACATACTATAACACTGACTAAACCTAGGCAGTAGAAATATTGCAGTTGGTTTCTTGTGATAAATCTTTTCTTTTCTTCTTTTATTTGTTTTTGCTGATGGCAGTGCTCAAGGACCGTTGGTAAGTATAATATATATATATATATATTATCTACTGGCGGTCGCCAGTAGATAGTTATAGTTAGGACCATGTTTCCATAGGAAATCCGCAACATTCTACTTGGAATAACTTTGGCGCCGGTTGACGAATCCTCGCAAAATGTTCAAAATAGGTGGGGTGCTGCGCTCCGCTCCTACCCTGAAAGTCTCGGGGGGATTCGTCAAGCGGGGGCTGAGAAAAAAGGGGGGTCCCAAAACGCATTTTCCCCATGAAATTTTCCATAGGGACCTTTAGTCCAAGGTACAGCCCGAACGGCTGAACAGAATTACTTGAAATTTGGCAGAGAGGTAGTCCTCAGGTCAGGGAAGTGCCTTTTGCAGGTCTGGTGTCAATCTGTTCAGTAGTTCCTGAGAAACTCAAAAGTAAAATCATATATATATGTGCCAATAAGACCCTCTCATATATATAATTTCTAAAGGAAATGCTCTAGTTATTACAGTTTTGATTACATCAAGATGACGTCAGGCGTTCCACACTTTTGTAATAAATATAGAATGTTAGCAATCTAGTTGTTCATTAGGATACTGTTGAGAGGCAGAGGCCAGGGGAACGGACTCTGAAAATTAAAGGCAGGTAGGAGGGTGCAAAGGCAACAATTTAACCACACTGAGCAGGCAGGAAGGGCCGTGGCAGCACAACAGACTATGGAGGGCAATGGAAAGGGGGGCAGGGGCAACAAATCAACAATACAGGACTTGCAAGAGAGGCTGTGGCAATGTAATAGACCATTGTGGGCAGAAGGAAGAGGCAAAGTCAAAATCTCCCTTTTACCAAGTTCAAAATGTTCGCAAGTATGGTACATTGGATCATGGAAGGAAATAGGGTAGGGACATGGACTTGGATAACAGAGGACAGGAGGGACATGGAGAGGTGCACCAAACTGACCCTGCAGGGCAGGCATCAGGGTTTGCAGCAGCACAATACACCACACAGGGCATGCGGGACGGGAGTGCAGCACAACAATCCATAGAAAGCAAGAGGGAGGGGACAGGACCATGCACATGGACAACAGAGAACAGAGGGGCAAGAGGCAATGGTAGCTAGCTGACCATAATGGACAGACAGGAGAGAAAGCTGCAGCATACCAGACCATAAAGGGCAGGAGGGACGGATCAGGGGCATTACAATGGAACAGACAAGCCAGGAGGGAGGGAGTAGGGGCTGCACATGTAAACAGAGGGCTGGGGAAGGGGGCAGGGCAGGAGCCGCAAGATAGTCATGGAGGTCAGGCAGGATGGGCACTAGAAGCAAGACACACCATGAAGAGCAACACTGAGACTGTGATGGCATACACACAGACCATGGAGGGAAGGTGGGAGGGGGTCAGGGGCAGCTAACTGACCACACAGGGAATGTGGGAGGGGCCATGGCAGCACAGAAGACCATGCATGGCAAGTGGGAGGGTTAGTGGCAGCACAATGGCTATGATGGGCAAGAAGGAGGGTGCAGGGGCATGCACAAAGGACGATGGAGGATAGAAGGGAGGGTCAGGACCTGTGCACAGACAAGAGAGTTCAGGGGAAGGGGCCTCACAACAGACCGCACGGGGCAGGCAGGAGGAGCAGTTGCAGCACAACAGAAGAGGGAGGGCAGAAGGGTGTGGCAGTACAATGGACCATGTAGGACAGGAGGAAGAGGATAGGGGCATGGCATGTGGACAGGCAGGGTGGAGGTGGCAGGGACAGGTTACAGTCATCTGAGAATGCTAGGCAGTTGGGAGGGGAGTGGCAGCTCAACAGAACACTCAGAGTAGATAGGAGTGGCAGGTCCATGGAACATGGTGGGCAAAAAGGATGGAGCAGGGGCATGCACAAAGACATCGGAGGGCAGGGGGAAGGAGAATAGGGGCAGCAAGCTAAGCACAGAGTTTAAGCAGGAGGTCAATGATGGGGCATAGAATTGGGCAATGGAGGGCAGGAGGAGTGGACTGGTACATCATACTAAATTGAGGGCAGTGGCAGCACATCAGACCATGCATGGCAGGAGGGAGGAGGCTAGTTCATGGATTCACACAACAGAGGATAGGGAGGAGGGGGATGGGGCAGCAAGCTAACTGTTCAGAGAAGGTGGGTATTAGGAACTTTATTGTTTTTAAAATGTGTGTCTGTGCGAACTACTTAAAATATGAACAAGTATGCTGCATAATCTCACTTTTATTCAGGAAGAAGAGGACGTTTGTGACTGTGACTCCGGGCTCACTTGGCAGAAACACCCCCTGACCCTCCACCCCCTATCGCAAAATGTAATGCCCGTGAAAAGGGTAGGTGAACAGAGTGTTATATAGAACATAGTCCTGAGAGCATGATTGAAAATGAAAACTAGATATAGTGTATGGTATAAACTATGCACCAAAAAGTGTGATATAAGATAAACCGGCGTGAAATATAATATGCAAAACATTGTGCGCAATTACAGATTCATTGGAAAGCGCGAGATAGCACAGGCACTAGCGTGTGCTATGCGATATGTGCCTTGGAGTGTAATATGCACAGGGCAGTGTTGTGTAACCTAACTAGTCTCTAAAGTTGTAATATAAAATATGTGCTGGGGAGTGTAACGTTGCATATGCACTGTGACAAAGATATGGATCCCAGATTGTAATATGTATGGCATAGCACTGTGCGTTATAACATAGGCATCGAGGAAGGCACGTTAGATGGGGCAATATAACCCGTGCGAAGACAAGTGTGGCATGACATATTCACGGGGTGGTGTTACAGTGCACATGGGCTAGAGAGTGTCATAGCATATGCACTAGCTAGTGGAATACAACACAGAGGTGTGTGGCACTCAGCAGGCAATGGTGGGTGTAACACAGCATTGGGCTCTGCCAGGAGCGCGCTGTGTCTCTCAAGTGATGTTCGTCCCCTTTCCAGAGAGTAAAATAAAAAGTATTACACATCCGGCAGTGGATGTGTGTTTTATTAACCGTGAGGGGGGTTTCTTGCATAGTTTTGGTCGAATTTTTGTCGAATCCCCTTTGAATGGCTTGGTGTGCATGTGTATTAAATGTGCCCGTCAATAGCTACCCATGTTTGTATAAATAAACTACAAGGGTGTCTACCGGGATTAGGCACGGTAGGGCATCAGACATGTCAGAGCTTCACTAGTGGTGTAAATACATTCCACGTGGATTCATTGTATGCATAGTCGCCTTTTAATGAATATCACGCAAATCGTCATGGTGATAGGTACGTATGGTTTGTCCGGCATGTCCTAGGTGTGTCTATAAATATATATTTTTTTAAGAAAATAAAAAACAGTGGCCGGCCCTGGGGATTGGGGTCAAAACAATATAATTAGGAGACAGGCCCTGGTGGATGGGATCATCAGGGCCAATAAATTAGAATAAGAAGGGGAAACACACAGCCCCCCTTCTTAAAAAATTAAAATAAATAAAAGACTGGCATCGTGCCGGAGGCCACGCCCCCTCCTTGCAGCACTCTGCAAATGCGCCCCCTGGCGAATTGTAAGTTGGGGAATTAATTCCTCTTCAATACTGAGGGTCCCTGAGGGCCAACTAGCCCAACAGGCATCTCCAGTATGCGCCAGGGAGCTGCGCTGCAGACAGGTGTTCTGAGGCCAAGCCCCTTTTTACACCTCTCTGCAACACAGCTCTGTGGCGCTTACTGGAGGTACCTAGTTGTCTAGTTTGACCCTAGGGACCCTTAGGATTCAAGGGGACTTAATCTCTCAACTTAGAACAGCCACAGGGCGCGTTTACACAGTGGTGAAGGGAGGGGACGGGGCCTGAGGTGACGTGTGCAAACACGCACTATGGCACGTTTTAAATTGGGGATATAATTTCCCTTCAATACTGAGGGCCCCTGGGGGCTAACTAGCCCACCAAGTGCTTCCAGTAAGCGCCACTGAGCTGCATTGCAGAGATGTGGTCCAGGCTGTGCCACTTTTTACATCTCTGTGCAACGCAGCTCTGTGGCACTTACTGGAGGTACCTAGTGGGCTAGTTGGACCCTAGGTACCCTCAGGATTCAAATGAACTTAATCTCCCAACTAAAAACGGACACAGGGCGTGTTTACACAGTGGTGAAGGGAGGGGACGGGGCCTGAGTTAACGTGTGCAAAAACGCCCTGTGGCCTGTTTTAAGAGGTAGTTTTAATCCCCCTGCCCTATTATATACTAGGGGCTTACAGAGGAGGTCATGCTAATCACAGGGGGACCCCAACGCATAATGTTCCCTAGTGTATGTAGGTGTTTTCACTGTATTCTAAGTGTCTTTTAACATAGCACTGGCTCTAGGACTGGTTAGTCAGACTCAGTTACCACCAGTATCCGTCTGAAAAAGTTGAGGGTACAGGATGATTTTGCAACAAGGCTTCTTTCTACTTTTCTTTTTGTTCTTTCTGCACGTTATCCTTCTTCCTGCACTTTTCTTCGTCTTTGAGGACTTCTGTTGCTTCTTTCTGCACTTCTTTTTTTCTTTCTGTGCATTTTTTCTTCTTTCTTCACATGTCCTATCTCTGTAGGCATAGTTAGAAATTAGCATTTAAAAAACCTTTGAAATTCACAGAAAAAACCATAGGTTTCAGGCACGTTATAGTTAGGAATTAGCATTTAAAAAACCTCAGAAATTCACTGCAAAAACCATAGGTTTCAGGGGTGTTATAGTTAGCTGGACTTTTCACTTGTACAAAACCATTGAAATTCCCCCGTTATAGTTAGTTCAGCTAACTATAACTCGCGCGCCCGCAATGCACTGCTGATGACGTCACATATTACATCACTCATGACATGGTCAGTGACATCACTGATGACATCACTGATGACATCTCAAATGACATCACTGATGACATCACTGATGACATCATTCTTGTGATAGAGTGGCAGACCTCCTCTCACCCTAATATAACCTTTGATACACACATTCAAAAATAGAGACTAAAATTTTCAAAACAATGGACATACCAATACCAGTTACAACAACCTCTTCAGTAATTCTAAGATCCACATACACATCCACTCATTCACCAACAGTCCTATACAGTCACTCATACATGTACTCACTCATCATATGTACTCATACACCTATACATCCTGTTACACAATGCCACTCATCCATAGAGTTACTCACACACATAGTCACTCATGCTAATAAAGAATCAAACATACATTTACTTGCATATACAGTTATACACACACCACCACACTTACTTCTACGGAAACTTACACATACTTAGTCTTTTAAACAATCACTTATAGAAACACATACTTATTCATACAGGAACTCTTTCAATCTCTCACTCTCACATATACTCACTTATATACACCAATAGTCACATATACTAGTTTAAAACATATGTAGCTACTCATAAAGACACTATTGAGACAGTCATTCACTCACTAACACACCCATACACACACTCATCCACCCATACAGTCCTGCACACATGCTGTCTTCAACACATACAAACAGTGAGTCACTCATTCATGCACCTATGCACTACGTAATACCCCCACCGAACCATGCAGACACTCAGACTGATACTCAAAAAACCAACTAATAACCTATATAGACACCCATGTAGCTACTCACCAACCCATGCAGCCACTTATACACAAAGTGAGAGACTGATACAGATATTTACATATTTAAACATTACTCACTAAGCCATGTATTCACTATGATACACTTAATTAGTCAGTTACACAATCAATTTTTCAAAAACAAATAATCCATTTAGACACTTATATACCCATTTATTCTTCCATCAACCTTGATATATACATATATAAAACATATTCAATTTTCAGAAAAACACAGCCTTTCTGCAGTTGGAGTCATTCATCAGTTGTGACTGGCAGATAGAGCGCTTTAGTCCAGCAGTCTTAGACATCCTACCCTGCGCTATTTTCTCTCACAGCATCCTCAGCGCAATTCTTTATTTTGAACTTGGGCATATTATGCTTTGAACTACCAGTAGATACGCAGGCGCAAGGAAAAGAAAACTCTTCAAATTAAGACACAGCTTGCTATTTAACTAATCCAAGGCAGCATTATCTGGCAGTACAATATCTATCATCACTACTTATGTGTATGCAGCAATATACTTTATATACTTGCCAACGGTCCTTGAGCACTGCCATCAGCAAAAACCTATTAAAGAAGAAAAGAAAAGATTTATCACAAGAAAGCCAACTGCAATATTTCTTCTGCCTTAAAAGAGTAGCTAGATCCTGCAGAGTTTAAGGTAGGAAAAGGTTTAGTCAGTGTTGTAGTGTGTAGTCAGAACTTAGAAAATAAGGTTTTAATGTTGTTATTGCTTTTGCAGATGCCAAGCAGAGTTGCTAAGAATTCCAGTGAGGCATAGCAGTGGAGTCTCTCTTTTTTCCCACCCCCCTTTCCCCCTCACTACTGGTGGTGGAAAGATACGTCCACCTCCAGTGGAGTTTGGGATTTGGAGATTAGTCATCTGCTCCCGTGGAAGATCGAGGTCACTCGTGCGTGGTACTTGACAGATTAAAGTGCCAAACTCGAACTTCCACTTGGGCAGGATGGCAGAGGGTTTAGATGTCAAGGCTTTGGCTGCAGTCATAGAGGGAATCCAGAAAAAGCTTTGTGAAACCATGGAAGATAACAAGAAGTTAGAAAGTCTAGTCAGGAGGCCAGTTTCTTTAGACAGCATTTTGATGATTTTGTTGCAGGGGCTAACCCTATGTCCACAGAGCATAAACCACAATCTTTTTCCCCCTCACCTTCAGCCGCTGAATTAACCACACAAGTCATACACGCAATTTCCCCTACTATACCTTTAGCTGCACCGGAGAGGTTTAGTGGTTACCCACATAAGGCCCAAATATTCCTCACTCAATGCTCCTTACACTTTCTTTTTAGGCCAATTATTTTTAAGGAGGACCAATCTAAGGTGGCCTTTATATTGTCTTACCTGAGTGGGGATGCCGCGGCGTGGTCGATGCCACTGGTTAATTGCAACAACCCAATACTTTAAAATTTTAAAGAATTTAAGTTGGAGTTCCTTTGGATTTTTGCTAGAAGAACCATATCGCAGACCACAGATAATGAGCTCTTAGATCTAAAACAAGGCAATCGGGAATTTGTGGCATACCTTGCACAATTTAATAAATGAATTGTTTATTCCCAATGGCCGGAGGCTAAGAGAGCTGCAATATTCAATAGTGGTCTCAAGGATGAACTTAAAGATGGGTTAGCTCAGATTCCCAAGAGACCGACTGAGGCTTCCAAGTTAATTGAATCAGTTTTGCAAATCGACCAGCCACAAAACAAAAGAAAGAGTGAGCGTCTCAAGGAAACAAGACATTTCCCCCCTCGCTTTGAGAGGGTCAAACTGAATTTACTAAACCCAGTGAGACTGTGGAGGGTGAAGAGCCGATGCAAATTGGTTCTGTGAGGGGGTCTCTTATCAAAAAAGAGAGAGAGAAACGCAGAAATGGGAAGTTATGCATGTACTGTGGTAATCCAGGACATTTTGTCAAAGACTGCCCGAAGAAGCCCAAGACCAGTGTATGGGTAAAAGGCAGGTCCCACCAGTAAGAGGAGTTGCTCTGGTGGGAGCTTCGAATAAGACAACTCCAGATTCCCAGCTGGTGGCAAAAACGTTACAATCTGCAGCACCTCATTTAATCATTTCCAGTAAGATTAAGTTTGGTGCCACTGAGGTAGATGAGATCTCCGTAATGATCGACTCTGGGGCAACTGGAAATTTTTGAAACATCAAGTTTGCTCTATCGTTGGGAATTCGATTTGCGAAAAAAGAGAAACCGGAACCTGTGCTTGCAGTCGGCGGTACTAATCTGTCTTCTGGACCTATCATTTTTGACACGGAGGAATTAACTGTGATTGGCCCAGGTCTTCATCAAAGTTACTTGAGGTTCAGTCTCATAGATGCCCCACAGTTTCAGTTGATCTTGGGGCTTCCATGGTAATCCAAGAATAGACTAGGCTAAAGCAACAGTAGAATTGAACTCTGATTATTGTAAAGAACATTGCTTCCATTTCAGAGTTTTGGACGTTCAACCTTCTCAGCCGTCTCTTTTGGCTGAGACTCCTTTGTTGGTTTGCGCAGTCAAAGCTCCGAAGATTCCTACTGAGTATCAACATTTGAAGCCACTGTTCGACAAACAAGAGGCCAAAAGACTTCCCCCCATCAGGAGTATGACTGTAAGATCGAGTTGGAACCCGGAGCTTCTTTACCGTGCAGCCGAATATATGTGCTCACACAAAATGAGAACTGTCATTTAAAAGAATATTTAGATCAATATTTTGTCAATGGGTTTATTCGACCCTCGCATTCCCCAGTTTCCTCCCCACTTTTTTTTATTCCGAAGAAGGATGGAGTCTTAGAATCTGCATAGACTATCGCGCCTTGAATGCAGTTACTAAGAAGAACCGTTACCCTTTACCATTGATTTCAGCGTTGCAGAATCAAGTAAAGGAGGACAGAGTGTACACTAAATTAGAATTACGAGGGGTTTATCATTTAGTGAGAATGGCAGAAGGAGAAGAGTGGAAAACGGCGTTTAGAACTCGATTTGGTCTTTTTGAGTATCAGGTCATGCCCTTTGGCCTGTGTAATGCTCCTGCGGCTTTCCAGCACTTTGTCAATGATGTGCTCCGAGAATTCCTTGATCGCTGTGCAGTGGTTTACATAGATGTTATGTTATTTTCTCTGCAAACCTGGAAGAGCATGTTTTTCATTTACTATCTATTTTACAGAAATGTCTTGACCACTAGTTTTTGGTGAAATTAGAAAAATTTGTTTTTCACATCACTCGAGTAGAGTTTTTAGGTGGCCCACGAGGAACTCCCGCCCCTATTGAAGCAAAGCCCCGGGTAGGTGGCAGTCCCCATGGCTGTGGGGGTCCCCATGGAACCCCCACCGTAATTATGACTTGCCCCTGGGTCCTGGCCGACCCGGTGGCCTATAGAAAATGAAGCACGTGAGTCCGCGCTTCGTTTTTTTTTTCTGACCGGATTCACGCACCTAGTGCAAATTTGCCCAATATATTTATTTTAATATGCTTTTTTTGGCCCTTGTGGGACCCCCTGAGCAGGCTTAGGGGGTCAGGGTGTTTCTACTCTGCCCCTTTTCTTGTTTTTTAATCTTTTTTTTACTGTCTTGTGACTCGGCTTTACCGAGTCACAAGATGGTTGCGAACACTTCCTGGTTTGGAGTGTTGGCAGCCAATCAGAATGAAGCTCGAGGGTTCGCGAATCCTCCTCGGTGCTCAGATATATTTTATTTTTCTAATTTCTCAGCAGCTACTGAACGGATTTACACCATTTAAAAACATAGGGCGCCTTCTGAACCAAGAGCTACCTTTTTGCCAAATTTGGTGTAATTAGGTTCAGCAGTTCGGGCTGTCACCTGGTACAAAAATTCCTATAACATGTTTTGGAACCCCCCTTTTCTATCTGCCCCGCTTGACGAATCACCCCCAAACTTTCAAGACAGGAGCTGACCTGAGCTGGTCATTAGTTTGGAACATTTCGCGAAGCAAACGGCGCCAAAGATATTGGCAAAAGAAATTAAATATTCATGCTAAACATTAATATAAAGCCATTCCCCATGCAGTAAAAAATGTAAGTCTTTGAACAACCTTAATGGTTGAACGAAAATAAGTGTACTTTGTGGCTACTGACCGTGTTTTACACCATAATTATTTCAGACACTGACAGCATTTTTGCTTTTGCAGTAGAAAACTGATTTAATGTTGACAATGATAATGGAAAAATATATATTTTGGCTCTCACGTATACGTAATAATTTTCTTACCTGACCTGGTCTTAAAAAGGCGTTAGAAAGGAGGCCATGTTATGGTTTAGTACATGGCATCTTGAATTCAACACTGGATGACAGTATTTGACTTATTATCGCGATAACTGGCTGCCTTCAGAAATAATAATTTCCACGAATACAGGTAAAGGAAAAAGAGTTTTTTATATTCAAGTTGATATCACCCACGAAGCCCAACTCGCGTACTCTATTAAAATAAACTTTTATGGGTTAGAAATGCAGTCTCAGATGAAAGTGGTTACATGCTGTGATCCTCAGAAGCTCTTAAAAGAAATGTAGAGCAAGGCCTTGACAAAGCTATGTTGGAGGAGGTCAAACAGAAGGTCACAGATGTTCTTTTAAGTCTGTCTGTAACAGGAGGCAAAAACTCAGAATTTGGATTTGTGAACACTCATTAAATAATTTTATTAAAATTATGATCAAACATTAGCAAAGGCAGTAGATGTGGCGTACGGCCAAAAAGCACAGCAGGGATTTTTTTTGTGTCTGAACAAAATGGTTCTGAAACTGTGAGCTATCTTCTAACGCATAAAAGCTGTTTCTGATTTTTCTGGCTGGATCCTTTCATCTCTACATTTACTTATCCATCCATGCATACACTCAATAACACACCAGCCATGCTCATAGTGCTCCATCCTTGCACTCATGCATCTATTCATCCATCTATTCATTAATTTTTGTAGTCACCCACTCACTCACCCCTAATACGACATGGAAAAACTCACCAATAAATGAAAAATAGTTTAAAGCAATAGGTAGATCTATTAGCTTTGATGATTATTTGTGAGGGTTGTAAGAGAGCTGTGGTAGTGTGTGACTTTTAGTCTTTTAGGAGTGCGAGAATTGGTTGGTAGGGTGAGTCTGTGAGTTATTGAGGGAGTGTAAGAGTACTATCAGTACGGTCTGACTGCTGCTCTATTACAGATGTGGGTGCTGCGGGTAGTGTGTGACCAATAATCTAAAAGGTGTGGATAGATTTTCCGGAAGAGTGTCTGGACAAAGTGTGATGAGTGGAATCTTTGCAAGTCGGTTAAACTACTGGCATTTGTCCTGGGTAACATCTCTGGTGTTTTATTGCACACCTGCAGCCAGGACACCATCAGGATGCAGACTCATATGAATAAAAAGGAAAACAAGGCAGCAAGCTTTCCATCCAAGAACACAGGATCTGCAAAAGTGTTCCTGTTGAAGACATACCACTTTAAAGAACACTACATCAAAATGCCCTTACCATTCAAAATACAGCTACCTCTCCTATAAGATGTTGACTGTGTGCTTGTCTTTGACCCCGTACAGTGCTCTACTGCCCTTTGGCTAGGTTTGCACTACACAAATATAATATACACATATACATAAAATTACAGCCCATTTTTCATCCACTGTGCTAGTGTAGCCTCAGGTCGACCTTATGTAAATTTGTACTGACCGTGCTCCTCATGGAAACAGTCCCTCTGAACTGACAGATGAGGTACCCTCCACCCTCAGAAGGGAGTACAAAAAACTCTGGCCTCATTAGGCCTTGTCATTGAAGGCTTGCAAGGTCTGGTGGCTTAGTGGACTAATGCGTCAACCGTAGAGTCCTGTGTTCAACGTCATGGTCACAGGTTCAAATCCCGGTGGGTCCACTCAGCTTTTCATCCTTCTGAGGCTGACAAAATGTGTACCATTGAGTTGGGTAACAATAAACATCTGTTATTCAGCGCCAAGATACCCCTGGGTGAATGTGCGCTTTACAAATACACATAATGTTATCCTGTGGCACCGGGAGCAAGGGACTCATATCTAAGCATGCATTTGACCACTTAGCATGTTACATCATACGCAGAGAAGATAGGATATGTTTCAGCTTGGAATGGGACACTTCCTTCAGTTTGCTAAAATAATGGCTACAGCATGATTTCATTCACCTTGGAAACTCTGTTGGCTTTGGCAGGAGGCAGATTTCCCATATCTACAGGGCTCTGAGGGAGGACACTCCTTTGGCCGAGCTCTCAATACAGCACAAATGGCAAGAGTTTCTGGAGGCATGCCTCTCAATGAAAGATTGGGAGGGAAAACATCAGGGAGTGAAATCCTTGTCCACCAACTGCTGCAATGCAACGTGGTACATCAGGCTTACCTTTCTTCAAGAAGGTTACATGCTATATACCCAGACCATTCTTCTGTGTACTCCCGATGCAGAGGACGGGGTGCGGATTTATTACATATGATTTGGGGCTGTCTGAATATAGATGAATATTGGAAGACAGTTCTTGCATCATTGGGCACGGCCTCATGGTGGACATTGTTTTCAAGCAGGCTCTGCTTACAGACACCCTGCTGGGGCTCCAGCAGGACAGCTGCTGAAATCTGGAGGGACTGGACCCTGAGCCGGGGAAATGCGAGGGACAAAGGCGCTCCCACGAATCTGATGTGTGGTTGTGCGCGGCGCTACCTTTGACGTGCTGTGTGCACCCCTGTCTCTTGTGTGCACGGCACCCCCACGCCTCTGAAGTAAGTCAGCACGGGACATAGACTCCACCAAGAGCCCCGCCACTGCGCATACACCACCGAATAGACTCACCAATAGCTGGCTGGAAGCACAAGGCTTGAGTCTGATCCGTGCTGGCAGGTGTGTAATAACGGTCGCATAGGGGGGTGGAGAGGCCCCGCTGCTCCTGCTGACTCTGCCGCAATTGACCCGGAAGCAGACATGTGTCGGGTTAATGTTACTCTTTGAAAACAAGGATGCTTTAAACAACCTCCGCACGTTGCTGCCGCTGTTACCCGTCACCCGGAAGTGAATCTGTTCATGAGTTAACTTCAGAGGGGAACAGTGGCTGCTGCGACGGGAGAGCCAAGACTACCAGAGAGCACTAAAGACATCTTGGGGACCCGCTATCCGAGGCCCCTGAATGAGAAAGTCCACAGCTTGGGGGAACTCACCATCGCCGTGAGGGAAACGGTTACCGGGGCAGGCACCTACATATCAGCCGTGAGGGGAGCGGCTCACTTGGCTCCCGCAGGACCAGGAACCACATCCCCCACAGTTCTCTGCCTCGTCGCCTGGCTGACATGGCGGAGCGCTATTTAAGCAGCGCAAGACCCCCGCAGCGCGCCCGGGCCCGTCCTTGCCCATCATTGCCAGGAAGAGGCAAGGCAGGGCCACCGCCCTTGGTTGTGTGTCTAAAGGTATCACCCCCTTTTATCTCTATTGGATTATGGACCTTGGATTATGACTGAAGCATTCACCTAACATAACATGGTACTATTGTATAACCTAAGACTAACAGACGGTGGATTCTTGAAACATCATTTTGCTCATTGAAGGATTTGTATTATTTTTTGTAATAAGGTTTAACCCTTTTAATTTGGGCTAGCATTTACCTCTTTAAAAATGAATAGGCACAAACTGGGAAAAGGTCAGGGTGCTGCAGGGACCCTTGATACTTTTTTATCAAGGGCAGAATCTGTTTTAATTAATGAGATCGAGCTCACTGAACGTAGACGGTCGTTGGATTCGCCCTTATTTGCTTAAAGTAGACTCTCCCTAACCCCTGCTCTCCCTGGACCAAGCCCATTAGTTACACAAGCCACTTCCTCCCTGCGACCTTTTACGACTGAGCATGCCCTGAATGAGAAAGAGACTGCGACTGAGATTGCTTCCTCTTCCTCTGAATTAGATACCTCTGTTGACAGGCCCACAGTTTCCACTAGAGGTCAAAAAACAAAATCGGGAGCAGCTCGTACTGTACCCCAGCTGACAAAGAAAAGGAAGAGTTGAGGCCCTATTAAACCTAGCAAACCTGCAAAAAAAAGCAACCGGGGGAAATTTAAGTCCTGAGACAAATGAAATAGCTCCTGTGGAATGCCCCCTGGTTACCGCCCCGTCCACACCCAGAGGGAGTCCTGTTGTTAGCACTAAAGACGGATCTTTTTGGGGGAGATTAGAAACTATGATGTCCGTTCTATTAGAACCCATTTTCCAAAAGATAACTCTGATAGAAGCAAGGCTTATTGTAGGAGAGGACTTGGTCTCCAGTAAATCGTCTGTAACAGGCCCTGTGTGTCCTAATTTTAGTACACGTGTTGTAGATGCTGCGGAAGAAGGGAAGAGAATGGTTAACCCAGCAACTATTAATAAAGGGGCACCAGAACGCAATGAGAATCCTGTCACTCTGGGTGTTGTAAACCATTTAACCCTCATAGAGACTCCTACTGAGACCCCTTCTATAACTATGTTACCTTCCAATACAACATTTGATAGTAACATAGTTTCCGGTAAAGGTAATAGAGAAGCTGGTAAGATAGGACCTCACGTAGTGGAGGAAAAGGAAGAAAAGGGGTCAAACTATCAATTTCTTCAAGCTAAATCCCCAAATCCTACTAGAAATTTGAATCATCCGCCAGAAGCAGCCCCCTACACAGTTGTCTTCACGAATATTCCCCCAGTCCCAGTTAACTCCTTGGAGCATTGGTCTACTTTGCGTAACAAGTCCTTACACTTGATTGCGTCAAGGACAGGTATCAGCAATGCTCTTTTTTCTGAATTTAAAATGGTAAGAAGAATTGGATGGCTAGGAAACTCAATTAAGACCCTTCATGGATATTGCATAGTGGTAACTTTTAATTCACCCCACTTGGTTCATACAATTCTGGAAAGGAGCAGTAACGGGCCGGTTAATTCCACCGAGATTAACATTCTTCCACTCTGGTATTTTTACCAACCGATCAGACCACGTAGACCTAGGTTTGGGTGGAAAACTACCAAGGTAGGGGTGAATTAAGGTACATGTGCCCTGTGAGCAATCGATTTGATGTTTTGAACTCACTGGAGGCCATTGATTGACTGGGTCAGGGGATGGTTACTGATTTAAACTTAGCCGCTATTGGGTCTACCAGGAGCAATGATGCTGGAAAATTGACAATGGGTAAAGCTACGATTACACATTCCCAAACTGTTAACATCCCAGACGAACTTCAGGTCCCTGTATCTCATTTGTGTGCCAATCAAACTGGATCATTAGCTCCTCTAGAGGCCCCTCCCCTCCCGGTATCCCACACGAAAATGATAGACAGCGATAAGCGCGCTGTTTGTCACATTGTCTCTTGGAATATCACTGATATTCGCCCTAAGCTATACAACCCGCTTTGGCAAGCTTTTATTTCCCAATCAGACATCCTGTGTTTACAGGAAACCTGGACCCAGGAAGTGATTCACATAAATGGGTATAGGACATTTCACACCCCAGCCATGGATTCATCAAGCTGGAGTGGAAAAGGTGGTATATGTACCTATATCTTTAGTAATTTAAATGTGAAGGAGGTAACAATATTAGTTAGCGACCCTTATTTTCAAGAGGTTGCAATAGATATTGACGCAAGGTATCGCCTTGTTTTGACTAATTTTTATAATAATATTCCCTCTGACAAAGTTAGTCTCGTCATAAAAGATCTGGGCAAACGATTAAAAAATGTAGGCGTGAATAAGGCATAAGAAACAATTCTGCTGTTGGTTGGAGATTTTAATTGTGCACTGTGTCCCAACTTTGATGATAATATGTGTGGGTTGCAGGAGGATGGGGCCCCTACCTCTCACTTTAAACATTCTGCATTGGGAGATTTGTATAATGGCTTAATTTACAGTCTTGATCTGGGCTTTGTTAATGAATTGTGTACCCCCCCTCTGTCCATGCCCTGGACTTTTAGCGGGCGCGGACTCTGTTCCACAATAGATTTTTCCCTAATCTCAAATAATCACGCTAATTTTATTCAATCATTTAGCGTCCCAGGGATTGCACTGAGTGATCATTTCCCCCTTTGTACGGCGATTACACTCCCTTCAAATAGAATTACTAGGCCGTCAGGTAGCGATAGGTTACTGGAGAATGTTGCTCTGGGTAGTCTTAACGGTTACTCGGTACACTGGTCAATGGTTGACTAGACCGCCACAGTTAAGTATGTGATAGGTAAATGCAAGGATGCTATTGAGAGGTGTCTGAGTGAAACTGCTAGCCCAGATAGTATTTTAAACTCTTTTAAGGAGATTTCCAGTACAATACAGGCATCTCTCCTTAGAAAGAAAAGGGGCTCTAGGAAATCCAATGGTTGGTTCGACTTCAGGTGTACACAATCATATTCTATCTTGAATAAAGTGTTGCACACGATACCGAGAAATCAAAATGATATAAGACACGCCAGAGGGGAATACAGGAAAGCCATTAGGGACAGGAAAGCTACACTGAAGAGAGATGCCTGGGAAGCCTTACACAAAGCCTCATTGCTAGGTGATGGCCAGGCCTTTTGGAAGGCGGTCAAGGCGCCTTTCCTCGGAAGTGATCCTGGCCCTTCCATTGATGTCTCTATCACTGGCGACCAATGGATTTGCCATTTTTCAGCAGTTTATAAAGGTGAGGGAAATCCGGATATCCTGTACAATAATGAAAATGAGAAACAGCAGTTAATCTCTTTTCCTGCGGTTGTGAATCTTGACTTCACTCTGGTTGAAATAGAGTGGGCACTCTCTTCTAGCCAGGGAGGCAAAGCTCCTGGCCCCGATGGGGTCCCAATTTACTTTTTTAAGTCAAACATATCTTTGTGGGGCCCCATCATTCTTCAGGTGTTATCTGCAAGTTGCAACTCGGCTTTTTTACCCACCTGGGTGGAATCAACCATCGTGCCTATTTTTAAGAAGGGGGACAGGCAAGATCCTGGCTGTTACAGGCCTACCTCTTTGTTGGACACTATAAGGATTGGGCGGAGGCAAACTCTGTCCTATCAGACCTTCAATACGGCTTCCGTGCAGGCTTGGGCACTGTTGAACAGGGTCTTAACCTGTCATTACTGAGTGGGAAATATACAAGGGCAAAAAATAAAAATGGGAATCTGTTTTTAGTATTTGTGGATCTAACAGCCGCTTTCGACTGTGTGATCCACAGTAAACACTGGGCCATTTTAGGAAAATTGGGGTAGAAGATAGGATTATTTATTACCTTAAAATATTTTACAATGAAGCTACGGCTCGAGTCCGTTGTGGGGTAAATGGGGAACAGTCAGGTGCTTTTTTGATAAATAGTGGTGTTAGGCAGAACTGCGTTTTGGCCCCTTTCCTTTTTAATCTTTATATTAATGGTTTGGAAGGTGCCCTACTTCAAAATAACAACGACTGTCCACTTGTGGCTGGGAGACCCATCCCAGCACTCTTATACGCAGATGACGTAGTTCTGATGTCCCGAGCGCAGGTGGGCCTTCAGAGGCTGCTGAACAGCTTCACGAATTTTATTAAGAATTTAGGCTTGAGAGTAAACACGTCTAAAACGTACTCTATGCACTGTGGGCGTAGGACAAAGAAAATTAATACAATGTTTGTTGCAGGACAAATGATGGAGGCCACGGCCAAATTCTCTTATCTGGGGATTCTTTTCACGCACGGTGACACATGGGCGCAAGCAGTTGACGCCCAGAAACTGGCTTTCCTTAGAGCCACCACTGCCCTTATTAACTTCGCTAAAAGATTGGGTAAAAGACCACCGGTGGAACTCCTAAAAATATATAAGGCCAAGTGTGTCTCATTAGCCACCTATGGAGCAGGGCTCTGGGGGCTAGCAGATGTGAATAAAATCCAGCATGTTGAGAACTCATTTCTCAAATATCTTCTATCAGTCCCAAGTGGTACCTCTTCTTCTGTATGTCACGCAGAATTGGGGCTTACCTTTATCTCTGATTTAATTAAGCTAAAGCCTATCCTTTTATGGCATAGGCTCTGGATTAAGGAAGAGGAAAAATTGAATCAGGAGAATATTTTAGATATCTGTAAACTGGATGGGTTTTTGAACATCCCCTGGATTGCGTACGTACGTAATTTCTTAAATGACCTTGGCCGTTTGGAGAATTTTAATAATCCGAGTTCACTTGGGACTATTTCAAGGACGGATTTGAGAAGAGAAGGGCTACTGCTTCTGGAGAGCCACAGAATGACAAGTGATTCATTAAAACCGACCGTCCTCCAAAATCAGATGATTTTAACCACATTTAAAATTCAACCCTATCTAACCTTTGTACCTGGTGTATATGATAGATTCATTTTAACAAGATTTAGATTGGGGTTTTTCATAGATTAGTGTCATTACCAAAGATGAATGATTGGTCGAGAACCCTTCAGCCTTGCCCATGTGATAATAGTTCTTCCCAATCAACGATTCATGTTTTATTCTTTTGTAAACTGTATTCCCACTTAAGAAAATTGTACATAGTGTCCGTTTTAAAAATGTTTGGTCTCCGCCAATGTCGACCAGCCTTTCAGGCTCTGCAATATCTTGACAATGTATATTCTAACAAAACAAGGGGACCCAAAAGGTAGTTGAGGACCTTGGGTAATCGTTAATTTCAAACAAACAGTGGTCCTCAAATGGTTTAAGGAATAAAGGGAATAAATATAGTACAGAATCGAAACTATATTAAGAATGTCCAGCCGGACACCCAGTTTAATTCTTCAATGAAACACAAACAATAATCAACAGCAAAACATATGTGGGACACAGTCCTGCATCCGTTGGGAAAAAAAGACATATACAAAACAAACAGACATTTCAGGCAAGGCAAATGATCTTATTTACAAAATCCAGTGTTTTAAGCTTATTCCATACAGACAATGCACTTTTTTACGTAATGGATTAATGTGCACGCTGTTTAGATTGGGGTCGATGACGTTTCGATCCTATTACAGAGATACAAGGATCATCATCAGGACGGAAGAATGTACAAGCCTGGTATTGAAAGAAATTGCCTGTAGGGAAATGAGAGGGGAAATAAGAGTGAAAGAGGGGAAAAAAAGGAAAATTAGAGCTAGGATAAGGCAGCTGCGGTAATTTTAGCCATAATTGTGCGCAGTACACATGCCGCTAGTGAGTGCATGCATATTTAGAAATTGTGGCGGTCGTTAAGAAGCCAACGGGTGAACTGGTGAAGGAACCGGATGGTTTCTAATTCTCGGAAGAATGAGATGGTGGAAAGGCAAGCATTAGAATAGCGCCGAAAAGAGAGTGCTACGAATGGCTGTAAAAACGGGGTCTGATGGGTGGCGAGATTCAAGCCGCATAGAGTGTGGACGAAGTCTTGCAGGCATTGGGTGGTGACTACCGGTCATTATGTGGATCACAGCACGGGATGTGGGGTAGCCAATTGGCCCGCTTACCGTAGTGAGGAAAACCGGATTCCAGACGTGTTCAATGTCGGAATAATGGAACTCACGTCTTGTAGTAGAAATAAGGTCTGACAGGCGGCTCGTGAGTACGGGTGTCACCGTAACAAAAGCTGGGGAGGAAGGAAGGCACGTAAGGCAGTGAGCTAGTGAACGGATAGGGGCGCCGGGGCGGAAAGGGCAGACAGGGAGAGGTACCTGTTTCTGGTCGGAAACGGGCAATTCGGATAAGTTGCTCCGATAGGTAATCCCAGAACTTGAAAAATTTAGGTGCGAAGGGAGGTACCTGGCATCCAGAAAAACCGGGCAATTTCGATTAATTTGCTCCGATGAATGATCCGTGAGATTGCACTGGAAAGGGGAAAGTGCAAGTTAGTGAATTGGTCAATGGTGGGTGGACCCGTAAGGGGCAAAGGTTAGAGCGCTTCCCGAGATCAAGTGGCGTCCTCAGGTAACGATGAACAAGTGACGAGGAAAACCAGGGAAGCGTGCTGGTATACATGCAGCGTGGGCATGTGGGGCACTAGAGCGTAAAACCGCGCCGCCATGATGGGAGAGGAGAGTAAGGATGGAAAAAAGACTCACCAAAAGGGAAGTCTTTGAGATCGTAAAACAGTACATCAATGAAAGGAACATTTTACATGTTGGCAATCTAGAGTCAAATCCACAAAATTAATTATTATGCGCCAGAGTATGAGAATAAAAACATCACATAATACAATTCCTTCATATCAGTGAGAGAATGGCGTTTGGGGCACTAGGGCGTATGACCGCGCCACCATGCTGGGGGAAGCAAAGGGATGGAAAAGGGCATAGAAGGGGATTCAGCAAAGGAAAAATCATCAAAATTACGACGAGTTTGGGAAAAAGTACATCAGTAAGAAAAACACATTTCCGTTATTGAAAGTCATGAGGAGAATAAAAATTTCTTATTAAGCGCCACAGTATGAAAGAGGGAAGAAAATTATGTCATGTAAAGACAGGATATTTCATCACAATGAGAGAATGTTTGAGAAGAGTCAATCTCAATCAGACATAAGAAATTTCAATGACAACAAGGTGTGGATATTAGACAACCTCTTAACAACTGTGAAAGAAATTGTAAATGGGGGGAAAAAAAGTCAATGGGGGGAAAAAAGGCAGAGCCATTCCAGTGAGAATTAAATGAGATTGGTCCAGTCCTCATTGCGGTTCAAACCATCTTTGATGCTGTTGGTACGAATGATCATTCTAAGTTCTTCTTTATTTAGGATTTTTGCAATGCCCCCGCCCCTTGGGGTTGCTTGATGGTCTTGATAATTGTCCACTTGATGTCATCCTCTGTATGCCCCATTTCAGAAAAATGTTCGACAAGAGGGGCGTTGAGGGTTTTGCAGCGCACTCTACGTCTGTGCTGACCAATGCGTAGTTTGACTTTTTGTGTAGTTTGGCCAATGTACACTTTGTTACAGGGACAGGAAATCAAATAAATGACATTGCTGGTGTTACAATTGGAAAACAAAGTCAAAGTGATAGAAACATTGTTAAATACAAAACTCTTTCCTTCTATAGGCATGCTGCATACATTACAATTACCACATTTAGCATGACCAATGAGGGGTGCAAGACCCAAGTGAGCGTCCAAGGTCGCCATGGGACGAGTGGAAGGTAGGGCGGCCCTTACTAAATGATCCTTGAGGTTACGGCTCTTTCGGAAGGCAAACAAGGGTCGCTCTATTGAAAGATTACCCGCATTTAACACTGGCCAGTGTTGCAAAATAGATTTGCGAATTTGATTAGAAGCGGGGGAGAAGGTAGTGACGCAAACTATACGGTCGGTATTGGTTTTAGTTCTAGGTGATAGGAGAACTTCCCTTGGGCAATACCATGCTCGTTTTTGAGCGTTACGCACAAGTCTCTTAGGATACCCTCGGTCTCTAAGTTTTTTGGTGAGAGTGGAAGCTTCAAGGAAATAATCTTCTTTGGAGAAGCAGTTGCGTCTAATGCGCAAAAACTGGGAGTATGGTAGCGAGTCTCTTAAGTCTCTGGGGTGATGACTTTCATAGTAGAGTAAAGTGTTTCTCTCAGTACTTTTCCTGTAAAGTTTTGTGAGTAGTTCGCCATTGGAATGATATATGGTAAGATCAAGAAATGGAATGTGTGATCTGTCATCAGGTTAGTGAAATTGAGGCCTGAGCAGTTATTGTTCAACCAATGGTTGAATTAACATAGTGTGGTCTCATTGTGATGCCAAATTAGGAAAATATCGTCTCATTTCCCTACAGGCAATTTCTTTCAAGACCAGGCTTGTCCATTCTTCCGTCCTGATGATGATCCTTGTATCTCTGTAATAGGATCGAAACGTCGTCGACCCCAATCTAAACAGCGTGCACATTAACCCATTACGTAAAAAAGTGCATTGTCTGTATGGAATAAGCTTAAAACACTGGATTTTGTAAATAAGCTCCTTTGCCTTGCCTGAAATGTCTGTTTGTTTTGTATATGTCTTTTTTTCCCAACAGATGCAGGACTGTGTCCCACATATGTTTTGCTGTTGATTATTGTTTGTGTTTCATTGAAGAATTAAACTGGGTGTCTGGCTGGACATTCTTAATATAGTTTCGATTCTGTACTATATTTATTCCCTTTATTCCTTAAACCATTTGAGAACCACTGTTTGTTTGAAAATATCTTGACAATGAGCATAGTGTTTTTAGAACCGTGATCTTTTTAAAACAAGTTTTTATTTATCGGAAGCTTATGCATGTTTAATTGATTTTTAGCTTCATATTTATGTTTTTTTATATTTACTGAAGATTGTGTTTTAATAATAATTATGACATTTTTATTGTTTTTTAACTAAGTAACTTTCACCTACTGTACATATTTCTTTCTTATGTGCTTTTATGATTGAATAACATACCAATCGAATAAAGCTTCTGTGACTGACTGACTATCCCCTTTAAGAAAAAAAAGAAGTTAAGTAGGAAATTTCTTATCCTGTGGCTGGTATTGCCAAAGCGTAGAATTGCTATGGGGTGTCTGTCATTGATTGCACCACAAATTAATGACTGGCTGAAAGATATGGCTGAGTTGGTCAATGCTGACGAGAGCCAAGTGCGTAAAACGCGCCAGGGATAATAGACTGGTAGATGATCTACGGGCCTGGGTGGCAATGCTTTCTGAGATGTTAGCTCCTCCAAATGAGTTGCCCCCTTAGGATTGTGAGCGGTTATGGACATGGAGATGGCACAATTGAAATCAGGGGTTATGGGATGACTATTAGCTTATACTTTAAAAATGTCATACTTGAACTGTTCCTCTCCGTTCTGTAATTGGAAATTATACACATTTTACTGTACGGATATATTGTATTTAGACCATGTTAGCGCCTGAGGCGGTGAGGGGGCCACAAGAGATGTTGTCCTTGTTTAAAAATTGGGTTGATATCAACTTTGTCAGTATTGGTACTGTGAGTATGAAAATGCCAATAAACACTCATACTTAAAAAAAGAACCACAGACAAGGTGATGTAGTAACGTCTTCGAATACTCTAAATGACTGACAATTGCTTTGTGTAGCATTTTAACCCACTTTATTTTTCACCAGCTGTGCCACTCTACACCATCCCCTGTCTTGAATGGCACAGTTCGAGAAAAATGTAGGGTTAGAATGCTACCCAGAGAGATTGTGAGTGGTTCAGACTAATTGCAAGCACTCCTTTCAACACCCGTTTTATGTCAGTGCCTCAAAAAAAGCATAAGAAATAAATTCAGCAAGTGTCTGTCTCTTTTCTGCAACACAGATTTACGTGTCTATGTCCCAGAAAGGAGTCAGATGCTGTTTGGAAGTTTTCTTAGACAAAGGAAAACTTAAAACAGCAGATTGCTATGTTTCTCTGCCCATGCAAGGATATTCATGTTTGATTTTCTTCTTAAGATAATAAAATCCAAACTGTGTCTGATTCTCGGCTGGGGTACAAAAAAATGTGTGTCTCTACTCTGAAAGAGTCAGAAATGGTTTGGATTTTTTTTTCCTAAGAAAAAACAAATAACATCTGGCATCTTGCTGGGGCACAGACAGACAGCTTTCTCTCACAATGCTTCTCTTTCCATAGAAAGCATTGTGAGATAAAAGAGTTTCTTGTCCATGCGCTCGAAAGAACCCAGATGGTGTTTAGATTTGTGTAAGAAAAGTCCAAATGGCATCAGGTGCCTTGCTAGGACACAAAGATATAGCACACTCCTCTTACAATACTTCTCTTAGAGACAGAAGCATTATGAGAAGAAGGCTCTGTCTTTCACATGAAAGAAATGGACCAGGAATAATCACAGTCTCCTCTTTCCAATTTCCACCCATGAGTCGTTTCTTCTGTGGTGGGAGGAGGGTAAATGGGTGACGCATAACTGTTGCAGCACTTAACTACTGTACAGGATCTTATCTCAGCATTGCTTCTCCTCAGTTACAGACCACTCTTCCCTCCTGCAGGTCTGCTACCAGGATTTCTGTTTCCGCCTCTGGATTTTTACCTCTCTCCTGTGGTGGTTTGATGTCCATGTATTTCCTCTTCTTCTCAGCACAGGACATGAAGTGGAGTCCTTTTCTGTGAACCTATCCAAGATGACTTTCTCTCTTAGCTTATTCTTCAGTCAATCCCAATCCATGATGGCGATCGAAAGGAATTTTCGCATAACTTTCTATTTGGAGAGTATTTAAGCAGATGTGGCTTGGAGAAAGATCTGTTGCAATGCTTTTGCCGTTCTTGCTTCTCATTTCCTGTTCCAACTTCTCCAGCCTTTCGTGCTTCCATCTATTCTGAATGCCAGGGCTGTTTCTATTGTACTCCTAAATTGCTTTTACCCACCCTATCTCCTGATTTTCTATCTCCTTGTGCTCCATCTCCAGCTCTGTTGTGCTCAGAGGGTTTTTTTCTTCCCTTTTTGCTTTTTCCTTCCTGGGGCTCATTCAAGAAGGCAGCAGCTGCCCAGTGAGATTGTTTTTTACTGGACAGCACTGTGTCTACTGGATAGGGTCACTTTTACATTACTCAACCCAGTTGGAAGAAGAAGTAAGTCATCAAGGATCCTACACCTAGCCCCTGAAGAGCTCCTAGGACAGTCCCTCCCACCTCATTTCATCCTCCAGGTACAGCATTTTCTAAATATTACTGCAGAGACCATCATGTAAGTGCAAGAGTAGAGAGGGTGAATGTCTGTAAGCACTAAGGAGTCCTGGGGGAGGAGCCTGAGACTCTGGTCACTTCAATAGTCTTTGCTTGTAGATGCTAATAAACTTAAACTTTTATATACACTGTTGTACCCATGATGTGGGTGTCAGTGACTGCTGCCGACGAGTTGTTTACAAGTGGTCATGGAACAAGGAACAAGTAAATAAATGGACAGCTTGTGCCATGAGCAGATCAACTGAAGTGTGTGGCATAGATTTTATTATATGTTTATGTGTTGTTAAATTCCACAATAGCCATGCCCTACATTGACATGAGTGTTATTTGTTTAGTGAAGTTCACGCCAATACTTCAGTGCTTAGAAAGCTCAGGCCTCATCAATACTAATGTGAGCCTTTGAGCTTTAAAAATTACTAAATTGTAACAATAAGTGGGCTTACTTGTCATGTATCATTTTTGTTGCTCATGTTATTGATAAAGAAAAGGTATTTTCTACTCTTTGTAGCAGCTTGTTTTTACCCTAGCTGAGGAGGTGCTGTTGTCACCTCCTCAGCTAGGGTGAAAACAAGCTGCTAATCAGTCTTGCTCAGTTCCGGTTCAGAATAACATAAAAAGTATAACATAAGACAGCATCTGTGTACTTTCTTAGCTCAGTGCAAAAGCATTGTTTATTGTTCAGTGTAACAGAAACACGAGTGGACTATAAGCAATCCCCTTCCTTGCTCCATAGAATAAAATGTAAGACAAAGGTATAAAACATACCAATAAACTCTTTCTTACCACAACCCGGGACAGTGGTACAATCTGATCGAAGTATCACTAATGGCAGGCGGGCATCTGCATCCCACAGCACATTGTGGGGAAACATTGTTAACTGCATTACAACAATCAATCAACGTCTTGGAATTTCAATCAGACAAGCTTGATTTGCAGATCAATGTAATGAATTTGATGGCGGCACACATTATGGGAATAAACTTGAATCTGGATTAATCACAAAAGTACCACCGAATTACCAGCTAATCACTCTCCGAATACCTGTGTATGTGGACCTGTAATCAACATATTGGCTTTGCTTCCAGAAATACTCGCAGGAATTTTAAAAACAGCAATAACCACCCTCAAAAATTACCCAGCCATCCCAAAGCATACGAACAGTTTGAATTAAGAACCATTAGGTGCAGTCTCAGCCCTACCCGAGGTGGATTGTGAAAGTGAGCCCAACAGAGCAGACTGGAATGGGCCCAGTTTACAGGCATAAACCAGGACACTCCTGCACCGGTGCCGACCTCCAGGCCGTCATTTGACAGGTTAATAATAAGGCTGTGAAAACAGGAAAGACAAGGCATAAGCAGTGAAGCACCCGAAAAAATATGGAACCAGACATCAAACAGAATACCCAATGTTTTCACAACAACGTAGACCAACAATAGCTAATATATCCATAAATGTATCAGCCGACAGCGAGAACGTTTCAGGGCTGTTGGCCTTGGCTCACTCTCCTATGTTAAATACATCATCACAAAAAATGTGAATATCGTATCAAACAGATTAGGGCACTCCCCCAGATCAAGTAAAAGGCAAACGCCAGCCGAGACAACAGGGGTTTTACAAACAGAAAAAACTTACTCTACAACTAAGAGAAAAAAAAAACAACGGGACCACCAATGCAAAGAGAGGGCCAAATAGACAAAAAGGTAAATCCAGGACAGAATATGGGTAATTCTGTTTCAAACCAGTTTGACACTTTCCCCCTCAATTATCTAAAACCAAGTAAACGCATCACCAAAAATAAGCCAGCATGGAATTTTAAACAAAAAACACCTTTGCAAATGGAATAGCATATCTATAACCTCAAACGGCAAGAGCTCTCATGCAAGCTAAACAAAAAAGGGACTCCCAATGCCAATCCTTCACGGCAAAATGTCAACCAGATTGCAGGGAATTTGTTCTCCCACATGGCAACCCAAAAGGTTAACATCTCGAACCAAGTAAAAGCTTCACTAAATAAAGCTGGCCTGGATAGACAAGAAACTGTATTCAATACTAAGGCACCAAAATCCACCTTTCCAGTGGAAACTCCTTATAGCATCAAGGGTTGCCTAACAAAATTGACATTTCTGCCCTAATGTTCAACCCAAGGCAGGCAGGACATCTTAAATAGCGGAAACCTGCTAAAGTCGTTTAGAGAAATTCTGGAATTAACTCGAATCACACCAGCAGACATCCTAGCAGTGGAATTTCGCCAGCAGAAAATCGGCGCCATGTAGAATCAATACTAATCACTTGGAATTCTAGCAAAATAGTTGATTTGATTTGCTCAGTCAAAACCACTTTTGAAATCTGGGGAATGTCTTTACTAAATTAGCAGCCTCCCAAATTCCATTACCCCCTGTTACAAAAATCCTGTCGCCCCCAACATTTATCCAGTAGAGAAAAAGGTCCTGAATCAATATTGCAAGGTGCAAGAAGTTCTTCTCCTGATTCATGGGCAAACACAGCACAAAGCCTGGCCAAAGACAGGCATAGTCGATTGAAGCCTACGGTAGAAGACAAGCCTGGATCTCAAAAATAGCCAGCGGAGGCCCCTCAGCTATGGCGAAGGAGCGTCGCCCCAATGCTTTCTTGAAGTACTAGAAGCGAAAACATAAAATGGTAATAACTTTTAGTTAGTGCTCCAGACCAATCACAGTGATGGATTCCAGTTTGGGGGAGGGAGCCTGCTTCCTGTTCCAGCCAGAGGCGGGAGAGCAGAAGCCGAGAAGACGCGGGACCCGGACTCAAGGTAAGTTTAAAAATGAAATGAAAAAAAATATTACACCCCCATGTGCCCCCTTCCCGTGACATCTCCCTCCCTGCACGACCCCCGTGCCTAACCCCCCACCCTTGAGCCATGCCGACCTCAGCTGAAAATAACTTAGATTTTCTCCGGTCCTGATGTTGTCCTGCAGCAAAAAGGAAAGTGTCTCACCTGGGGCCTCACTAATGTTAACAAATAAAGAGCTCATCAATATATGTCAATGGAACATCCGCAGATTTGAAACGATGTACAAGACAACGAGACCATGTCTTTTTTACCCAAATTTGATTACATTTTTATTTGCAAGAAACCTGGAGTTTAACTCCAATACCTATAGTTGGCTTCAAGGAGCACCGTATACCGTCAGAAAAAATCTCTAACTGTGGACATGCAAGGGAAGGTATGTCCAAATATATCTCCAGTAAGTACATTTTGTTGTGTAAAAAAATAGATTCTGGAGAGAACTTGTTGCAAGTCTTAAAACTTGAAAGCAAAAAAAGCACTTCAACAAGGCTCGAGCAGATCATCATCATAAACATATATATAGACCTGAATGATGAATGAATGAATGATAGTCTTGTAGAGCGCAAACTTTGCCCAAATGCGTCAAGGCGCTAGGAATAGCAGCAGTCATAATTAGGAGGGATGGGTTTTAGCTGTTGAAGTGCAAAGAGCCATGTTTTTAAAGACTTGTAAAAAGGTAGATGTGACTCTACAAGAGATCGTTAGAGGGAGAGTGTTCCAGAGCTTAGAAGCAGCAACTGCAAAGGCTCTTCCCCCCCACCTGGCCCTCTTGAACCTAGGGACTACCAGCCAGTTTTTATTGCCAGACCGCAGCTGTTTGGTGGGGACGTACCATTGGAAGAGTCTTTTAATACCTTCGGGACCAGAATAATGAAGAGTCCAATGGACAAGGCATAGGGCCTTAAACAGAATTCTCTTTTCTAGAGGAAGTCAATGTAATTTACGAATTGCTGCAGAGACTGGGTGGAATTTAGGAAGATCCATCACAAGTCTTGCTGCTGCATTCTGTACAAGTTGCAGTTAGTGGATGGATCACTTGTTGATGTCCAGGTAGAGAGCGTTACAATAATCCAATTATTCAACCTGGACAAAATCAAGGCAAGAGCTTCCTGCTTTCGAGAAGAGAGGGAAAGACATGGAAAGATCTTCTTAGGAACCTGATAATGCCAAAACAGGTAGACACAGTTCTGTTGATCAGGGGGTCAAAAAATAGATAGTTGTCTACTATAACACCAAGATTCTTTGCTGATACAGCAGGGCAGGGGCATGGGCCAAGCATTTAAGGCCGCCAGGATTGAGGCCATATGGATTTTTGACTGCCCAAGATCAGGACTTCTGTTTGCCCCCATTGAGTCATAAGTAGTTGTCTACCATCCAAGCGGGCAAGGCCCACATGCAGCTTTTAAAATTTGCAATGAAAGCATCAATGCTGTTAGTGATTGACACAATTATTTGTTTGTCATCTGAATAGGGCAAAGCCTCCAGCCCAAAAGACCTAATTACCTTGGCCAATAGAGAGACATAGGTGTTTAACCCCTTGAGTGCCCCGCCCTTTCCACGCCCTGTGCGTTTCATTAGCGGGCGGGGCTCATGACGAGATAGTCTCGTCATGGGCACAGCGCAACCGCGGCCCATGACGAGACCATCTCGTCATGGGCACTCAAGGGGTTAATAAGGTTGGACTCAATGAGGAGCCCGGTGGCACCCTACAGAAGGTGTGAGTGGAGTCAGAATAAAACTGGTAATTTTGACTATTTGTGACCTATCTGTGAGAAATGAGGACAGAAGCTCCAAAGCGGTGCCTGAAACCCTGATTTCTTGATGACGGTTGAACAGCCTTGTTGGTGAGATGGTATCAAAGGCCACAGATAGATCTAAGAGAATTAGTTAATAAGTATGCCCAGCATCTACTTGAGTACATATGTTTTTACTGCAGATGTTAAGGCAGTCTCTGAGCTATGGCCACTCCTGAAGTCATATTGGGAGCCATCAAGCAGGTGATGTTGCTCCAAGTAGGTGCTAGGTTGGGTATTTAGATGCTTCTCCAGAATCTTGGCAGGGACTGGTAGCAGCGAGATGGGCAGATAGTTTTTAGGTTCCGAAGGGTCCAGGTTGATTTTCTTTAGTAAAAGTTTAACCACCGCTGTTTTCCAATTAAGTGGAAACTGTCCCTATGAAATGGCCAAGTTAAGTGTGGACGTTAGGTGAGGGCAATCATCTCCCTTCCTAATTTCATAATCTTTACCTGGACAAAAAAAGAAGGAAAGAAAAGACAGCAATCATTGTGAACTTAATAAAACTGCTGCAAAACCAGCTTGGACCAATGCTCATTGTAGGGGATTTTAATACCAACATTGTTAGGAGGAATATAAATGCTAGGTAAACCACGGCGCATTGGACACAGTTAACCTGCAAAAACAGATAGAATAACATGGGTTAACGGTCCTGAATGGAAAATCAAAAGAGCAGCTAATAAGTTTTAAAGTGGAAAGAGTCAAAAATTTAGAATTCACTTTAGTCAGTGAAGAGATCTTCCCCCTGGTGAGCTCTTTTGAAATTTACCCCCATCCCAAAAGTGACCACCTCTCTCAAGTTCTTAGAATTGATATCAAGCTGCAACAAACAAGCATAACAAATGACTTAGCAGTAAGACCGGAAAGATACAACTTAAAAAAACTAAAATGGCATTGAGTCAATGCAGATCATCTAATGGACATGGCCCACCAGCATGCAAACAAGTCAGGGAAATGCAAAAAGGAGCAGACCGTGCAAGCATGGGCAGATTTAAGAAAGGCCTAACTATATATAGGAATATTGATGGTCATGAAGCACCGGGTGGCAGAGGGCTCAAACCTTGGTAAAACAGAGAACTGTTTAAAGAGAAAAGCAACATTGCCAGGAAAGTACCAAGATAGGCTGCAGAAGCAAAGAAGGGCAAAACAATAGACAACACTCAATTGATTTTCAACTGAAAAAAATCCAAAAATGATTGCCAGAAAGCACAAAGTGGGGACACCGAAGAACTTTGTGAAAAACTACTCTGGTCTAGTAAACTGCCAAACAGTAAAGGGGTTTTGGGGCACTATAAATGGCCTAACTATAGGTCAGGCTCTGCACCATTTTGCAGGAATAAGAGAGGAAATCTGGAAACATACATATGCAAAATGTATACCACACCTCAAAATAGACAGAGTTATGACCAAAACCAAAGGAAGGTAATTCAGGAGATGAAGTGGTCAAAGGACTCACTCCCGGAAAACCTGAACTCAGAACAAATTCAAAGCCAAAACAATGAAGAGCCAACCAAGGAAACACATGAGGGAAAGAACTGGGTTGCTAGACTAAGCATCCAAACCCAGGATGGTGACGATGCAGCAATGGAAACCCGCGACTCAACTACGCATGGACCAATAACACCACTGCCCTTAACCAATATAAAACAACTAGAAGGGATCATAAAAGAATTGAAGACAGAGGTGGCAGCCAGATCAAATTGCACCCCCAATGCATAATTCAAGGAATATGCAGGTTTTTGGGCTGGTTATCTAATGCCACTCTTAATTATATATATCATCAGAACATCATAATGAAATCCTGGAACAGGAACATCGTCCACCCATTATATATGAAAATGGAAGCTATACATTGCCGGAAATTTATAGACTGGTAGGTCCTGTGCTCTCCATGTCACTGGAGACAAGTTTGCCTGGATGATGAGGGGTGAAACCCCTTAAACGGTCCTAGGATGCCTGTTTCTGGCATGGCAGTTCGGGCTGGACTGTTTCCATGGCTGGGTTGAATGTTTGACATTGTTTAACATTCTATCCATCAATTGTTCTTTTTGCATTTAATAGACGTAGAGGCAAAACTGTACGATCCATGTATCTCACAAGATCCTCAAGTTTGGATGTAGGAGAAAGGCGTGATTCCAAAAACACAAACAGGGTTTAGGCCTGCCATGGAACAATAAAAAACCTATTAGTTTTGGCAATTTTAAAGAAAAAGGCAATAAGGAGGAAATCCTGGTTGTTTGCCTGTTTAATAGACCTAAAATCGGCATTCCATCGAGTGGCGCGAGTTATCTTTCGGACAAAACTGAAAGCATGGGGTATGCAAAAAAAAAGTCCAATGCAATACTACCATTATATAGTGATACGTGGGCACAGGTGAAACTTTAAGATGGGAGCAGATTGAACAAAAAAATTAACATCAATAATGGCCTGAAACAAGGTTGCATGCAGGCACCGAGTTTATTGAATTTGTACCTTGCCGACATGAACAACTATCTGAAAAAAGCAGAGAGACATCCACCTAAATTGGCAAATAAGTACATTAGCTATCTGCAATATGCAAATGATATAAACATTCTGAGCCAAAGCCCAATCGGACTGCAAAGAGTGATTAACACCTTTGCAAACTACATTGATCTACAAGGGTTGGAGCTGAACTTGCCGAAAACCAAAGTGGTAGGTCTAGTGAATTCTATGTTCAAACAGTATTAGTTGTACATCAAAGGTGAGCAAGTTGAGTTGGCCCGTTCATACAAATATCTGGGCATACATTTTGGGTGCCACATGTCAATTACCAATCATACTATGTCTGTGCAAACAAAAGCCCAATCACTAATACTTGTGCTCCTAAAAAAGAAATCGAGTTGCCCTTCATATAGCCATCTTCTGACTGTGATGGTGGAACAACTCTTACTCTCGCTGACATATGGCACGGTAATAGGGCATGGCAAGCAGATAGCCTTTTTAAATGAGCTTCAAACTAAGATGTACAAAATAGTTTTCTATCTCCACAAAGCAGCCTCCCCATGCCACACACATCTGAAATTCGGTCTTCAGAAATGCCAAAGAATTAGGACCTGTGTAAAACTATGCTGCAAAATTCCTTGGCGCGCGCTGCATCGCAAAATGCGATGCAGCACGCGCAGCGAAATTCGTTTTATTTATTTAAATGTGTACTTACCTCCGTTCATCCATATTCTGGTGTTTACATTTCCCCACCCTGCCCCTCCCCCGCCCCGGCTCACTGCCCCACCGAACTCCCTCCACGGACCGCTACTGAAAGTAAGTATGGAGAGAAACAAGGAGGTGCACATGGTTGATCTTCCAAAATGTGAGATTGGGTTAGACGGACAGAGGGTAGAAGTGTACGCTGATTCTTGCTCACCTTTTACATTTATTAACAGAGAAACTTATTATGCCAAATTTGGTAATGATTTGTCCAACATAAAAGAACCAGCTATGATCCCGGTTGGATATAACAACGACCCTATACCCTTGGAAGGTGTAGCTATCATGAAGATAACCTTTAAAGATAGAAGCACTGTTGGAAAGCTATATATGACGAAGCATGGATCGAATCGTCTTGGTTGGTCACATCAAAAAGAATTAGGAATAAAGCTAGATCCTACAGCAGAAACTCCTCTAATGTTGGTTGAGAGGTCAGTATGCGGAAGTGAATTGTTGGATGAATTCCCAGAAGTGTTTAGCAACAAACTAGGGTGTTTGAGAGAGTTCCAGCATAAGAGTTCCAGCAAAATAAATAAATAAAGAAAGAAAGATTAAATTAAAAGAAAGTGCTAAACCTGTTGTTCATCAATGTAGAAACATTTCACTAATGGTGAGAGAACCTCTCAGACAAGAACTAGACAAATTGATTAGCCAAGGAGTGATTGAGCCTATTGAATGTGCAGAGTGGGTCGCACCCATTGTTATTGCGTCAAAACATGACAGCAAGGCTATAAGGTTATGTATTGACTTAAGAGCATTAAACAACAACATATGGGTGGACAGACTTCCCTTACCTAATATAAATTAAATGTTAAGTCTAATTGGTAAGGCTGAATTATTTTCACTAATTAATATGTCTTCAACCTACCACCTAGTAGAACTTCACTCGGCAAGCAGAGTGCTAACATCGTTCATTACTCTAGTGTAGGGTGCCATTTGGCTCAGTCTCTGCTGTCACGGTGTTTCAGAGAGCTATGCAGAAGGTATTGGAAGGGATTTATCATGTGTTGTGTTTCCAGGATGATCTTTTAGATTTTGGTAAAACTGTAGAGGAACACAATGAGAACTTTCGTAATGTGTTAAACTAACTCAAAAATGCTGGGCTAACATTGAAAAGGGAAAAATGTCAGATTGGTGTCAGATCAGTGACATATTTAGGTCATATAATATCCAAGGGAGATATAAAACCTAAAATAGGTCTGTTGGAATCGATTAAGTCTGCTCCAGTTCCGAGTACTAAGGAAGAAGTAAAATCCTTCATTGGACTATCAGAATACTATTCTAGATTTGTCAAATATTTTGCAAACATTACATACCCCTTGCGTCAATTACTTAAAAAGGGTGAAAAATTGAATAGGAGTAAGGAATGTGAGGAAGCGATCAACAAGCTTAAATGTTTAATTAGAAATTCTCCTTTCTTAGGCCAGTTTGACCCAAGCAAACACACCATACTCACGACCGATGCCAGTACTAGAGGGGTAGGTGCCACATTAAGCCAAGTAGTAGATTTAGAAGAGAAGATTGTGGTGTATGCCTCCAGGGCATTGACAGATGGTGAATCTAGATATTCTGTGGTGTAGAGAGAAGCTTTAGCTTGCTTGCTACAGGGCTGTGCAACACATTTGGGTGTTTTTGTGAGGCATTCCTTTCACTCTAAGGACTGACCATTAACCCTTGGTAAATGCATTCTCAGTGAACAACACCTAGGCTATCCCGGTGGTTCCTGAGTCTGGAAGGGTTAAATTTTAAGATAGTTTACATTCCTGGTCCTAGAAATCAAGCAGCAGATTTCCTGTCAAGGCTGCCTTTACCTAACAATGGAAAGAATGAGAGCACTGTGGAAGAATTTGTAGTAGCAGCCATCACCGATGGAGTAAATCAGCAAGAATGGGAAGATAGCATGAAAAATGACATAACCATCCTGAATGTAAAAGATCTCGTTTTAAAGGGGTGGCCAGAAAAATGCAATGAATTGTAAAAAATGATGAGAAAGAGTTTTGGGAAGAGAGAAATGAGCTATACATTCGTGAGCATAATTTCTACAGAGGCAACAAACTAGTACCCCCAGAAAGCTTACGCGAGAAAATAGTATTCCTAGCCCACGAAGGCCACTTAGGATGTAGTTCAACTAAAAATAAAACTAGGCTTCATTACTGGTGGCCAAGCATAGACTCCATAGTCAAGAGGATTGTCAGACAGTGTATGAGTTGTGCTATAGCGACAAAAGTAAACATGTTTCCAAAACTACAATTTCTGCTGTTGAAATACCATCTGTTCCATTGAACAAGTTGGCTTTGGACATTATTGGCCCTAAAAATGCCAGAGGTCTAGTTGGGAAATTCATTTTGACTTTAGTAGATTACCATTCTAAATGGGGAGTCATCAAGGTTGTTGAAAACATCATCACTGACACTGTTTGCATTTTTGCAAGAAGTGTTTTTTTGTGAAGGAGTACCGCAAACTTTGGTAGTGGACAATGGTGTCCAATTCATATCATCCAAGATGAAAGAGTTTTTGCATAAATTCTCCGTGAAACAATTACAAACTGCTCTCTATTGCCCTAGAGCAAATGGTTTAGGTGAGCGTGTAAACCGTTTGATTAAAGAATGTATCCAACTCAAAAGCAAAAGAGGTATGGATGTCAAAAGAGCATTAGATGAAATTATATGGTCACATCTTGTGACTCCTCATTCCATTACTGGGGTTTCTCTCTTTAAGTCCCTGAAGGAAAGGGAACCAGGTACCAAATGAAGTCCTTTATGGTTGGTTGGTAGTGAATAGGAGTTTATTGACAGAGGGAAAATCATGGAGAAAATACATGACCACCAAAGAAACTTTGTTGACAATTATAACTACAGATTATGAGGAAAAATGTCAAACTGTAAATTGGGCGATGCTGAAGAGCGAAACTCCCGGGATCCGTGCACTCCGGATTGTCCACATTTTCAGACAGGAAGTTTATTTGCAAAGTTTTTTAAAACGTGGTAGTCTTAGATGATGGACAGACATGGAGCTGTGACAGGATTGTCAAAGACAACAGTAAGGAAGTGTCTGAGAGTGATTTAGAACTAGCAGCTACGTTGAACAATTATTCTGGCCACCAATATTATGATGAGTCTTTGAGGAGTTATCATAGGAAGCCTTTCTGGCATAAAGATTATAAAATGTAATGTTATATCCTGTACCAAATGTTCTTTCATTTTCTCTTGTTATGCCATCCCATCGTATTATTGTTTCAAACCTTTCCATCCCTAGGGAAGGAGATGTGTTGCCCTTTCCCTTCAGTCTCTATGGAACCTTCCGTTCCACCCCTCCATTATTCTTTCACTGATCCTTAGAAAGTTATTGTCAACATTCTATTGCAGGCTCCTGTCAAACTGCCTCTGTGCTGGGCGATGGATGTTGATGAATAAACTTGTCAAGCCTACCTGGCTTCATCTTCGTTATGTCACATGCCTAATATTTGTGGATTACGGTTTAGGGCCTCGAGGACATTCCTCATGTATACCAGTGTAGGCATTTGAGCTATTAAAAGTATGTGGGTTTAATTGACATGTATATGTTCTGTTGCACATGTTAATGAGCCACAGAAGGTAGTTTCTGCAATTTACAGCATCTTAATATAGTTGATCTATAACTATAAACAGTATTGTGCAGCTCCATATCAGAGAACCTAATAAGATGGAATGTGACAACTTCTGTGTGCTTTCTGAAATCTGAACAAAAACATTGTTTATTTTTAATTAAAAAAGTTGAGCATGTGCAGGTTCCTCCTTCCACTATATACTAAAAAATAAGATAAATGTATAAAATATACCAGTAATTGGGTTAGAGTAAGGCAGATGCACCGCTTGCTAAAGGGCTGCTAAGGAAAGAATTACAGATCTTAGGTTTTATGGCAAAAGGTAAGTATGGCTGTGCATGACTCAACAGGGATATTTCACAATAAACCACCCTGCAAATCAGTTAGTTATTATTTGAGATGGGGGTTCTGGTTAGCTAAGATGTACACCCAGGTCAAGTAGAACCCACCTCTCTCGTCATGGTAAGCTAGATACACAACTAAGATAATCTTTGGTCACCCTCTTGTAGCTTGCCACAGAACAGTCAGGTTTCTCAAAAGTATTTGTGCAACACACACACACACGCACACGCACACACACATGCACACACGCATGCACACACGCACACACACACACACACACACGCACACACACACACACACACACACACACACACACACAGTAATACAATGAATACACCACAAAAAGACTCCACAAAGGTTTATAAAAATAGTTTATTGTATTATAAACAAAACAAGTACAAAACACAATGTAAACTTTTCAAGTTATCATATTAAATGCCCACAGTAATCGCAGTGCTAAACAAAATATGTTTTGCGGTCATTAAGGTAAACCCTATGCTAGTAGCATGTACAATCATGTGGTTACTATGAAGTATTACTTCCTCACCATGGTGGGGTAAAGCAGTGTGCAAAATGGCACCATAGATGCATTATTATATGGGCCCTCTGGACCGGGGAAATTCAACAAAAGACAAACCGCCCACAAAAGTGCGGGTTGATGACTGGAACCTCAGAGGTGAGACTCCTCAATACAGTACCCTTCAATTGAGTTGTCAGCAGGCCTCACGAGCCAGCCTGTGCCGACACAGCATGTGTGTCGACATCTGACAAACTTTGTGGCCCTGGTCTCCCTGGCAACATGCCACAGTAGAGCAGTGCAGGAAGGTGCTGCAGCCGCTGCGAGTGCTCGCCTTCTGTAGTCATTTATCTGAGTACTTAATCGCAAGTTTTGACAGGCAACCCCTAGACTACAGCGATACGTGTACGCCGCACCAGGTAAGTGCTCTGAGCCTCTAATACCTTTCGGATGCTTTCCTTTCATGACTCATTCCGAGTCTCAGGGCTATCTCCCCCCCTGTCCCCCTTACAGGATTTGTGACTGGCAACCCTTGGGACTGGATTCTGCACCCCCTGCATTGGTCGATTGCTTCTCCAACAACCCTCTTACAACTGTCACCTAGGTAAGGTTAATTTTTCCACTCGCATTGTGCCTCCATTCATTGGGTGGTTTGGCCAATCCTAATCACGGCCTCATCCGTTTTAAATTATAGATCATCAACTGACCTCTTGACCCAAGGAACGCCCATTCAGTAAGAATTTTCTGACACTTACTGTTAAGACCCTCTGCTTGTAAGCTCCTGCGCTTCCACTCTCAGTGATGGGGTGGTGCCCTTTGTCTGATCTGACTTGTAGAGACCATGTCACAGACCCGATTCGGCATACCCGAATTACATGCAGGTTGAGCCACTGTAATTATAAGATATGACCTGTATAGACCCCGTGTCAATCTGCAAGGAAACCCCATGCTTGGGTGGTTGATTTCTCAGCGTTACCTTTCCGTTAGTGGTGATCTTTATTTTAGCTTTTCACTAGATCCGCCATGCTTGGGCAGTTGATTTCATTAGATTCCCCATGCTAAGCGAGCATAACCTTCAGCATTACCAGCGCGTTAGCAACCAATTGGAACCGTCTAGCGCTTGGCCTAAATTAGTTGGAACACGGTTTGATTTGTCCATTTAACACTTTCAGGCTGTCATCTACCACCCTTGTCCTGAAGAAGACCTGCTATGACAATTAAATAGCGTCTTACCAAGGTCAAAACGTTGACGAAAAACATACCGTTCAGCCATGCGCAAGTCTCTTGGCTCAAATTAACAAGCAAAAGTGCTTTTTACCAGAGACATTGTCCTCCTTTATTCTGACCACCCTTATTTTATTCCTGTTAAAATTGTAGATAATCTCACCTTGTACATATGATATGCACCGCACCACCACCGAGCACTCAATGTCACTTTATTTCATGTCACCTATAAACTTACTCACTTTGACATCCATTCCATTCTTTGTAAATACTTTTGTAAATACTCTTGAAAGCCTAAAATCTGATAAAATAAAAATCTTGCAAACATCTACTAGTAAGTGTTTTTGTATTCATGTTTTTGTGTTCCAATTGCACTTAACACGCTTGCCATTTTCTAAAAAGCAGTTTGATATCATTATTTGATTTATCTGTCAATTTCTTTTTATTATATAAAGTAATTATTCCGGCCCGGCAGAGCCACTGTAGCTTTTTGCAGTGACTTACATCAGCACAAGCACAGCCAGAACAAACTGAGCCTTGTAGACAATGCCAGTTGTAGAAAAGCAGAGTGCTGAGTCCTTGGCAAATTGAAAGCACATATCTTTTGTCGAGATCAATGCTGCATTCAGCTCACAAGCTGATCCATCTCAAAATCCACTCGCCAGACTCACCATTTGTGCAGTCCCATGGAAATGGAAAGGGGTGAGGTCTTTGATGATCCTGAGACCTCCTGAACAGGAGGCAAGCCAGCAAGCCCTTGGAGAACACTTGTAGTTTACTATACCACAAAGGTAGAAAGCAGCAGACAAGCACAGCAAGGCAGGTCTCAAAGTCCAAGTCCCTCCTGCAACTCAGCAAGCAGCAGGCCAACGCAAGCAGAGCAGTTAGCAAAGTGGCAGTCCCGCCTGACAGCACAGCAGTCCTTCTGGCAATGTGCTGATGTAGAGCCGACAGTGTCTGGTTACATATGCAATAAAGTATCTACTAAGAGGGGATCAGAGACCTAGTACTTATACCCCAAAGTGACTTTGATCTGATGGTGACTTCAAAAGAACTCTCTGAAGTGCACAGGTCACCTTTCATCCTAGTCCTGTCTGCCAGCCTATTTATGGGGGGTGGGAGGGTAGATCAGCCCATTGTGTGAAGACAGGATACCTATTCAATGAAGTGTGACTTCCCCTCCTCCCTCCTGTCTAGGATGACCCATCAGTATGCAGATGAATGCAGATGCAGTTGAGTGTCCTGTATTGTAGCTATCTAGATGGAATACAAAAATGTAGCTGTTACCCGACCCAGCTCAGACATGTATTGGAGACAGGCTGTCATGCACACACAGCATTAAGTGCAGAGAAATCTCCACTTTCTAAAAGTGGCATATCTCAAATTGTAAAGTTAAATCCACCCTCACCAGTAAAAAGGGTTTATCAATACTATTCCAAATGTATAAACATCAAAAATCTACTAATTCTCATGCATTTTTGCACTCGTCAGCAGTGGTAAAGTTCTCAGAATCCTAAGGGGTGTGCAAAAAAATATGATTGGAGTGATTCACAGTGCAACCTTTTCATTTATTTTGTTTCCTGAGCTACAATAATTGTGAGAAATTGGGTTGCTAATTGACTGGGGTGTGAGCCTTGGTCAAGCAGCAACCACAATCTATGTCAGAGTAAGGCACAAGCAAACCCTAAATTAACCTTGGCACAAAACAGTCAGACTTAATCTAGAGGCAAGCAGTGAAACAGGGAAAACAACAAACAAAACATATCCCACACTAAGTTAGAAAAATAGAGCAAAATGTAGAAAACAAGACAAGATCAAAATTGCAAAGATACAATCAGTAGGCCAGAGTGATGCATTTTTGAAGGATAAACTGCAAAAAAGCATTCTGTGCCAATCTCAGCTATCTGGTCACACTGGACTCGATCAAAGCCAAACCTGGATGGTACACAGGTGCGATACAGTCCCAGATTAGTCCCGCTGAAATTTTACTGTCACATGTTTTGTGCCAAGAGTCTTGCATGTGTTGGAGAGGATTGTGAGAAGCAAGGAGAGAATCAAGGGAGGCTGACTGCGTAGACTGAAGACTGAGGAACAGGCTGAGCATTGTAGACGGGTAGACTGGAGCTTCTTGTTGGTATTTCTCTGTGGCCGTTGATGCTGTGGTGTGAGGAGATGGGTTGACAACAGCTTGTGCTGATTGGTGCGAACGGGCTCATTCATGGTCACGAAGAGCCCAAAAGCGTAATTTAATTTAATTTAATTTAGTGGCACCACTTGGGGGTCAGGAACCCGCTGAAGCTTGGTACAGGAGCTGGTTAAGGAGCCTTTTTTGTCCCTGAGGCTCAAATCAGGAGGCCAGCAGACTAGCCCTTTAAGTTACTCTGGGGTTTTGGGTTCAAGATGAAGTTGCAGGTCCAGTTCTTCTTCCCTGGGTAAGAGGGCAGCAGGTAGCAGGTCAGGACAGCAGGGCAGCAGTTCCTTTATAGCAGCAGTCCAACAGAGTGGCAGTCCTTCAAGCAGCACAACACCTCTTCTTTCTGGCAGAGTATCCTCAGGTCCAGAACGGTACTGAAGAGTTGGTGTCTGAGGTCCTGCTTTCATACTCTGGTTCTGGATGGTGGGAGAAACTTCTAAACAATGGCTTTGAAGTATATGGAATGCCCTGCCTCCCCTGTCCTGGCTTTAAAGTGACTGAAGTGACAATGTCACATGGCTAGGCCCAAGAATAAACAGTGACATTTTACATACACACATTTTGTAAGTTGCCCTCTTTTCTAAACAATGACTTTTGACACACATTTGCTTGCGTGACAGTGCAGGATTCGTTTCTCTGAATCCACATTGCTCACAGTTCCACTTCCTAACTACCCTATCACAACACCTTGAACATTTAGTACAAGGCCTGAACGCACATTGTGCAAATGTTTATTATTCGTACATGAGGCGACATGGCTAGAGAATAAACAATGTCAGCCTGGGGAAGCCTCAAAATGGAAGCATGGATATTATTGTTATAAATACACACGCATTTCTGTTTTCAAATCAGAGGAACACTCTGCTGTCATTGCGGAGTCTCAGCCCATCTGATTCCTGTTTACCTTCTTCGAAGAGGGATGTCAAACTTGTGACCAAGACGGGGACCTGTATGCACTTACCTTCTGATAATTGGGAGTTCGATCATCCAGTCGGAAATTCTTGGCAGAACACCTGCCATCGGCACTTAGGTTAGAGAGTGCATAGGAGAAATACACAGTACTTATATTCCTATATATATATATATATACACTGTTGTAGCACAATGGTGGAATTGTTTATCCTTTTCACTGTTCTTATACTGATAATCACAGTTACCTGCTCCTGTCTATTAATCATTGCAGCGCATATCTTTTATATAAGAATCACAATGGTTCATTATATATTAAAACGCCCTTTGCGTATTTCTTGTGTATCTTTCTGAGTACACATGAGTGAAAAGGTTCTAGAACTGTTACCACAATTCCTTTTGGAGTCAGGGCTGTCATGTTCTGAGGTTGCCCATACCCTTTGCTACATTACTAGGTTTAGGGGTACTTATGGTGGCACTATAAGCTAACAGGACTATATGCCAACATATCCTGAGTGGGTGCATAAAATCAGTCTGGCACCATCCCAATGTTTCTGTTGAATAACAAACAAATAAACAGTTTCTACTAAGAAAGTGGCAAGCGTACGACAACAATGCATGTTCGTTAAGACCTTTGTGCGAAGGCACTGGCTTTTTAGTTATAAGTGGGCTGTGCTCAGCTCTGCCCCCCATCCTGCCAGTGGGCTGCCCAGGCTGGCACATCTAATTCCTCTATTGTCTGAATGGGTGGAATGAATTTATAAAGTCTAACTGTCTGCTACACCTAGTCATCTGATCTAAGGTAGGTTACAGACACAAAAGGGCCAAGGACAAGAACATGGCAACTTTGTAAAAGTGGTATTTTCAAAATTGTCATAAGAAATCTGACTTTACCATTCAAGAGGGTTTTACACTGCAATTTCATAGACACAAAACATGACTTAGCCACCAGCTCAAAATTGGAAGTTATAGCATATAAAATATGCTAAGGAATCCCCAATGTTATTCTATTGGAAGGGGAAGCCTCATAGTAGTGAAAAATCCCTTTAGGGATTTTTCACTACCAGAACATGTAAAACGTAAGAGTACATGTCCAACCTTCTATTTACACAGCACCTGGTCATAGCCTGCCTATACCTAGGCCTGCAATTAATAATATTGGGGCATATATTGGAGTTGACTGCCAATAAGAGCTCACTGTTTGCTGACCTGCAATTGCTATTACAGCAAGGATTTGTTTTTGGACTCTGCAACCCCCCTTCTGATGTTTACCTAACAAAGCCCTAACCTGTACAAAGATTTAGTGTGGCTCACCCTCAATCCCTCTCTCCTTAAATGCTCGGGAAGGGATGATAGATGATCTACCTCATTTCCTACTCTAGCTGCAACTGCCTCTAGCCCTAGGGGTTTTTTCGACCCATCTCCATGAGATATTCTTCTGATTGTTAAATGTGGAGAGGCCACCCAGATCCCTGGAGCTCCCCAGATCCCAGGCTACCTAGGACATACTTTTACGGTGACATATAATGTAATAAAATGGGAGCTTAAGGCTTGGCAAGGGAGTTTAAATGCAAAGTTGACATGGCAGTTTAAATCTGCATTTGGGGAAATGTTTTGCAGTGCTACTGAAGTGGCTGGCACAATAGGTGCTGCAGATCCACTGGTAGCATTACATTTACAGACCTTGAGTATATTGTATATCACTCTACAGGGGACCTATAAGGACATTAAATATGTCAATTAGGTATAAGCCCATTTAACAATACATAGGGCAGGGAGCACAAGCACTTGTAAAGCAGTGGTAAAGTGTGCAGAGTCCAAAGGCCAACAAAAATAGTTTCAACAAAATGGCGGAGGAGAGGGGGAGTCCACCCTAAGGCTGACAAGTCTAACACTAATCATGACAATAATTCTTATCTACATTATTTTAGGAGAACAGTACATTATACATATCAGTGCAATGTAAAATGTTAATACTCATGTTTGTGTGTCATGGTTTCAGGTTCATGGCAAGATCCACATTTTCTCATACAGATGAGAGTTTCAATGACACGTTTGTCTGAATCATTACAATTCGGGATTGAATTCCCCAAATGATAATAGCTTAGTAAAATAAGTTAAAGAGACCTACAGCCCTTCTTTTCCCTGAAAAGGGCACAGTTTTCCTATGGGTCTTAGGCAATCTACTCCAATCTGTGTGATCATACTCCATGTGCTGCTGTCTCATTAGGGTTGGATGCATCATGATGCATTGTTGCAGCCGTGCTGTTGCTGGCCAATACAGAAAGTTGTGCCATTGCTGTTTTTTTTCACTGGGACCAGGCACCACCGCTGTTGGAGCTTATGGGTACATATCAGGGAGCAGTAGGGAAAATGGACAGTAATGGGGCTAGTTAGGTATGCGTCACTGGACTATAACAGCGCTCCTTCATTCCCGCAGAAATGTGAATATTGGTTGGGGGGAGAATCCCAAGGCAATCAGGCATTACTAGACTCAAAATAGGACAAGTAGTCTTTCACCTCTGCTATCAAGTGACCTCCTTACTATTGGACCTAAACTGAGTGTTAAGTACTTCAGGGTAGTCAAGCAAAGAAGTCCAAGTCCTACTCAGGGACATAGTGAAGGCTAAAAACTCAGAACTTTGTAAAGAGCACAAAGATGCTTAATAAATCCATGCGCAGACTGTGTGTTTACTTTTGAAAAAAATACTTTATTTCAAACACAACTAAATAATAAACACAAAATTACCAATGTACATAAAGAAATCCAGAACTCTTTAGCCAGTGCCAAGTTTGAAAAAGAGTGAGTGCCGTTGCCTGTAGCTGTGCTGAAAAACTTGCATCTGGTACTAATATTTGTGGGCTGCTGAGTCTGGAATCCACCTCATGCCTCTTTAATTGACTACCATACACTGTCTGCCCCTTTATCTCACTCCTGCAGTATCCTGCGTTCATCTTTTGTGACTGCTTGTCCCTCTTTATCCTTCTTTTCTCTTTGTGTGTTTTTCTCTCTCTTTTTGTCTGGAAATGTCCAAGAAGAAAAAATAAGTGCCAGTGCCAAAAATGAGTGCCGAAAGGCCCTACAGGTACCTACCAGCTAAAATGAAGCACTGTCTTTAGCCCCTACTGACCCTAGAGGTACATCAGTATTAGGCAATGTAAAGCCTCTCCCTGCGATTTTTGTCATGGAGTTTACAATGTAAAACTCCATTCTCTTGTGTTTGTCTCAGATTTTAAATTCACACTCACTTCCTAATAAATGTATTTCTGAGTTAGACCATGCAAATCCCCTTCATTTAGTATTTGCACATGCTCTACAATAATAATGTCTCTGTTAGTTATGAGTAATTGAACTACTTCTCTAAAACTTGCACAGCCACATCCCTCAGACAACCTTACTGTTGGACATTTACTGAGCACCAAAACACCCCTTTAGCACAGTTTCAGACTAGTGAGTCAGAGCAGTCTTAGGTATACAGGGGATGGTGGGGGTGAGAAGGTAGAAACACAGAACTCGGCAAAGCAGGCAATACCATTTTAGAAATTAATGTTCAGTCTGTTTGTTGAAGACGAAAATATACCCCCTTGACACCTTAATTGAAGTAACATGGCTTTCCTCAGAGAATGCAGATTGTAAATAAATATGTAATAGGTAATCAAAAACATTGCAGCTAATAAAGAACTTAAAACGTCCAAATCAAGTTGGGTAAAAGAAGAAAAATGATATGAGGCAAATGCAATAAAGATGAAGAATATGAGATGCAGTCATCATACGTTATAGCAAAAACTAAATGTGTTTAATTAAAAGCAATAGAAAAGTAAACATCCCATGAAAGTCCATAGAGCAGCAGTCTTCAAACTTTTTAATCCCATGCCCCTCCAGTGTAAACAAAAATATCGTTGGGCCACCCTCAGAATTTTTCACAAATATTCCTTTAAATTGTCAATGTTTTAATTTGTCTAGACTTTTTTTTTAAGTTCAGAAATACGTTTATTAAGGAAAATATAAGTCCCAATACAAAATACATAATAACAATACATAGTCACATGAATCAAATTTTGAATGCAAAAGCAAAATAGTTGGATATATAATTGAAGTTGGCCTATCTAGAAGAAAACGATCAATAAAAATATGTAGATGCATCAGTGTCAATGCAGGTCGATTACAAGATACATAAAACAAAAAATTATGATACAAAATCCAAATTGATCTTATATATAAGAATACAGTGAAAGGAAAGTCATAGGGGTTTGGAAACTTCTTGTCGTGCGGGAGTTAGGGTGAAGGAACGTTTAGCACTAGCTTCAATTAACAATGTGATAGGTAACTATAAATACAGACGTTTCGTTGCCATGGGGATAGGGTACACAAGAGTTGTATCTAATCTGTGATTGTAACAAATAGCATACCACCAAGCTTGATAAGATAATTTGGTAAAGTCTTTCCAATTTTTGGTTATCTGCTGAAAGGCAACTGCCAACAATAAGTCTACTATTTTTGTATTTGAATTGCAATCTGTCCAAACCGAAAACAAGCTGCCCAAAAATACATTAGAAACAGAGAAAGGATATTTGGAATGAACAATTAAATTGGTTTGAGCCCATACCCTTTCCCAAAAACTGCAGACAAGTAGGCATGTAAAAAGTAGATGATGCAAATCAGCATGTGGGGAGGAGCATGTCCAGGAATCATGTGGAAGAGTAGCATGCCTTTTATGTAGAGTAAGAGGGGATAATAAAAGCCTATTATATATAAAAACGAGTGTCTGTGTAGTGTTGGCAGCGCTCGAAGAATTTCTGAGTTTATTCCATATTTTATTCCATGTGTTTGTGGACCAGTTGACACCTAAATCCTGTTCCCAAGAGAGTTCCAACTTTGTTTTTTCTCGTCCAATACATGAAATTTGAAAATAGTTATAAATAACAGAAGCCTTGGGGTTGACTTGTAGAAGAGAATGCAATTTATCGATTGAGAAGGGTATAGGATCAGTGGAGGGATTTGGAGGTATGAATTGGGTATGAGCAGTCAGAATAGCTTGTTTTAAGAGGGTATATTTAGATTGGAAGGACATTGGTAAGTCAAAAAGTCTTTTAACATGCACAAAATACAGAATCTGATCCTGTATAAATAATTGATGTATCCAAATCAAACCTCTTTGCCTCCAGGATTTCCAATAAAAAGGCTTGCCACGTATCAATATCATACTATTATGCCACATCGTGGAACTGAAGAAAGAAATCCAATTTATAGGGTACACCAGGGGAGTGAGTTTCAGAATTTTGGATGTGTATCTAATTATGGGGGGTGAAAGGTGTTGTGGTTTATGAGAGGTATTCTTGAAATGAAAAAGGGGAAAGAAAAGAGAGTTCAAGTTTAGCCCATAAAGGGTAGTCCTCGGAGGAGTTGGAGAGCCACCTTGTTGCTTGACAGTGCAAAAAAGACTTTTGATATATAGGAAAATTAGGTAAATTAACACCCCCTTCCGACTTTGGACGAATCAATCTTGATAGGGACATTGGTGACTTTTTGTTACTCCATAAAAAAGAGGTTAACAAGGAGTTTATTTTCTTGAAAATTTTTAAAGGAATGGATAATGGGATATTGGAAATTGTATAAAGAACTATAGGGGATAGCATCATTTTTATGGTATTGAGACAACCCCACCAGGATAAGTTAGAGGGTGCCATTCAGCAGTTAAAGAGGTTATTCTCTGTACACAATTATCTATACAGCGTGAAATTGTATTTGAGATAGATGGAGTGAAATGTAGACCTAAATATTTAATATACTGAGGGCTCCATGCAAAATTAGAGAGTGCACAGTCATCTCTAAAAGTATATTTTGTTAAGGGTAATATCTCACATCTATCTTTATTTAATATATACCCGGATACAGCTGTAAAGGAGTCAACTTCATATAGCAATGCAGGGAGAGAAGACTGGGGTTGTGAAATAAATAGAAATATATCATCAGCATATGCTGCCAATTTAATGTGAGTGTCGTTGAAATTAAAGCCATGAATATCTTTATTTTGACGAATTTGTGGTAAAAAGGATTCTAAGGCTAGGTTAAAAAGAAACTGGGACAATGGGCATCCCTGACGAACATCTCTATCCAAACGGAAATAAGGAGATATAGGACCATTTGCACATACAGCCGCTCTTAGATTTGAATATAGAAGTGAAATTGAGGAAATTATTTTAGGTCCAAAGCCAAACCATTTGAGAGTTCGAAAAAGGTACGCCCATTCCACTCTATCAAATGCTTTCTCTGCGTCCAATGCTATGGTTGCCAAGGCGTGCGAGACATGAGAGGATTTAGATATGATATCAAAAAATAAACAAGTGTTGTCTGTGATAAGGTAACTCTTGACAAAACCTCACTCTTCCACTCCCAATAAATCCGGTAAATGGGATTCCAAGCGCATGGTTAGAGATTTTGAAAACATTTTGTAATCAACATTGACTAAAGATATGGGTCGAAATTTTTTACAATATCTTAAATCTTTACCTTCTTTGGGGATAGGACAAATAAGAGCTTCTGACAAAGAACCTGAGGATTTACCTAAGTTCAAAAAAGAGTTTATTAAATTATGTAATTTGGGAATTAATAATAAGGTGAAATGTGTAAAAAAAACTCAACAGTATACCATCTGGGCCAGGGGCTTAATCCTTTGTAAGTGCCTGGAGTGCGGTGGAGAGTTCCTTTTGCGAAAGGTCGGATTCTAAAATAGAAAAATCTGGTTGGGTAAAAGGTGATTGCTGGATATCTGACAAAATGTGTTGCTCTGTGGGGGGAGCATCTGATGTGTATAGTGTTTTGTAAAAGTGAAGAAATTAATTTATGATTTCATTGTCCTTATATTTCAATGACTGTCCATAATGGATTCTATATTGAGTTTGTTATGTTTAACCTTCAAAGAATTAGCTAATACTTTGCCAGCTTTGTTCTGCCCCCCATAAAACGTTGCACTATACTTTAATAAATAAGTGGAAGCATTATTTGTCGATTCCTTATTAGACCGAAATTTAACAATAATAAGTTCCGATAAACAATCTTTTGATTTTGAAGAATAATAGGAATGCTCCAGTTCCTTTATCTTGGCTAGGAGGGATGTGGTGAGTGCTTGCGATTTTTTATGTTTTTTGGAGACATAGCCAATAATAAAATCCCTAGCTGTTGCATTAAAAGCGACCCACACCATATGAAAAGGTAAATCATCATTTTGATTAAACAAAATTGCCCATTAAAAAAGGAAGTAAAAGAGGAAGTGAATACTGAGTCCAAATGAAGAGCTTTGTTTAAGCGCCAATTACGGGGAATGTGAGGTTTCTGTAAAATATCTAACTGCATGGTGATAGGAGCATGATCAGAAATTCGAATGGATCCAATATCTGATGCCGTTAATGACTGGGATACATTATGTGAAATGAAAAAATAATCCAATCTTGATTGAGTGTGGTGAACTCGAGAATAATATGTGTACTCTTTGGTAGTAGGGTTGCAAAGTCTCCAAGCATCAATAAGCTTATATTTTTAAATAGTCTGTATAAAGAGTTTATGGGCCTTATGAGGGACAAAAGAGACCATTGATTTACGGTCTAAAAAGGGATCAAAAACTTGATCACAGTCACCTGTAAGAATGAAATTGTCATCGATACAATTTGCGAGTTGTTGAGCTAACGATATCCAGAAGGAGAGGCCATCAACGGTAGGGGCGTATATATTTAGTAAAGAAACCGGAGCTTTACCAATCAACAGTGTAGTAAACAACTATCTACCACTTTCATCAGAACATTGTGACAATAATTGAACATAAAGTGACTTACAACATAAGGTTAGGACCCCATTGCACTTGCTATCTCCTGGTGAGTAGAAAACCTCTCCAACCCAACCACTCTTTAATTTTATTCATTCCTGTGCTGTTAAATGGGATTCCTGCAAACAAGCTATATCATTCTGCACCCAATTTGGGTAGATGAGGCAGCACTCGTTGGGGTATATTCACAAGAACGTGTGATAGTCTGCCAAAACCGCGGACAATGTTTGCGATAAAACCACCTCAATGGAGATAAAAACACAAACCACAACACCAAAAAACCTGCGATGGGCCAAAGCGCGATGTGTAAATCAGCGATAAGCAGCGCCAGGCCTGCAACACACACCTGGCAGGTGGGAAAAATCTCTATCAAAGCAGAAAATACACCCACACACAAACTGACCTACACCCAAGCACCATGGTGGCAGCCGGAGCAGGCGCAGAGGGTGAGCGCAAACCCACAAGCACCCTGGATGACCAGCCTGAGACCTCAGGGACAGGAAAGGGCAAATGTGGAGACTGTGGCCGGACACTGCAGTCGGGGGACCGGACACTGGTCGACAGAACACAACACAACCGCAACAGGGTGAGTGACCACCAGGTACTGGGGGGACAGGTGGAGATGGGCACAATAGCACACATGCACAATCAAGCAGGGCACAGTGCACACCCACAATGACTCTGGGTCATCACCCAGATCTACAGACTGTCACAACGTACAATGCCATGCTGTCTGAATGTCAATCTTTACCATGCATCTACACACATGTGGACACATTGTAATATACCATCTCCCCTTCATATTGCTGGGGCACCGTCAACTAGGCCTGGGCTAAATTTCCGTTCCGCTCGCAGAAATTGCGATAATTTGACATTTTCGCATTTCGCGGAGAGCGCGAAAATGTCAACATTTCCGCAGCTTAGCGATAATTTGGTTCTTGCTCGCGCTATAAAATATTACATTCTCGCGCGCGCGCGATCGCCTTACCTGAATCCCCGCGTTCGCCGACAAGTTTTCCCGATCCGGTCGCGTTCTCCACGAGATGTTGGCTTGTTGGTAGCCATTTGCGCTGTCTCACGACAGTTCACGCCCGCATAACGTCATGCGTTGCGCGATCACGTCTTTCTTCTCGCGATCATGCACCGCGAGAAGAGTGAAAACAAGATGGCCGCGCCCGCAAGCAACCGCATGGGTAAGTTGGCGAGCCGCGAACACGCAGAAAATACCGCGAGCGGGCGGGAAAAAAACTTCTGTTTCTTTGCGATATTTCCGCGTTTTTGCAGAGATTTTAAACATTTTCGCGATAATTTGCGAAAGTCGCTTTCGCAAATTCCGCCCACCCCTACCGTCAAAACCTCCTGCAGAGCAGTCAAAGACACTCTTCAAGGATGACGAGGAGGACAACACTAGCATCGACACCCAAACCATCCAAGACATCATTGACCTCATCCGCCACTCACCTCCAGGCTCAGGGCAGCTCAGCTACTTTGATGAGACACCACCCAAACCACTCAGCAGGAGGCATCCACAGCCCCCTCCCAAGACCTCCGGGAACAACATATGGCCTTCCAACGCTGTGTGCTGGAGTGCCAGAAGGAGACGGCTGAGCAGGTGCGGGTGGGCTTCAGCATCATGGCTGCCAAACTGGATGCCATCCGTGGGTGTATAAGTCTGCCCCATGGTCTCCAACTAGCCCTGACTGACATCGCTGGAGTCATGATGCGGAGAGAAGGACAGCTGTCCACTCAGAGTGGCTCCAGTGATGCCAGCCGTGAGCTGGCACACATACGGAGGCTCATGGAGGACATGGTGCGGATGGAGGTGGAAAGGATGGCAGCCACCGCTTCACATTATCGAAATGTAGCTTGGATCTATCATGCCCTACAGACCTCCACCATGGCATTGCTGCCACAAGGCGTGGCACTGATAAATGCTGCTCCCCCACACCATCCACATCCCCACCCCTTGGTGTGTCAGTGCCTCTCAGTGCAGCAGCCAGATCCACTCAAGCCCCTGATGTGTCAGTGGCACACAGTGCGGCAGCCGGATCCACTCAGGCCCCTGATGTGTCAGTGACACACAGTGCGGCAGCCGGATCCCCTCAGGCCCCTGATGTGACAGTGGCACACAGTGCGGCAGCCGGTTCTGCAACACCCACAGGTGGGGCAGGGCACACACCCAGGGACGAGGAACCGGATTGGACTGTGGTCAGAAGGACCAGACACTAGCATTCATTACCACCACCTGGCTTGTTTCTGCTTGGTCCTGCACATGGCCTCATGACCTTCCACTGACCCATGATACACTCTGATGCACTCACCTTGGACAGCGACATGTACTGCCACTTCCAGATTGCTGACCAATGACACGGCGACAAGGCTGCAGACTGTACCCTTCCCTTCAGCAGGACTTGTCATCCCCGGATGGACTGTGGCTGGCCCTCCACGGCCCCATATTGTGTAGTGTGCTTGCCATTGCTCTGAACTGCTCCAGCTGCATAACTGCACTGGATGTGCAATAAACATCCATTGACGCACTGCTGTGTCAAGTCTTTCATCAGTCATGTATGCATGTGTTGATGAATGTAGGGACAGTGATTTCACTTCTGTCAATGATGCTCATCCTGTGGGATGACAGTCAGAGGGTGCTACATTGCATTTTGTGTACCCGGTGCCATGGACACTACAACAGGGACACACGCATCACTCACTTCCTTGTCCGAACATAGACTGAACCATGCACAGAGCCCATGTGTCATCGTGGCAAGCCCCTCGCTGGTCTGGTGTATGGCAGGCCAGACCACTCCACTTACGCTCAGAGTTGGGGCCCTCATTGCTCCCCGTCACAGGCAAACTCGCTGGTGGTGTGCAGGTCACTGGTCTAGTAGTCAGCATGTAACAGTCACTCCCTGAGGGCAGATTTGCACGTACACCACACCCATCCGGCACAGTCGTGACAGGCCATGTGACTCAGCCAACATAAGGGGCCGACAACATCACATTCTCCTCTGCCCGTGGTAACTGGATGACGGACACCATGGTTCACAATCATAAAGGGCACAAGAGTTTTGTTGCGCACAGGGTTAGTGGCACCCAAGGCCTTGCATCCGGCATGGGCCGACTACCCCGTGGTGCTGACTGGGGTTGCACAGGGTTAGTGGCAACCCAGGCCTGCGTACGGCATGGGCCGACCACCACGTGATGCTGACTGGGGTTGCACAGGCTTAGTTGCACCCGGTGCATTGCAGCAGGCACAGGCACCCCGCCACGGGACAATGACTTTGGGTGCATGGAGTCAGTGACACCTTAAGCTGCTGAGTGGGTGGGCACCCTGTGATGATGCCCCGTCCCGGCGGTCCAGGCAACTCAGATTTTGTGTCGTGCTGGACTGCAGTGTAGGCCAGAGCCAGCGCGGGCCTACCGCCACGTGACCTTGCTTCCGGGTCACACACTTAGTGGCACCTATTGGGCTGATCGGGTGTGCAAAAGACACACAATTGATGTACGTAATGCTGAACAAATCAAAACTGTGCAGCCTGCGATGTTGCTGGGTGCACTGGTATGTCCTCTGCCATGGAATGTTCAAGACCCAGCAACAAACGGGAGACCTGGTGGCCTGCGGAGCATGGCTGCATGGTGTGGAGGGTGCCAGGTGCACGGCCCTGGGCTTGTGGCTTGCAGCGGCACGTGGTGGAACATCCTGTCTATACGCCGGTTGCGGAAGGTGAGCAGTGAGGCCTGGGTGTGCATGGGCGGGCATGCTCCGTGGGCACTGGGTGCCTTTGCGATGGCTCTGCCTGGGTGTGCATGGGCGGGCATGCGCTGTTGTCTTGTGCAAGTGTGTGTACTGTGCCAGTCATGTATCTGGACTCTGTTTCAGATGATGGCTTTGATTTAGATGTGTGTCCTGGTGTGCTGCTATTCATACCGTGGTTGGAGACACACCGGTGGCAGCAGGTGAGCAGTGTGGCCTGGGTGTGCAGGGGCAGCTCTCTCTCTTTCTCTATCTCTCTCTCTCTCTCTCTCTCTCCCTCTCTTGCTCTCTCTCTCTCTCTCTCCCTCTCTACTTCTCTCTCTCTCTCCCTCTCTCCCTCTCTTCTTCTCTCTCTCTCTCCCACTCTTCTTCTCTCTCTCTCCTTTGATCTCTCTCTGTCCTTTGATGTGCGCAGGACACACCGCCATGTGTCTTCATTTGATTTCGGTGTACATTTTAATCAAGTTTTATTTGTTGCTTCGAAATTGAATGTGTGATGCTCATTTCTGTGACAACACATGCATTTCAACTGTTGTGATTGTGCGACATCATGCAGAATCTATTGTACATGTTTTTGTGTAACTGATGTGGCATGTCTTTGTTGGGGGGATGCCAGGGAGGGGTGGTCTGGGGGATGGTGTCGGTGGATGTTGTGGCCCTCTTGGGTGTCAGGGCCAAATGTTGTGTGGCTCCATGGCATCTGTTGCACTTCCGATTTGGCCCTGGGCTGGTCTCACTTTTGTGGTGCTGGCTGCCGTCTGACTTAACACCAGGTCAGAGCAGGTGTAGATTTACTGGTGGTAACACAACTTATCACTAGTTTTCTGTTCTTATCGCTGATTGAGCTGGTCGTTGAGAATGTTGAGGTGTGGTGTTGTTGCAGATTTTGACACTGGAACGCCTACTTTGTATCTCATTAGCGATACTTGCGGGTATCCTCTGTGGCGTTGTTTTTTGCGGCTGCTATCGAGGGTAAACTGATGCTGTGGGCTGTTAGCATCAGCTTGTGAATGGGGAGGTAAATTTATCACGATTTTGGCTGCGATAAAGTGCCATTAATTCGGCGATAGCTCCTTGTGAATATGGCCCTTTGTCTTTTAATAGGTGAATGCAAACCTCTGACATTCCAAGAGACAAGATTTAAAGACTTGGGATAAATGAGAGAGAGAGTATAAGATGCCAATCAGTGTAAAAAAACAAACAATAAGAAATATGCCAAAAAAAGACCAACTATCTGCAACTTAAAACAAATTTGTGAGAGAGGACAAAAATGAAGAAGTAAGTTTACATGTGACAAATGTAGTGTGAAGTAAGAAAAAACATTATGTGTAAGACTAAAAAAAGAATACTTATGTAAGAATAAGTAAGTGGAAGTATAGGGCAAGATAAAGAAAGGAGAATAGGCAGGATTAAATAGTATACGGAAATAAGTTATAGATAAAAGACAGTAAAGAGGTGAAGGAGAAATAAATTGCTGGCAAAGATAATAAAAGAAAAAAGACTGTTCCTAGAAGAAGTCCAAAACATATAGAGGGGGAAGAGGCCACATGGAACGATGACATGTCCAGTCTCCACGGGGTGAGGCATGGAAGATTTCAGGGTAAGCGACCACAAGACAAAAAAAGTCAGACAATACGGAGAGAAAACCTGTAGGGATAGATAAAAATTGGTTAGAACAATTAAAGCATTGTTAAATTAAGAACAGTTACCTTAACTTTCTAGAGTTTGAAGTTACGAAATTGCAGTACCAAACATTAGGTTGGCCTAAGATAAACTAGCCAGTGTCTAAACTGGTAAATGATCTATGAACTTCCCAAGAAATTCAACAGATTACATATATAAGGCTGTATCCAAGAATTACTACAGAAGAAGAGTGATCAGGGGCGTGATTTAGAAGTATCCATCTTTTCCGGACAATGTGAGTTAAGGAAACTTTTGAGCCTGATCGGATCTTCATAAGTAATGGTGTTATTGTTGAAGTTCACTCTGAACAAGCATGGATGGAATAAGCCAAATCGTGCACCAATAGAGCGTAAAGCTGGTCTCATGGCCAAAAATTATTTCCGTCTGTCTGCTGTAGGGTTGGCATAGTCCTGTGAGAAAAAAAAGTCGATTTCCTAATGACAAAATCAGCTTCAAGGACTTAACTGTGGCCAGTACCTTAAGAAGATCTGTATATTGAAGAAAATAGAGTATGACTCCTCTTGGTTTACGCATGGTAGATGATGACGAATGGAGAGGACCTAGTCTGTGGGCACGTTGAATGTTCAGAATAGTGGTTTCTGGCAGGTTTAACACCGTCAGCAAGAATGATTTAAAATAGGCTATAGGGTCAGAACCTTATGAACCCTCTGAGAGACCATATATATGAAGATTGTTCTGCCTATTCCTATTTTCAAGATTTTGAATCTGCTTCTTAAAAGATGCAACCTGAGATTGAAGGAAGGACTGTAACCTTTGTGCAAGCTGAGTCCAGGGAATCTACATTCTGTTCAATCACAGTGATTTTCTCTTCCATCTTTGCCCATCCATCTGTTAAATCTTGTATTTTGGAGCTTGTCTCCTCTACAAATGGGCGAAGTGCACGTATTTCCTCCAGAAGAAGATCCATTGACACTAACATGGGCTGGTTTGGTGGAGAAGGAGGATCCTTTTTCAACCATTTCGTTGACAGCTTGGTGACTGCAGAAGAAGAAGTAGAGGCACTTTTAGGAGAAGAGTTCAAAGATTCATCCATTCTGGCAGGGCGAGTGTAAATGTGCGAGCGAGCAACAAAAGAGTGATTTCCGGGCACCACCAGTGACCTTACTGTTTTCAGTCTGCCCATAAATGGGAAGATTTGGATCAATATCTCCTCATTAATATGAATTGAGCAATTGGTACTATTAGCACAAGTGACAGCAGGTGCCCCAAACACCAGGAATAAAACTGGCACTAGTATTAATGCATTGCACAGTCACAGCCTGTTAAGGTTATTTTGAAGAATTCCATGCATTTGCAGAAGTAATATCAATGACAAAGTATGAAAGAAAAAATGTGTTAACCCAAACATATGAGTCCCTACGAGGCTCGCTGGTGCGTGATATAGACACTAGACATCAAAAGAGAAGCAGTACGGCATGAATTTGGTAATCTGCATACCAATAGTCTTGCTGTTTTTTTTCATGGGACCAGGCACCACTGCTGTTGGAGCTTGTGGTTACATATCAGGGAGCAGTAGGGAAGATGGAGAGTAATGGGGCTAGTTAGGTATGCATCACTGGACTATAATAGTGCTCTTCCATTCCTGCAGCAATGTGAATATTGATTGGGGGGAGGGTCCCAAGTCAATCAGGTGTTACTAGACTCAAATTAGGACAAGTAGTCTTGCACCTCTGCTGTCAAGTGAAGTGACCTCCTTACTATTGGACCAAAACTGAGTGTCAGGTACTTCAAGGTAGTCAAGCAAAGCAGTCCAAGACCTACTCAGGGCCATAGTGAAGGTTAGAAACTCAGAACTTTGTAAAGAGCACAAAGATGCTTAATAAATCAATGCGCAGACTGTGTGTTTACTTTAAAAAAAATACTTTATTTCACACACAACTAAATATTAAACACAAAATTACCAATGTACACAATGAAATCCAGAACTCTTTAGCCAGTGCCTAGTTTGAAAAAGAGTGAGTGCCGTTGCCTGTAGCTCTGCTGGAAAACTTGTGTCTGGAACTAATATTTGTGGGCTGTTGAGTCTGGAATCCACCTCATGCCCCTTTAATTGACTACCATACACTGCCTGCCCCTTTATCTCACTCCTGCAGGAACCTGCTTTCACCCTTTGTGACTGCTTTTCCCTCTTTCTCTTTCTTATTCTTTTCTCTTTGTGTGTTTTTCTCTCTCTTTTTGTCTGGAAATGTCCAAGGAGAAAAAATAAGTGCCAGTGCCCAAAAATGAGTGCCGGTAGGCCCTACAGGTACCTACCAGCTACAATTAAGCCCTGTCTTTAGCCCCTACTGACCCTAGAGGTACATCAGTATTAGGCAATGTAAAGCCTCTCCCTGCGTTTTAAGTCATGGAGTTTACAATATAAAACTCCATTCTCTTGTGTTTGGCTCAGATTTTAAATTCACAATCACTTCCTAATAAATGTATTTCTGAGTTAGATCATGCAAATCCCCTTCATTTAGTATTTGCACATGGTCTACAATAATAATGCCTCTGTTAGTTATGAGCAATTTCACTACATCTCTAAAACTTGCACAGCCCCATCCCTCAGACTACCTTACTATTGGACACTTACTGAGCACCAAAACACAACTTTAGCACAGTTTCAGACTAGTGAGTCAGAGCAGTCTTAGGTTTACAGGGTATGGTGGGGGTGAGAAGGTAGAAACACAGAACTCGGCAAAGCAAACAATACCATTTTAGAAATTAATGTTCAGTCTGTTTCTTGAATACGAAAATGTACCATAATTAATAAGCAAATAAATAGTAAACACAAAATTGAACCAGTGTTTTTAGTCCATGGAAAAAAGGTGATTTATTTTGTGTATAATGTGCATTAAACATTTGTACCATGTTGCAGGAATTCGGATTGTTATGCTTTGGGGAGAGTGTCCACAGTTTTGACTATGACGGGGCCCTGTCCCGCCCGCCCGCCCTTGACACCTTAACTGAAGTAACATGGCTTTCCTCAGAGAATGCACATTGTAAATAAATATGAAATAGGTAATCAAAAACATTGCAGCTAATAAAGAACTTAAAACGTCCAAATCAAGTTGGGTAAAAGGAGAAAAATTATATGAGGCAAATGCAATAAAGATGAAGAACATGAGATGCAGTCATCATACGTTATAGCAAAAACTAAATGTGTTTAATTAAAAGCAATAGAAAAGTAAACATCCCATGAAAGCCCACAGAGCAGCGGTCTTCAAACTTTTTAATTCCAAGCCCCCCCGAGTGTAAACAAAAAGTCGTTGGGCCACCCTAAGAATTTTTCACAAATATTCCTTTAAATTGTCAATGTTTTAATTTGTCTAGACTTTTTTTGGGAGTTCAGAAATAAGTTCATTAAGGAAAATATAAGTCCCAATACAAAATACATAATAACAATACATAGTCAGATGAATCAAATTTTGAACGCAAAAGCAAAATAGTTGGATATATAATTGAAGTTGGCCTATCTAGAAGAAAAAGATTAATAAAAATATATAGATGCCTCAGTGTAAATGCAGGTCGATTACAAGACACATAATACAAAAAATTATGATACAAAATCCAAATTGATCTTATATATAAGAATACAGTGAAAGGAAAGTCATAGGGGTTTGGAAACTTCTTGTTGTGCGGGAGTTAGAGTGAAGGAACGTTTAGCACTAGCTTCAATTAACAATGTGATAGGTAACTGTAAATACAGACGTTTCGTTCCCATGGGGCTAGGGTACACAAGAGCTGTATCTAATCTGTGAGTGAAACAAATAGCATACCACCAAGCTTGATAAGATAATTTGGTAAAGTCTTTCCAATTTTAGGTTATCTGCTGAAAGGCAACTGCCAACAATAAGTCTATTATTTTTGTATTAGAATTACAATCTGTCCAAACCGAAAACAAGCTGCCCAAAAATACATTAGAAACAGAGAAAGGACGTTTGGAATGAAAAATTAAAATGATTTGAGCCCATACACTTTCCCAAAAACTGCAGACAGGTAGGCATGTAAAAAGTATATGATGCAAATCAGCATGTGGGGAGGAGCATGTCCAGCAATCATCTGGACGAGTAGCATGCTTTTTATGTAGAGTAAGCGGGGATAATAAAAGCCAATTATATATAAAAACGAGTGTCTGTGTAGTGTTGGCAGCGCTCAGAGAATTTCTGAGTTTATTCCATATTTTATTCCATGTGTTTGTGGACCAGTTGACACCTAAATCATTTTCCCAAAAGAGTTCCAACTTAGTTTTTTCTCGTCCAATACATGAAATTTGAAAATAGTTATAAATAACAGAAGCCTTGGGGTTGACTTGTAGAACAGAATGCAATTTATCGATTGAGGAGGGTATAGGATCAGTGGAGGGATTTGGAGGTATGAATTGGGAATGAGCAATCAGAATAGCTTGTTTTAAGAGGGTATATTTAAATATGGAAGGAGATTGTTAAGTCAAAAAGTCTTTTAACATGCGCAAAATATATAATCTGATCCTGTATAAATAATTGATGTATCCAAATCAAACCTCTTTCCCTCCAGGATTTCCAATAAAAAGGCTTGCCACGTATCAATATCATACTATTATGCCACATCGTGGATCTGAAGAAAGAAATCCAATTTATAGGATCCACCAGGGGAGTGAGTTTCAGAATTTTGGATGTGTATCTAATGATGGGGGTTGAAAGGTGTCGTGGTTTACGAGAGGTATTCTTGAAATAAAAAGGGGAAAGAAAAGAGAGTTCAAGTTTAGCCCATAAAGGGTAGTCCTCGGAGGAGTTGGAGAGCCACCTTGTTGCTTGACAGTGCAAAAAAGACTTTTGATATATAGGAAAATTAGGTATATTAACACCCCCTTCCGACTTTGGACAAATCAATTTTGATAGGAACATTGGTGACTTTTTGTTACTCCATAAAAAAGAGGTTAACAAGGAGTTTATTTTCTTGAACATTTTTAAAGGAATGGATAATGGGATATTGGAAATTGTATAAAGATCTATAGGGTATAGCATTTTTTTATGGTATCGAGACAACCCCACCATGATAAGTATAGAGGTGCCATTCAGCAGTTAAAGAGGTTATTCTCTGTACACAATTATCTATACAGCGCGAAATTGTATTTGAGATAGATGGAGTGAAATGTAGACCTAAATATTTAATATACTGAGGGCTCCATGCAAAATTTGAGAGTGCACAGTCATCTCTAAAAGTATATTTCGTTAAGGGTAATATCCCACATCTATCTTTATTTAATTTATACCCAGATACAGCTGCAAAGGAGTCAACTTCATATAGGAATGCAGGGAGAGAAGACTGGGGTTGTGAAATAAATAGAAATATATCATCAGCGTATGCTGCCAATTTAATGTGAGTGTTGTTGAAATTGAAGCCATGAATATCTTTATTTTGACAAATTTGTGGTAAAAAGGATTCTAAGGCTAGGTTAAAAAGAAACTGGGACAATGGGCATCCCTGACGAACATCTCTACCCAAACTGAAATAAGGAGATATAGGACCATTTGCACATACAGCCGCTCTTGGATTTGAATATAGAAGTGAAATTGAGGATATCATTTTAGGTCCAAATCCGAACCATTTGAGAGTTTGAAAAAGGTACGCCCATTCCACTCTATCAAATGCTTTCTCTGCGTCCAATGCTATGGTTGCCAAGGAGTGTGAGACATAAGAGGATTTAGATAAGATATCAAAAAATAAACAATTGTTGTCTGTGATAAGGCAACTCTTAACAAAACCTCACTGTTCCACTCCAATAAATCCGGTAAATGGGATTCCAAGCGCATGGCTAGAGATTTTGAAAACACTTTGTAATCAACATTGAATAAAGATATGGGTCGAAATTTTTTACAATATCTTAAATCTTTACCTTCTTTGGGGATAGGACAAATCAGAGCTTCTGAAAAAGAGCCTGAGGATTTACCTAAGTTCCAAAAAGAGTTTATTAAATTATGTAATTTGGGAATTAATAATAAGGCAAAATGTGTAAAAAACTCTGCAGTAAAACCATCTGGGCCAGGGGCTTAATCCTTTTTAAGTGCCTGTAGTGCGGTGGAGAGTTCCTGTTGCGAAAGGTCGGATTCTAAAATAGAAAAATCTGGTTGGGTAAAAGGTGATTGCTGGATATCAGACAAAAACTGAGAAATGTGCTGCTCTGTGGGAAGGGCTTCTGGTGTGTATAGTGTTTTGTAAAAGTGAAGAAATTCATTTAAGATTTCATCGTCCTTATATTTCAATGACTGTTGCTCGTCCATAATGGATTCTATATTGAGTTTTTTATGTTTAACCTTCAAATAATTAGCTAATACTTTGCCAGCTTTATTCTGCCCCCATAAAACTTTGCACTATACTTTAATAAATAAGTGGAAGCATTATTTGTCAATTCCTTATTAGACCGAAATTTAACAATAATAAGTTCCCATAAACAATCTTTTGATTTTGAGGAATAATAGGAATGCTCCAGTTTCTTTATCTTGGCTAGGAGGGATGTGGTGAGTGCTTGCGATTTTTTATGTTTTTTGGAGACATAGCCAATAATAAAATCCCTAGCTGTTGCATTAAAAGCGTCCCACACCACATGAAAAGGTAAATCATCATTTTGATTAAACAAAAAATACCCATTAAAAAAGGAAGTAAAAGAGAAAGTGAATACTGGGTCCTAATGAAGAGCGTTGTTAAAGCGCCATTTACGGGGAATCTGAGGTTTCTGTAAAATATCTAACTGCATGGTAATAAGAGCATGATCAGAAATTCGAATGGATCCGATATCTGCTGCCATTAATGACTGGGATACATTATGAGAAATGAAAAAATAATCCAATCTTGATTGAGTGTGGTGAACTGGAGAATAATAAGTGTACTCTTTGGTAGAAGGGTTGCAAAGTTTCCAAGCATCAATAAGCTTATATTTTTTAATAGTCTGTATAAAGAGCTTATGGGCCTTATGAGGGACAAAAGAGACCATTGATTTACGGTCTTAAAAGGGATCAAAAACTTGATTACAGTCACCTGTAAGAATGAATTTGTCATCAATACAATTTGAGAGTTGTTGAGCAAAGGATATCCAGAAGGAGGGGTCACCAACGGTAGGGTGTATATATTTAATAAAGAAACCGGAGCTTTACCAATCAAAAGTTTAGTAAACAACCATCTACCACTTTCATCAGAACATTGTGACAATAATTTAACAGAAGTGATTTACAACATAAGGTTAGGACCCCATTGCACTTGCCATCTCCTGGTGAGTAGAAAACCTCTCCAACCAAACCTCTTTCTAATTTTATTGAATCCTCTGCTGTTAAATGGGATTCCTGCAAAGAAGCTATATCATTCTGCACCCAATTTGGGTAGATGAGTCAGCAATCGTTGGGGTATATTCAAAAGAACATGTGATAACTACCGCAAGAGTAGCGTAATGCAACTTTCAATATCGCAGACCATCACGGGAAAATAACCCTGTGACAACGTGGGATTCACAACAAGGCGGTAGCATGCGATAGTCTGCCAAAACCGCGGACAATGTCTACGATAAAACCACCTCGATGGAGATGAAAACAAAAACCACAACACCAAAAAATCTGCGATGGGCCAAAGCGCGATGAGGAAATCAGCGATAAGCAGCGCCAGGCCTGCAACACACACCTGGCATCTCCATCAAAGCAGAAAATGCACCCACACACAAACTGACCTACACCCAAGCTCCATGGTGGCAGCCGGAGCAGGCGCAGAGGACGAGCGCAACCTCACAAGCACCCTGGACGACCAGCCTGAAACATCAGGGACAGGGAAGGGCAAGGACAAGAAGGAGAGGAAGACAAAGTTCAGGGTGCAGGCGAACTGGATCATAGTCACTGAGGTGATGGAACATTATCAACAACGTGTCACTGGGCACCAAAACTGCAATATGGCGGGACATCATCGACAAGGTGAATGCAGTCGGAGAGCACAAGAGGACAATGGATGAGGTCAAGAGGCGATGGAATGACATCAAGAGGAGTGGGAGGGGGCCTAGCGCCACAGCTCGAGCTAGATGACATGAAGGAGCTGGTGTCGACAGTCATCGGTGTGGAGACTGTGGCCGGAGTCGGGGGACCGGACACTGCTCGACAGGGCACAACACATCCGCAACAGGGTGAGTGACCACCAGGTACTGGGGGGACGGGTGGAGATAGGCACAATAGCACACATGCACAATCAAGCAGGGCACAATGCACATCCGCAATGACTCTGGGTCATCGCCCAGATCTACAGACTGTCACAATGTACAATGCCACGCTGTCTGAATGTCAACCTGTACCATGCATCAACACACATGTGGACACATTGTAATATACCATCTCCCTTTCATATTGCAGGGGCACCGTCAACACCTCCTGCAGAGCAGTCCTAGCCACTCTTCACGCAAGACGAGGAGGACAACGCCAGCATCGACACCTAAACCATCCAAGACATCATTGACCTCATCCGCCACTCACCTCCAGGCCCAGGGCAGCTCAGCTACTTCAATGAGACACCACCCAAACCACCCAGCAGGAGGCACCCACAGCCCCGGCACCCTCCCAAGACCTCCAGGAACAACACATGGCCTTCCAACGCCATGTGCTGGAGTGCCAGATGGAGATGGCTGAGCAGGTGCGGGTGCGCTTCAGCATCATGGCTGCCAAATTGGATGCCATCCTTGGGTGTCTATGTCTGCCCCATGGTCTCCAACGAGCCCTGACTGACATCGCTGGAGTCATGACGTGGAGTGAAGAACAGCTGTCCGCTCAGAGTGGCTCCAGCGATGCCAGCCGTGAGCTGGCACACATACGGAGGCTCATGGAGGAGATGGTGCGGATGGAGGTGGAAAGGATGGCAGCCACCGCTGCACATCATCGAAATGTAGCTGGGCTCTATCATGCCCTACAGACCTCCACCATGGCATTGCTGCCACAAGGCATGGTGGTGATGAATGCTGCTCCCCACACCATCCACATCCCCACCCCCTGGTGTGTCAGTGCCTCCCAGTGCGGCAGCCAGATCCACTCAGGCCCCTGTTGTGTCAGTGGCACACAGATTGGACTGTGGTCAGAAGGACCTGGCACTAGCATTCATTACCACCACTGGCCTGTTTCTGCTTGGTCCCGCACATGGCCTCATGACCTTCCACTGACCCACGATACACTCCGATGTACTCACCTTGAACAGTGACTTGTACTGCCACTTTCGGATTGATGACCAATGACACGGCGACAAGGCTGCAGACTGTACCCTTCCCTTCAACAGGACTTGTTGTCCCCGGATGGACTCTGGCAGGCCCTCCATGGCCCCATATTGTGTAGTGTGCTGGCAATTGCCCTGAACATCTCTACCTGCATAACTGCACTGGATGTGCAATAAACATCCATTGACGCACTGCTATGTCAAGTCTTTCATCAGTAATGTATGCATGTGTTGATGAAGGTAGGGACAGTGATTTCCCTTGTGTCAATGATGCTCATCCTGTGGGATGCCAGTCAGAGGGTGCTAAATTGCATTTTGTGTACCCAGTGCCATAGACACTACAACAGGGACACACGCATCACTCACATCCTTGTCCGAACATAGACTGAACCATGCACAGAGCCCACGTGTCATTGTAGAAAGCCCCTCGCTGGTCTGGCATGTGGCAGGCCAGACCACTCCGCTTACGCTCAGAGGGGGGCCCTCATTGCTCCCCATCGCAGGCGAACTCGCTGGTGGTGTGCAGGTCACTGGTCTAGTTGTCAGCATGTTACAGCCACTCCCTGAGGGCAGGTTTGCACGTACACCACACCCATCCGGCACAGGCGTCACAGGCCATGTGACTCCGCCAACATAAGGGGCCGATGACGTCACATTCTGCTCTGCCCGTGGTGACTGGATGATGGACGCCATGGTTCCCAATCATAAAGGGCACAAGAGTTTTGTTGTGCACAGGGTTAGTGGCACCCAAGGCCTTGCGTCTGGCATGGGCCGACTACCACGCTGACTGGGGTTGCACAGGATTAGTCGCACCCGGCGGATTGCGGCAGGCACAGGCATCCCGCCATGGAACAATCACTCAGCACCTTAAGCTGCTGAGTGGGTGGGCACCCTGTGATTATGCCATTCCCGGCGGTCCGGGCAACTCAGGTTTCGTGTGCCCTGCTGGACTGCAGTGTAGGCCAGAGCCAGTGCTGGCCTACCGCCACGTGGCCTCGCTTCCGGGTCACAGACTTAGTGGCACTCATTGGGCTGATCGGGTGTGCAAAAGACACACAATTGATGTACGTAATGCTGAACAAATCAAAACTGTGCAGCCTGCGATGTTGCCGGGTGCACTAGTATGTCCTCTGCCATGGAGTATTCAAGACCCAGCAACAAACGGGAGACCTGGTGGCCTGTGGAGCGTGGCTGCATGGTGTGGAGGGTGCCAGGTGCGTGGCCCTGGGATTGTGGCTTGCAGCGGCATGTGGTGGAACATCCTGTCTATACACCGATGGAGGAAGGTGAGCAGTGAGGCCTGGGTGTGCATGGGTGGGCATGATCCTTGGTTAGCGGGTGCCTTTGTGATGCCTCTGCCTGGGTGTGCATGGACGGGCAGGCGCTTTTGTCGTGTGCAAGTGTGTGTACTGTGCCAGTCATGTATCTGGACTCTGTTTCAGATGACGGCTCTGACTCAGATGTGTGTCCTGGTGTGCTGCTATACATACAGGCACGTGGTTGGAGACACACCATTGGTAGCAGGTGAGCAGTGTGGCCTAGGTGCGCAGGGGTGGCTCTCTCATTCTCTCTCATTCTCTCTCTCTCACTCTCTTCCTCTCTCTCTCTCTTTCTCCCTCTCTTCTCTCTCTCTCTCGCTCCCTCTCTTCTTCTCTCTCTCTCTCTCTCTCCCTCTCTTCTTCTCTCTCTCTCTCCCGCTCTTCTTCTCTCTCTCTCCTTTGCTCTCTCTCTGTCCTTTGATGTGCGCAGGACACACCTTCACATGATGTTTTTTTCTTGCAGGCTGTGACCTACGGACTGTCCCGTGGGGGGCCGCCATGTGTCTTCATTTGATTTTGGTGTTCATTTTGATACAGTTTTATTTGTTGCTTCGAAAGTGAATGTGTGATGCTCATTTCTGTGACAACAAATGCATTTCAACTGTTGTGATTGTGCGTCATCATGCAGAATCTTTTGTACATGCTTTTGTGTAGCTGATGTGGCATGTCTTTGTTGGGGGGGTGCCGGGGAAGGGTCGTCCGAGGGTTGGTCTCGCTGGGTGTTGTGGCCCTCTTGGGTGTCCGGACCACATGTTGTGTGGCTCCATGGCATCTATTGCACTTCTGATGTGGCCCTGGGATGGTCTAACTTTTGTGGTGCTGGCTGCCGTCTGACGTAACACCAGGTCAGAGCAGGTGTAGATTTCCTTGTGCTAACACGACTTATCACTAGTTTTGTGTTCTTATCGCTGCTTGGGCTGGTAGTTGAGAATGTTGAGGTGTGGTGTTGTCGCGGCTTTTGGCACAGGAACGCCTACTTTGTATCTCATTAGTGATAGTTGTGGGGATCCTCTGTGGCGATGTGTTTTGTGGCTGCTTTCGATGGTAAACTGGTGCTGTGGGCTGTTAGCATCAGCTTGTGAATGGGGAGGTAATTTTATCATGACTTTGGCCACGATAAAGTGCCGTTAATTCAGAGATAGCTCCTTGTGAATATGGCGCTTTTGTCTTTTAATAGGTGAATGCAAACCTCTGACATTCCAAGAGACAAGATGTAAAGACTTGGGATAAATGAGTGAGTGAGTATAAGACGCCAATCAGTGTAAAAAACACAAACAATAAGAAATATGCCACAAAAAGATCAACTATCTTCAACATAAAACAAATTTGTGAGAAAGAGAGAAGGACAAAAATGAAGAAATAAGTTTACATGTGACAAATGTAGTGTGAAGTAAGAGAAAACATTATGTGTAAGGCTAAAAAAAGAATAATAAGGTAAGAATAAGTAAGGGAAATATAAGTGGATGAATAGGGCAAGATAAAGAAAGGAGAATAGGCAGAATTAAATAGTATATGGAATTAACTTATAGATAAAAGACAGAAAAGAGGTGAAGGAGAAATAAATTGCTGGCAAAGATGATAAAAGAAAAAAGACTGTACGTAGAAGAAGTCCAAAACATATAGAGGGTGAGGGGGGAAGAGGCCACATGGAATGATGACACGTCCAGTCTCTACGGGGTGAGGCATGGAAGATTTCAGATGAGCGACCACAAGACAAAAAAAGTCAGACAATACGGAGAGAAAACCTGTAGGGATAGAAAAAAATTGGTTAAACAATGAAAGCATTGTTAAATTAAGAACAGTTAGCTTAACTTTCTAGAGTTTGAAATTGAGAAATTGCAGTACCAAACATTAAGTTGCCGTAAGATAAACAAGCCAGAGTCTAAACTGCTAAATGATCTATGAACTTCACAAGAAATTCAACAGATTACATAGATAAGGCTGTATCCAAGAGTTACTACAGAAGAAGAGTCATCAGGGGCGTGATTTAGAAGTATCCATCTTTTCCAGACAATTTGAGTTAAGGAAACTTTTGAGCTTGACTGGATCTTCATAAGTAATGGTGTTATTGTTGAAGGTCACTCTGAACAAGCATGGATGGAATAAGCCAAATCGTGCACCAATAGAGCGTAAAGCCGGTCTCATGGCCAAAAATTATTTTTGTCTGTCTGCTGTAGGCTTGGCATAGTCCTGCGAGAAAAAAAGTTGATTTCCTGATGACGAAATCCGCTTCAAGGACCTAACTGCGGCCAGTACCTTCAGAAGATCTGTATATTCAAGAAAATAGAGTATGACTCCTCTTGGTTTACGCATGGTAGATGACGACGAGTGGAGAGGACCTAGTCTGTGGGCACGTTGAATGTTCAGAATAGGGGTTTCTGGCAGGTTTAACACCATCAGCAAGAATGATTTAAAATAGGCTATAGGGTCAGAACCTTATGATCCCTCTGGCAGACCATATATACGAAGATCGTTCCGCTTATTCCTATTTTCAAGATTTTGAATCTGCTTCTCAAAAGATGCAACCTGAGATTGAAGGACTGCAACCTGAGCGCAAGCTGAGTCCAGGGAATCTACATTTTGTTCAACCGCAGTGATTTTCTCTTCCATCTCTGCCCATCCGTCTGCTAAAACTTGAATTTTGGAGTTTGTCTCCTCTACAAATGGGCGAAGTGCACGTATTTCCTCCAGAAGAAGATCCATTGAGACTGACATAGGCTGGTTTGGTGGAGAAGGAGGATCCTTTTTCAACCATTTCGTTGACAGCTTAGTGACTGCAGAAGAAGAAGTAGAGGCACTTTTAGGAGAAGAGTTCAAAGATTCATCCATTTTGGCAGGGCGAGTGTAAAGGTGTGAGTGAGCAACAAAAGAGCGATTTGCGGGCACCACCAGCGACCTTAATGTTTTCAGTCTGCCCATAATGGGACGATCTGGATCAATATCTCCTCTTAATATGAATTGAGCAATTGGTACTATTAGCACAAGTCACAGCAGGTGCCCCAAAGTCCAGGAATAAAACTGGCACAAGTATTAATGCATTGCACAGTCATACCCTGTTAAGTTTATCTTGAAGAATTCCATACATTTGCAGAAGTAATATCAATGACAAAGTATGAAGGAAAAAATGCGTTAGCCCAAACATGAGTCCCTTCAAAGCTCGCTGGTGCGTGATATAGACACTAGACATCAAAAGAGATGCAGTACGGCATGAATTTGGTAATCTGCATACCAATAGTATCGCTGCAGAAGATTAGAAAAGCAAATAATGCTGCAACGATTAGAACCTGCTTGGAGCACATGGTAGCAGTAGACAAACATGAAGTAAAAAGCTCAGCCAAAGCAAACAATTATCCTTTTAATTTGGTAAAATTTCATAGGATTTCATGTAAATACCTCCACTGGAAGATGTATGATGCAACACAATGGCTGCCAGCATCAACAACAAAGAGAGAGAAGCCCCTTTTAATTTTCTGATGAAAAAAAGAAATAGGACATTATAATATTGCTCAGCAGTTGTAACGTTGCCTTCAGGCTACTCTCAGAGCTGAAAGAAGAGCCTTTTGAGGTATAAAAATACACAGCTTGAAGTCCTCAGAGGAATAGAGGCTCCCCTCAGATCAGGGCATTTTAAAAATGGTGGGCGCCGCATTACTCCGGGAAAAAAGAAGAAATACGGCGAGAGCGTGTTTCTCCTGCATTGAAATTCATTCCGTCGTCTACCTCCTTGCTTCCGATGGCCGCCTGGTCATTATCACTGCTCTCCTCGCTGGCGAAGTGCCGCAAAGTCTCTTGCCTTCACTGCTGACATCGGGTGTGTCCCATAAATGCCGCGATCCACCTTGGGTGCTAGCCACACCCCCCTAATATGTCTAGACTTAATTAAATATTGCAGCTAAGTTTTGTTACCCGTTTAAACATGAAATCAAATAAATGATTGCCAGACATACTATTTTGGTAAACCAGGTCTAACGTGTACCATAGTGTGAGTATCAAACATGGGGCTGGGGTTTTTGAAGAATATTTGGAGTTCCTTCTCTTTTGACAAATACTCCCATATAAATGGCAAAGCATGTTAGTGAGGGCTCATTACAGAGAGGCTCACTGCCGCTCATTTTTTCCCACTTAAAACAAAGCACAGTCATCAGCATGGTGCTTATTTTGGCCAGACTCTGGCGCCCCTCTCCTGGGATAACTAAAGGCCTCCCTCCAAGACCTCTGCCATCAGGTGTGGCAAACTAGGGCCTCTATATACCTCATGGCTGACTGCTCCTGTGTAAATGTTGGTGAATCAGACTTTTGTTTCAAATTCTTCAGCAGGCAAGGCGGGTGACTGTAGATACGAAAGGCTAAACAAGTGTGTTAGAAATTGGGTATTTGCTTGGCAGAGATATGCACCCTGTCCAAGAAGGAACTACAATCTTAGTCAGGGTAAGTAAGCCAGTAACACACTCTAAATTAACCTGTGCTCACCATCTGGTAGCTTAGCACAGGGCAGTCAGTATTAACTAAGAGGCAATGTGTAAAGTATTTGTGCACAAAACACACAGTAACACTGTGAAAACACCACAAAAAGACTGACTCCACAAAAGTTTAGAAAATAGAGAATAAGTTTATAAATACAACTAGACCAGAACAACAAAAATCCAATCAGTAGACGTTGATATATAATTTTTTGAAGATTAAATGCAAAAATAGCAATTAGACACAAATAGAGCTGGACCAGAACCAAGTCAAGAGGTCAGGCTGCCTGTGATGAAGCACAAGACGGCTATGAAATCTATGCAGGGCCAGCTGAGCAAAAGTACCTCAATCATTGCCGCAGCACGAGATGCGTAGATGATACTCATACAGTTGGGGTGTTGCACCAGGATTTCTAAATACAGCTGTGGCGATGCATCTGTTCCAATGAGTGAAGTGCCAGTCCTCAGTGCAACAGTTTTGAATACAATGCACCGGGTTAATCCACGCTGTGGGGCAATGTGTCAACCTTTTCCACACAGTGGGGGCGATGAGAAGAGTGGTTCTGGAGGCGATGCAGCCGTTTCGAGTGCGATGCACCAGTCTGGTCCATGCCTCAGGGATGCTGCGACGATCCTGATCTCGCAGCAGGTGATACGTCGGTTCTGATCAACACAACGGCATTAATGCACAGGTTCTGGCAGATGCAGCCCTTTAAACTCACTTGAAGATGAAAGTACAATTTTTGGCCTCCATGAGACTTCAGGAGGCAAGCCAACAAGCCCTTGGAGAGTACTTAAGTTCTTGGACTTAGAGATGCATGTCCAATCCTTCTCATTCCAAGGCAAGAAGCAGTTGGCAGCAGACCAACGCAGCAAAGCAGTTCAGCAAAGATGCAGTCCCCCCTGGCAGCATAGCAGTCCTTCCTGGTAGCATTTCATCCGTTCCAGAAGTGTTCCGAATTGGTGGTGTCAGAGGCCCAATACTTATACCCAGTTGGGCCTTTGAAGTAGGGAGAATTTAAAGAGATGCTTTGAAGTGCACAACACCGTGCCTTTCATGCCATGGCTCCAGATTAACTCAAGGATGGTATGCAATCCTTTGTGTGGGGACAGAACACAGCTCTTTTAGGCACAGATTGTCAGCTCTTCACTTCCTTTCAGCTTAGAATAACCTATCAACATGCAGATGGGTACTCAGTCACATCTACCCTTCCTTTATCTGAGTCTGTCTACAGGGGATGGAGGAAGCCTGCTGTCACCCAGACATGAGTTCCAGAGACAGGAAGAAGAAACCAACAGGCACATGCATCAAGCTAAAATGTGCTCGCAAAATTAGCAAATTGCTATTTGCGAGCGCATTTCAGCATTTTCTAATGCATCAACCAAATGTAGCAAAATCGCAACCGGGAAACAAGATATAGCGATTCCTTATTAGCGATTAAAAATAAAAGCGGGAGCAAATAAAGAATCGCTAAAATGAATCGCAATGCTATGCATGTAAAATCGCAAATAGCGATTTCCATGAAACTCGCAATTTAGAAAGCGCAGATTAAGGGGAATCAGAAACAGGTGGTAAAAAAAAAATCTTCCCTACACCTGCAAACCATCAGAAGGCCTGACCAATGAGGCCATATAGGCTTTTCACAATGGCGGCACTCTACGTGTTTGCGAGGAGGATGAGGATCCATGCAGCAGGCCAGGCCAGAAGGAGAATTCAGGAAAGGATATGCCGCCTGCGCATCACTTTGTTTGGACAAACTGCTGAGGACATATATGATAAGTACCGGCTGAACGCTGCTATGATACTTTACCTAATAGCCGAATTGGAACCACTAATGCAGCGCCAGACACTTAGGACCCATGCAATCCCTACCCATGTCCAGGTGCTATGTTGCCTGCACCTACTTGCATCAGGAAGTTTCCAGGGGGTGGTGGCAGTAGCTGGAGGGGTATCACAAAGCTCCCTTTCACGTTTCTCCAAATCCTTCCTGGCTGCCATGATGACTATGATCCACAACCACATCACCTTCCCCACAACCCAACAGGAATTGAACCAAACAAAACTCAACTTCTACCGAGTAGCCCAGTTCCCTCATGTGATTGGATGCATAGATTGCACCCACATAGCCATATGTCCCCCAGCAGTCAATGAGTATATCTTCCGTAACAGGAAATCGTATCACTCAATCAATGTCCAAGCAGTGTGCAATGGGAAAAACATCATAACCGACATTGTAGCGCAATACCCTGGGAGCACCCATGATTGATACATCTTTCGACATAGTGGCATTCACACACGTCTGCTCATGAGGGAATTTGGTGAAGGACACCTGCTAGGTAAGACTATATACTCATTCACATGAATAAAGTATGATGTGGCAATGCATACCTGACACTATTACTTTGCTTACTACCCTGTAGGTGACAGTGCATATGCCGTGAGGAACTATATCATGACTCCATACTTGAACCCAGTCTCCCCACAAGAGTAGAGGTACAACGCAGCACACATCAGGACACGTAATGTGATAGAACAGACATTTGGATTGCTCAACAGTCGCTTCCGCATCCTGCACAAAACTGGCGGAGCGATGCTGTACCAGCCGGAAACCTGCTGTCGGATAGTGGCAGCATGTGCAATGTTGCATAATATAGCTACAAGGAGAGGCATACCCATAGAGGTGTCCGACACTGAGGACAACCAGCTCCCGGTACACCCACAACAGGCGCATTGGGCAAACTCAGCAGAAGGGCAGAGGAAACGTTCAGACATCACCCAACATTACTTCTGAGGTACGTAATTATGAGACAAAACACTAGCATTCTTGAACTGTAAAGTATTTACTTGCACGTGAACAGGTAGTGGTGATTAGCTAAACATAGATGGTGCTTAATAGCACATTAACTACATGCACCAAAGCACAAATGAAATGCATGTTTGACTTCATACGCAGTCACTATGAATGTCTTGGACATGGTTACGTCACCATGGAAATTAGTCCGGAGTTATGATTGTGTTTAGCGCTTCCTCCCACGCACACCGAGACTTCTTTCACCTGCATCTGCATCCTCACTCATGGGTGCAACTGTAGGTGTTGTTCTATGGGTACTGCAACTCCTGCCAGTGCTGACTGGTGCAGACATACTGCTAAGGCTGGATGCCCCCTCACTACCCTCATCTCCTGTGACATTGCTGAGCCCACTAGTACCAGCCTGGAGCTGTTCAACGGCAGTGGTTACTTGTCCAAGTGCCATGGCCACGTCCCCACAACAATGGCCCATGTCTATTTGCATTGCCACCGACCTCTGTGATAGCAGTGCAGTGGCGTTGCATAACTTGTTATTCGACCTGGTATAGCCAGCCAAGCGCATCATGAACTGGCGATGCCTCCTCCTCTCTGTGTTGTGTTCCTCCTGCATAACACGAGCCAGCTCCTGCATTGTTGCGTTAGTCTGCCTCTTGCCTTCCACAACTGCTTGAGTTAGTTCACTCACCCGATCGGCCATGACTGATATGTTCTTGTTCATCTTTGTCATTTGTAGATTGATGGCTCCCATATGACGTGCTTGCAGGCGCTGCACCCTCATCATCTGGGACGCCACGCCGCCCCACACATTTGGAGTCAATGCCTCCTGTACTTCTATGAGGGCCCTTGACCTACGTCTTCGTCTCATCCGGACTGGTGCCTGAGGTGTAGTGGTGGGCCTCACACTAGGCTGGCTTGCCGTAGGGGCTCTTTCAGGATCCTGCTCGGTCTCCATTGTCTGCAGAGTTGTGACTGTGGCCCTGCGACTTGGAGGTGCCTGGGATGTGCTTAGTGGTGTGACAGGTGTCGCAACGGCAGTCTCTCCAGTAGCCTGTGTGCTCTCTCCACATTCACTGTCATCAGTGTCTACTTCATCAGCATCTGTGGTGTGAAACAGAGCAATATTAATTTGTGTTGGTGCTAATGTTTTGCCACATTAAATTTACTTTACTTCTAAGATCTCACTGTCTGTAATCACTGACTGCGATGCAGTTTTGGAAATATGGGCTCACAATGTGGAATTTGACTACCAATTTGGCCCAGGAGCATACAATTCCCATAATGCACTTGGGTCTCTATGTGAATTGTGGACTGGAGTTGATTACAGCAATGTGGCTTTTAATTACAGATTGTGCACAATTACTATGTACATTGATGTGTATATTTTTGTGCCTCTTACCTTGTGTACTACTGGCTGCCCCGGATGTATCCAGATGCGTTACTCCCACAACAGCTACTGGCTGGATTGTGCCCTCAACCAGGTCCTCCAGGGCTGTGTTGTCTGGGACTGTTGATGTTCCTCCTCCAGTACTCTTCGCCTCCTTCAGCCTCTGTGCTATTCTCTCCTTGGCCTGGCTACGCAGATCATACCACCTTTTTTTTAAATCTTCAATACTGCCGTGTGTCACCACCACAGCATTTACTTTGTTTTTAATCCTGTTCCATATTCTTCTTTTTTCTGCCTCTGGAGCTTTAAGTAAGAGCTTCCCAAAGAGCTTGTCATGGCTCTTTACCACCTCTTCAATGAGGTACTCTAGTTCCCTTTCACTGAATTTTAACTTTCGCTTCCTGGCCACTGCCCCCTCTTCAGCTGATGTTTGGGCCATTTTTGCTCTCTGCAGATGTCAGCAAAACACTGGTTTTAGTTTCACAGATCTCCCCCAGCACTCTGCTTCTTGCTCTCACTTCCTCAGGGCACAGACTGCAGCATGGGCTGAGTGACTTTCTGGTTGTGAGGTCATCAGCCTGCTCCCAATGCGACTCGGTAAAATTGCGATCTCGCAATTTGCAATCTCGCAAATAGTGATCTCGCAAATTGCGAGATCGCAGTTTGTGTGTTTTACAGGATTAGCGATTATTTATGTTGTTATCGCTAATCTATTTAGCGATTTTTACCGATTCTTTATGTTATCGCTATCTGCATCATGCATAGGTAATAGCGATTCCTTATTTGCGAGTCCCTAAAAATCGCAAATAAGGAATCTCTATTTTTCTGCTTGATGCATATGCCTGCAAATGATTTAAGTAAGAAAATGGCAACTTTCTAAAAGTGGCATTTTCAGAATTACAATTTAAAAACCAACTTCACTATTAGTTGTGTTTTTAAATTGCAAGTTCAGAGACACACAATTTGGGGTTCCCACCTCTTCCCAATTGGAAATTACACTTATAAAATGTAATACGGCTATTCCAATGTTAACCTGTGGAAGAGATAGTCCTATAGTGAAAAACGAATTTAAGTGTATTTCGCTATGAGGACAAGTAAAACTTAAAAGTGCATGTCCTACTTTTTAAATGCACTGCACCCTGCCCATGGGCTGTCCAGGTCCTATCTTAGGGGTGATCTATGCGTAATGAAATGGAAGGTTTGGGCCTGACAAGTAGCTTAACTTGCCAGGTCAAAATGACAGTTTAAAATTGCACACACAGGGTCTGCAGTGGCAGTCCTGAGACATGTTGAAAGGGCTTCCTAAGTGGTTGGCACAAACAGTGCTACAAGCCCACTAGTAACATTTGTTTAACAGGCCCAGGGCACATGCAGTACACTTTACTAGGGACTTATAGCTAAATCAAATATGCAAGTTGTGGAAAAAAACAATATTGCCTGGTTTAAAGAGCACATGCACTTTAGCACTTGTTAGCAGTGGTAAAATGCTAAGATTCGTATGGCCAACAAAAATGAAGTCAGCACAACCAGGAGGTTAGGAGGCAAAAAGTTAGGGGTGGGCGGAATTTGCGTAATCGCGTTACGCAAATCTCCGCGAAACGGTTAAAAATCTCCGCGAACACGCAAAAAATCCGCGAACACGCGGAATTGCTTGTTCGCGATACTTTTTTCCTGTTCGCGATCGCTGTTTGCGTGCTCGGGGTGAAATATCTCGCGAACACGCATATTGAGAACGCGAACAAGCAAAAAATTTCGCGAAGTCGCGGAACGCAGATTTTTGGGCAATTTCGCGTTCTCCGCGGAACGCGAAATTACCCAAATTCCGCAAATTCCGCGAACGGAACGGAATTTACCGCCCAGGCCTACAAAAAGTCAGGGGGAACCACACCAAGGATGCCAGGTCTAACACGTGTCCCACCAGCAGAAAGTGTGGAGAGCTACCCTACCCCTTGGGAGTTCTTTTAACTTAGGCGTAAGAACCTAGAGAGACCATCAACATTGGCATGGTCTGTTCCAGGATGATGTTCCACCATGAAGCCCATTCCCTGTAAGGAGATGCGCCACTTCAACAATTTGGGATTCTCACCTCTCATTTGTATTAACCATCCGAGGAGCCTGTGGTCTGTATGAACCCAGAAGTGAGCGCTTAACAGGCATGGCCTTAGCTTCCTCAGCACCCAAACCACAGCAAAGGCTTCCCTTTCTATTGCACTCCACCTCTGTTTCCTGGAAAGAAACCTTCTTCTGATGAAAGTGACATGCTGATTCATGCCCTCTTCATTCAGCTGTGAGAGCAGGCCCCTATGCCGTGCTCTGATGTGCGTCTTTGCATCACAAATTATTGGGAGAAGTCAAGGGCCTTGAGCACGGGGGCTGTGCATATGGCCTTCTTCAGTGTGTCATATGATTTCTGGCATGCCTCTGGTTAGATCACCTGACATTTATGGTTCTTGCAAGGAGGCACTGCCAAGTGGGCAACAATGGTACCATACCCCTTGACAAATCTCCTGTAATAGCCACTGAGGCCTAAGAAGGTTTTAACTTCTGTCTGGGTCTTGGGGGGTTCCCAAGCCAGAATGATTTCAGTCTTTGGCTGCAGGGGCTACACCTTGCCACCCCCTACTTGGTGTCCGAAATAGACACAGAACCCTTCCCTATCTGGCACTTAATGGCCTTGATATTCAGCCCTGCATGCTGCAGAGCCAGAAGCACTTCCTGGATGTGGTGTAAGTGGTCCTGCCAACTAGTGCTGAAGACTGCAATGCTGTCTAGATAAGCAGCAATGAAGATCACCGTCACAGCCAGCACGTGGTCCACCAACCTCTGGATGGTGGCAGAGGCGTTCTTCAACTCAAAAGGCATGACCAGTAACTAGAATTGCCCTTCTGGTGTTCAGAACACTAACCTGGCTGTATTCCTCTAGGTCAAGGCAATCTGCCAGTACCCAGATGCAAAGTAAAACTACTTAGGAACTTGGCAGCTCCAAGCTGATGTATGTGCTCATTATCTCTGAGAATGGGGTGTGTGTCAGTCTTGGTGACCTCATTGAGCCCATACAGTCTGGAGTTTGTTGTAATGGGGTTCTTGCATTGTGCTGTGCTTTGCTGTTTCCAGCCCCAGAGTTCTATTTCTCTGGAATGTCATGGTTGGGTGGTTCCACCAGCGGCAGTTGGTTTGTAGCTGGTGATGCCCGGATCATGCTTCGTGCTGCTGATTTGAAACCTTTGTATAAAGTTCTCTCATCTGTTGCCCAATGTTTGGTGTCATTACTACATTTCTTGGTGGCGATCGGCAGCCACATGTAGTGACAGCCGGGCTGCACTAAGATGTGTGAATTCATGGAGCAAGGTTGGCCTTTTGAACTGGTGTGAGGAGTCGTTCATATTCAGCGGACCGGGACACTGGCTGGTAATGCAGTTTCGAGTGTGGAGAGAGTTGAGCGCAAGGTCTGACACCTGGCAGAGAAGTCTTGGGGACCAACACTACTGGACTGAACCAAGGGCTGTTTGAGGGTTCATAAACCCCTAAAACCAGCGTCTGTCACCTTGTCAGATATAACCTGTAAATTGTTTTCTAACAGGCATACTGTCCCCAGTATCAATATCATGTGTGACCATGTAGTGATCCCTGGGAAAAGTGAGAACATTCAGGCAAAATGTCCCAGCAACTGGTGACAGTTTCTACGTTGATCTAGGGTTGAGATAGGTGTGGCTCACACCCTCCACGGACCCATCCTGCTCTTTTGAAGAAAGGAGGTCGGGAAGAGGTTCACTCTCTTCTTTCATCCCATTATCTGTAACCAAGAGCATGGTAAGCTCACACCTGTCAAAGTGGGGCTTGAGACAAATGTTATGACGGACCCTTAAAGGGTTCCTGGTAGTTTTGAGGTGCACCTTGTAGGTGACATCAATCTTGTGCTCCTTTACCTCATTAAGGACCATACCAATAGTCTTGCAGGGCCCCGGGCTTCACCCATACTTTTTTCTCCAGGCGGAAACTCAACCAGAGAGGTATTTTGATAATACCAATGTTACATGTCCTCCTGGCAAGCTTCTCTTGTGCGAGTTTCTGGAAGCGGGCTGCCTGGTTGCAGAACGCCAACATCTAGCTAACTACACTGTGGGGTGGCTTCTTGGGAGCTTGCTCTAAGTCTTCCTTAACCAAACTGAGAGGTCATCTCACAGGGCACCTGTACAGAAGCTCAAAGGGGCTTAAGACAACCCCCTTCAATGGTACCTCCCTGTAGGCAAGCAAAAGACATGAGGCAGTAGGATTTCCATCTCATGCCTCATGGGTTCGGGTAGACCCATAATCATGCCTTTGAAGGCATAGTTGGGCCCCAGACCAAATGGAGAACGCATCCATAGCGATAGCGAACCTAAAAATATCTGAGTGGTGCCAGCATGAGTGAAGGAGTCAGCGGAGTGGTCAGCACTGCGGAGAACATGCCACAGTGGTGAAGATTGCTGTGGATCGGGCTCCTGACCAGAGTCAGCTATTACAGCAAGATGGTGGTGGTGAAGGCGTAGGTGACAGGCCCCTTGCAGGGGTGTCTTGGAAGACCTGTGGCAGTGTTTGGGGCAACGGCGGAGCACTGAGGATCCCCAGGGAGGCTGGATGCCGCATCGGAGGTGAGCCTGGCAGGGGTCCTGTACCCGGCAATACTGCTTGTAGCGGCGGCGGGGTCTCCGTGTGTTGTGGAAGGCCCGGGGGCCCCTGGGACTCCCGCTTGTTCCGCCTGCAGCAGTGGAGAGTGATGGGGAGTGGAGGACTGGCCCCTCCAGAGAGTACAGACGGCATCCCCCCCCCTCCAAAATAGACCTGCTGATACCGGGGCCTGATTTTACGAAGCCCACGAGGAGATTACGCTATCCTGCCTGACCTTAAAATAGCGGCCCTGTGATGACGTTCTACCAGCAGTAGAGGCATGGAAAGGCTGAGTGGGTGTTGTGCATATGTGACTAGGATTTGCAGGTGCCCAGATGGCATTCGACTTTGGAGCAGTGCATGCAAAGTTGGAGGAGCAGTGACCCTCTGATGGGAACCTTTGCCTGACTCCAAGATGGTGTCTGGGAAGTAACACCGAGATACAGTGGAGAACCGGAGCTCCAGTTGAAGAGGCACAGCAACAGAATGGGAATGAAGGCAGACACACAATCATGTAGTGTCCTTAACTTCTACGCTATCTCTTGGCTGGGTGAGCACACTCCCCCCCAGTGAGTGTGCCAACTCGACGACATGCGCAGCCTGCAGTCATTACAGGACTCTATAACCCAAACCTTAGCTCAGGGGATGGTCGGCAATGTACAACGACTCCGCGCATTGCTGCAATTCATTTAGGGGAATCGACCTGTGTTGGCAGGGGGAGTCGTCTGAGGTGCCCTTATGCCACCGAAAAAAGTGATCCTTCTTTACTAACAGCCCAGATTAGCTGATGACCGGGGGCGCAACTCTAATGAGGTGTGATCCTCGCATTCAGTAGCGGAGCTGATCTCCTTCCTGTGGGAGCTTGGATCACTTGTTTAAAATCATTGGTACTGCCTGACCCCAAGATGACTGCCGCAGTATTCCCTACCACATCATTCCACTCCCTGAGAAAAAAACAGACTTCGTCCAGACCTCGTACACATCCCCCATCAGGCCTACCCTTCAGGATACCGAATCTGTGAACCTGCCTCTGCCCGTGGAAACCTAGCTTTTTGGCCGATGCCCGGTGGAGCTACTTGATAGCTATAAAGGAGATGGGCTGTGGACTACCCCTTCGGCCGTCACCTACCCAGCCGGACATTGGGCAGACCTTACTTCGTCTCTCTGTCGAACTCTCCCTCATACCCCTTTACTCCACCCACTTTCTCCTTTATGCTCCATTTATCCCTCCTCATTGCACTCTAATAGTTTTCTCTTTGAGACCTAGCCGCTTGACTGAAGCCCGATGGTGCTACCTGTTAGCTATGGAGGAGATGGGCTGTGGACTTCCCCCTCGGCCGTCACCTACCCAGCCGGACTTTGGGCAACCTCTCCTTCGCCTCTCCATCCATCCTATCTCCATCCTTTCTCCCTCCTACACCTTACCCCAACCCCTTACCCTTCTAAGCGCTTGAAGTTTTCTCATGTAACTGATGTAACTTGTAATTGATGTAATGTTGTGGAACCTTATGTAAAGTGCTCTGATACCTGGTCTAGCCAGCACTATATAAAACTCAAATAAATGTAACAAATAAATAAATAAAATAAAAAAACCATTGGTTTGTGGGTGGTAAGGAGTGGAGAACTTATGGGTTACTCTACACTCCTTCCACATGGCCTTCATGTACCCAGATATGAAATTGGTACCCTGGTCATATACCATCTCTTTGGAGAAACCCACATGGGTAAAGAAAGAGCCCGATCAGGGCCCTGATCATGACAGGTGCAATCACAGTGCTCAGCGGGATAGCTTCCGGTCACCGGGTAGCATGGACCTCCAAGAGCAGAACAAATCTGTTGCCCATGACTGTCTTGGGATCCAGAGGCCACAAAATGTTGATGCCAACTTGCTTGAGAGAAGCTTGCCTGGTATATTTATTTATCTTTTTAAGGTTTTATAGAGCGCAAACGTGACCCATTAGGGTATCAGAGCGCTTTACAGGGAAACATGTTGTATACAGGTTTGACACAGACAAAAAGCAGGATAGGGAAAGAGGGAAGTGACTGCATTCGGACCAAACCAGGGTATATACAATAATCAAAGGGGCGACAAGTCAGCAAAATGCAGTGAAAACCAGAAATTACAGATGAGGGGTGACATATCAGCGATATGCAGCAAGAGTCCACAATTGCATATGAGGGAATAATAAATAAGTAAAAAGAATAGGAGCAGCTAAGCAGAATAGAGGTTTTTCAGAATAACCAGAGCAATGCTTCAGAGCAGGGTGTTCAGTGAAAGAGAATTAAGGAGGAATTTGCTCATTAGTAAAGTTTTAGCTTCGTTTTTAAAGGTTGACAGAGAAGGGATTCTTCTGATGGAGGATGGCAGCGAGTTCCATGTTCTAGGTGCAGCCCTAGAAAAGACATGGTTATAGGTTTTATCCTTACGGTAGCAGGGTGGCTGGAGCACAAGGTCTCTGGCAGACTGGGAGTTTCTGACTCCCCCAGATACCAAGAGTTTCTTGGCGAGATATGCAGGGGGATTCGTGTATAGTGCTTTGTGAGTGAAACAGGCCAGTTTGAGCTGGACTCTGCCTTTAAGAGGGAGCCAGTGCAGTGCCTTCAAATGCGAAGAGATGTGGTCAAATTATTTTGAGCCTGTTAAGAGTCTTGCTGTGGCATTAAGACTAACTTTTAGGGAAGCAGTGGAGATCCTGGGTAGGCCTGATAGGGTTGAGCAGCTGTATTCAATCCTGGAGATAACTAATTCCTGGATTGCGGTTTTTAGGTCTGCAGCCTCAAGGAAGGGTTTTAGTTTTGGCCATCGAGCTGATGTGGTCACGCATATTCAGGTTGCTGTCCTGGATTATGCTGAGATATTTGACAGATTCCACTATGGTGGGTGTGCAGTTAGGTGCTGTGATCGAGTTAGTCTATTCTAGGATGTCAGTAGTGTTTTTAGGGGGGGAGATGAGAAGGAACTCTGTTTTTTTGCATTCAGTTTGAGCTGGTTGCTGGCGAGCCGTTGAACAGTAAACATCAGAGCCTGATTCAAACAGTTATTCTCCTCTAGAGATGAGATTTTGATGTAGATCTGGGTATCTTCCCCGTACGCGTACATGTGGAAGGAAATGTTGGCAGTGTGGACTATTTCAGCCAGCGGTTCGAGGTAGAGATTGAAGAGGGTAGGGGATAGAGTTGAGCCTTGAGGGACACCGATTGTCATCGGGGAGGAATCAGATAGGTTGCTGTTAAGTAAGAATCTCTCAGAGCGGTTCCGGAGGAAGGAATCAAACCATTTGATGATGGTACCTCCTGTTCCCATCCTGTGTTCGAGGCGTTCAAGTAGTTTCCCGTGGTTGGTTGTGTCAAATGCCGAGGATAAATCCAGTAGGTTTAAGAGACAGGTTTTGCCTTGGTCAAGGGCTTGAAGAGCATCGTCTACAATGTGAAGAATAGTTGTTTCGGTGCTTTGCCCTGGCCTGAAACCAGATTGGAATTCGTCTAATAGGTTGAAATTAGCGATGTGTATATGATGTCCATTAATGTAAGTGGGCACCTTGCTCTAGTCCAGACAACCCTTTTAGCAATTTAAGAAGTCTTAGAGAACCTTAGAAGCTCTCGAAGTGGTAGGTGTGGAGAACAGCCTCCAGGCTTAGTCCAGAAGAAGTATAAAGCAGCTTGTTTTACCCGAATGCAATCTTATAGTATAGATTAAGTGAAAAAGAACCACACAAGGTAGTTATAAAAATATGTTTTTATTACATAATACTCTCTAACACATAGAAATATCTCCTACCTGGAGATATGCACAATGCACACAATACTTTAGCAAAGAGACACAGTAAATAGCACGTAATACACAGTGGGTCCCAGGGAGCACCCAACCATATACTAAGAAAGTGGTTTAAGAACCATGACTCATGTCAAGACAATGTAAAGAGGATGTAGAAGTGCAGGAGAACCAAGGAACCACTCATGGTGAGACGATAGGGACCCCATGGAGAGCGTGTGCAGTGTGGCAACACAACCGCATGCTCCGTTCAACTCTAAGGGTAAGTCGCGATTAAAGATTAAGGACCCTTCCCAGTAGACTCTGAAGAAACCCCTTGGACGACACAAGGTTGGAGAGCCACCCTACCCGTGGATACCCTAGTACCCACGTTACCTACATCAGGGAAGCCGGGTGCAAACGTGCGAAGTGCTGTCGGAAACCGCCGTCAAACCCAATGGAGGACTTCAGGTAAGTGCCACTGTTGAAGAAGGAGAAAATGGCCGGTGGAATATGAAGGTTGATTCTAGATGAGAGGTTCCTGCAAGCAGAGGGGACAGAGTCTATGTCACTCAGGAGTGACCAGGAGACTTGGAAGACGAATGCCCTCCAATGTCCAGTGTTGCATGATGGATGACAATGACCTTGTCCTCTGCAGTTGTGAGGACCAGGCAACACTGAGGAGGACCAGGAACCATGCATGAGCTGTCCCACAAAGGATGTTGAGTGCTGAAGGGTCTGTGTTTGGCGGGAGCACCAACAAGCCTTGGAAATGCAACCAATGCAGGAATTGAAGAAGGAGCAACGTCGGGGACAGCAAGGTCCAGGGTGCTCACCAAAAGCAGGGGAGTCAGGGCATGCCTTGAGCAATCAGGAGAGCCAAAAAGAAGCAAGTGTGACCCCATATGGACCCACAGGCCAGAGGCACTGGATTCGTCAGAGGACCTGAAGCAGTTCACCAAAAGTTGCTGGCCATGATGCACAGCGACGCGGTGTGGCTAAAGATTCTAGTCTCTGGAGATGCTCGAGGTGGGGGCTACTTGGAGCCCAAAGATCTTCTTGGAAGAAAGCCAGCAAGCCTTTGCAACTGCAAGTTGACGCTGTGCACCGGGGTTCGGTTATTGCAAACCCGCAAGGGATACTGACCTCAATCTTGGTGAGAGGGCGAGGCAGGCCTTGGGAGCTGTGAAAAACCACCACCTGTGTTGCAGAACCTTACGGAGTCCGGAGGAGCTCAGGATCAGCAGACGGGCTGGCTTAGTTGCGGTGCCTGCGAATGCAGGGGAGTGACTCCTTCACTCCAAGGGAGATTCCTTCAGGTGCCTTTAATGCCCACAGGCCTTGGAAGGTTCCTGTATGGTGCACAGGCACAGATGATGCAGCAGACTGGAAGGGAGACAAATTTGAGCCCAGATGGTAGAAGAAGAAGTGTTGTCTGATCCCAATCTTATCTCACGACAGATCTAGGGACCTACACCCAGGTAAGCCCTTAAGTACCCTAGGGAAAGGGTTGGGATGACTCAAGGGACCCTCCCAGGGGAGAGTCAGGGCAGATGGTAGGTTACTCTCATGTACTTTGTCCAATTTCGTGCCAGAGTGGGAGCCAACAGCTCCCAGGACCGGTTTGCACTAGACTATGCATAGGGACACCAAATGTGTCCCTCATGCAGACTGAGTGGGTCTGGCAAGCGCACTCACCCTGTCCTAATACACTAAATCCTCTCTGGGAGGTAGTCACACCTCCCTGTGACAGGATGCCTATGTTTCTGCGTTCCCCTGCTTTAGCTTGGCTGAGCAGCAGGAGGGCAGAATCGTGTTTCTGGTTGGCAGCAACAATTTTGTGCTGTCTGGGTCAAGAAGGCTGGTACCAGGAACACTGCGAACCTAATGGTGCTTGGAATCATACCTACCACACCATTTACGGAGTGGGGGTATCATTCCAACATGCTTGATGCCAAACATGATAGGATTTGTTGCAGCTGTTTTTAAGATGGTCATTGCGTAATCATGCGATACTCCTCTATATAGTATATGGCTCCTTCACTGACAACCCTGGAGAATGGACTCCGTAGGCTGTATGGGTGTCCTGCTCATGCAGGGTCACCCTCTCACTTAGAACCAAGCACCCTGCCTTCAGGATTGCAAAGGCCTGCCATAGGGGTGACTAGGTTTTAAGTGCAGTGACTCTAGATATAGGAAACCTATGTATTTAGTAAGTGGTGCTAGCACCAGCTTATACAGGCTGCAATGGTAGGCCTTTAGTTAGATTTTGAATGGTCCCTAATGGGTGGCATAATACATGCATCAGCCCATGGGAGACCTCTGGGGTACCTATGCCCTGGGTACCTTAGTACCTAATACTAGGGATTTATAAGGGTACTCCAGTATCCATTCTAGGATGTACCTAAGTACGGAACACAACAATTTAGGGAGAAAACAGATAGACTGGGGTCCTGATTAGCAGGATCCCAGTAAGACTAGTCAAATACAGCTTTGCACCGGGTAAAAAGTAGGGGTAACCGTAGAAGCAGATCCTACTTTCCTACACTGCTCAAAAGGGGTGCTAACAACTGGAAAAGGTTGCAGGGGTCCTTGCCCTTCCCTCTGACTCGCCACTTGCCTGACAGGTAGAAAGGACATACAAAATGCATCTGTGTCCTTCCTCATTTGTGGCTAATAGAAGTGAGTGACAAGACTGTCAAAAGTCTTGCTTTGCCCCAGATGACCTGCCAGTGGCACATCATAAGCCAGACCCAGTAGGAATGCACTGAAGCACTGGGATACCCCCATTACATGAGTTGCACCTAGTTGCACTAGACAGGGGACCATTCTCCCAGTAAAACAGGTGTATGCCAGAGGCGTCACAAGCTACCTGGGTCTTAGCCTGCTACCAAAGACCCACAATATGCCTTGCAGAACTCCTCCCTGGTAGGACCTTCTTCCTGCTGTGTATACACAAAAGAAGTTGCTCCTAAGATACTCACCAAATTATCTGATTTAAATATTAGTTGAGGATGCTGGCATCTCACAAAAAGTGAAGGACTGTCCTCACACACCACCAGGAGTCATGCTTCATCATCGGCAGTCCTCGTCCTCTAGAAACTCGGTTTGGTAGAGGGCGGGCCTTCACCTGGAGACAGGGAGGCACTTTTAAACTAAGTGGGGTTCAGTGAAAGTGAGTGAAATTAAAAACCAGTATTGTTACTAAATTACATTTAATAGGGGCAGGTAGCTATATGGTATTAAAAGGTTATAAGGGTGATGAGAAAGGGGATATTATTGCCCCCTCACTGTGGTGATTATTGTAGTCGACATGTTTCTGCCTACTTGGCCCAAAGGGTCCACGGCATGCATCAGGACTAAAAAAAAAAGAGCTCCGTTCTTACCAAATTACTGATATGAAATTACCACTTGGCGGAATGACTATGGTCATACTCAACCATGGGAGGACTCTCAACAAGCCTGTAAAGCAGAAGTGGAGAGAGACAGAAAAACCATAAAGAAAAAGACAAACGGTCATGGAAGGAACATTTTGTAACCACATGCACTGGATTTTACAAGGTGGCTATATTGTGTGTAACACATGTCACTACAACTGTGAACACACAAAATAAAAATGTACAATGTGAGTGTTGTCTCGCTTTCTTACCCTTAGGTTGTATCCTACACGCCCCATGGGAGGAGAGTGGAGGAGAGACCCCTGTGGTCAAGCACTGGAGAAGAGATGAAAGTATAGAACATGTTTATAGCTCCATTTCAAATGAATAAACAACAACATACCACATTCACACACCCATACTTCCCTTACTACATCAAGGTGTGTCTCTCGTGGTTGCACCCAGTAGTGTTCTGTCTTCCTCCCTGAAGGTGGACAAACTGTAAAGTGGGAAGGGTTTTTATAGTGCTCTTAGGTGGAGAAAATAGGTTAATTGGCCATCACGTGTGTTCAAACGAGTATCCAGTGTCAAATGGTGGCCCTCATTAAAAAGCAGACACTAGCCTGACCTGCGCGTCATGCATCTATCAAATGTTAATTACAAGGTATTTAGTCAGAGCACCTGGAAAGTGGAGTATCCAGTGTCCGTGAACTATTTATGAAGAAAGGGCAGGCGAGTTGCCTGACCATAGCGTTGGTCCGTCTACAACCAATGGAGAATGGGCTCTGGTCTTTACGTGGCGGTACCTGTGATGGGCGGTGTCTGGAGTACACACTGCAATAATGGCTTGCCTGGCCGGTGCGTCAGTTCAGAGGAAGCCGACGGTGGTCAGGCTAAGTGCGTGGCCAACGTGGTGTGGGCTTACGTATAAATAAGCATATGGAATCACTCGACAAAAGCCCCAGCAGTCAAAATAAAAACAAGTGAAGATAGACGGAGTTGGCATGTGTAGATGGGGCACGGGGTAATGTGCTACAACCTGCGAGTGACTTTAAAATGTTGATTAAAACGCGGTTGCACGCACATTAACGTTCCCGTTTTTTACAAAAAGAGAAAAAGTGCACATAGGAGATTCAAGTCACTACAGAAAATAGTGTACTTAGGAAATTCAAATCACTATAGAATAATGTGTATCAGAGGGTCTTACAATACAGTACACTGTCGCTTCATGGTGCATAACAGTAAATAGTGGAAAAATTCCACACAAGTGCTCATTCTAAGTGGAGAATGTATACGCTTTGGAGATCCATGTCACTTGTGTGAGGGGATACCGGTGGGTATTAAAGATAAAATACACTGCCACTACATGGTGCGTAGTAGTAGAGTAAGGGAGAGAACTTCACAAGAAAAATTCCTTCCCAACAGAAAGATCCCTCTAAAGAGAAAAAAGTAGGGCATTGGTAGTGGGAGGTCTAGGTAGTTAATTAGTTTGCCCATCTGTAGCCAAGAGATCTCATAATTTAGTCCCGTGTCCCACAAGCGTAGGCGATGTACCCAGCGTTGTTCTCTGATATGGAGAGATCTTGTGATATCTGATTGTGTTTTCCTCATTACTTACAGCACCACCAATTTCAAATCTGTGTCTTTATGGTTGTGTTCTAGGTAGTGCCTGGTCAGTTTCGTGTTGGTCTTTTTGCACCAGATGGTGCTTCTCTGCTCATTGACATGGACCATGATCTTCCTTGTGGTCATGCCTACGTACATCAATTTACACAGGCATGTTAGTAAGTAAATCACATTCTCTGTATTGCAGTTACTATGCATCCTCCGCAGGGTAGTGACCAACTTGTCTCCGGTGGCCCCAAAGTGTGTGTTGTTCTTCATAATTAGGTGGAAGTGCTTTTGCATGTACTAGCTCATCACGTATGCTCCTGTTTCACTTGAATGCAAATAGCGGGGGGCACTGTTTTTCTGTGCCATTCAAGATGTTCCAATGTTTTTGTATGATGCTCTGTACTTTGTTCGACACCGGGGTGTATGTGGTGACACAGACTATCCATTCATTATCTTTCCTTTCCTGGTCTTCTAGGAGGGTCTCCCAGTTATTATTTCTGGCTCTCTTTGTGTCCTTTCGTATCATCTTCTTAGGATAATTCGGGTTGAGAAGTTTTCTCTCTAGTTTCCCAGCTTGTTCCTCACATCTTTCTATGTTGGAACAGTTCCTCCGGATCCTGAGGAATTGAGCTACATGGAGGTTTCGCCGTTGAAATCTAGGATAGAAACTATCAAACAGCAATAAGCTGGTCTTGTCGGTGCTTTTGTTATGTACCCTTGTCTGGATTCCGTCCCCCGTCAGTGATATGACAAGATCTAGAAAAATGGCCTGATCTTTATTGATCGAGTGTGTGAACTTCAGATGTTCGTCTTTCATGTTCACCAATTCTACAAAAGCTTCTGCTTCTTCTTGACTTCCATGCGACACAATGAGGACGTCATTGATGTAACGTCACCAGGTCTTCAGTTGCGCCACAAAGGGGTTGTCCTGATGGAAGATGAAGTCTTCCTCGAATTGGTGTATGTAGAGACATGCCATGCTGGGAGCAAAGGTGATCTCCATGGACGTGCCTTTGATCTGGTGGTATATTGTGTCTTTATATTCAAAGAAATTCTCTGTCAGTGCCATCTCAGAGCATTCCATAATAAAATGTCTTGGTGTCATGAAATGCCAGTCCCTCTCCAGGAAAATTTGTTCCACTACAGCTAGGGTGCGCCCCAGTCGTATGCTGGTGTATAGTGACTCTATGTCCATGGTGATGAATAGATCCACGGTTGGATTAATCTCAAGATCTCTAAGGAGGCAGAGGACATCTTTCATTTCTGACTGAACAGATACCCAACACTATAGGTCTTCCTGGTGGAGGCATCCTGTTCTTAAGGTTTTTAGGAAGTGTATAAGATCTGGGTGTACACAGGTTGTCACTCACCAGAAAATCTGCTTTGTGTCTTGTAATCCAGTTATTTGTTATTCCTTCATCCACCATGCTCTATATCCAGTTCACTAGTCTCATGGTGGGGTCTGTGCGATATAATTCGTAGCTGTTTTTATCAGACAGTAGTCTTCTACACTCATCCTGGTACATAGCCTTGTTCATGACGACAATGACGCCGCCCTTGTCTGCTGGTTTGGTGACAAGTTCCGTATTCTCTTTCAACTCCATGAGTGCATCTCTCTATCCTTTCCTCAGATTCTGGAAGCCTTTGGTGTTCTGGATATTAATTCTCTCTACTCCCTTGAGTACAGTTTGCTCAAATTCTTGTACATGGCATGGAATCACCTGTGGGGGTGGGGTGAAGGTGGATTTCTTTCTAAAACCTGCATTGTCGTCGTTTCAGCGGTCACCACTTGAGTCTTCAAAGTAGCTTCTAAGTTTAATCTTTCAGAAGAATTACGCCAATTTCATGTGTAGGGTGAAAGGATCATTCCTGGGGGTTGGGACAAACCCCAGTCCTTTGGAGAGAACTGATTCCTCATCATTGATGAGTATATGGTCACTTAGATTCACTATATTGGTGGTTCGTTGCTGGTTGTTGGGCCCTGTTCCTTCCCCTTGCTCCTGGCCACCACTATATTTGGTGTCTGGTCTTCCCACTGTACTGTGTTCTGTTGTTTTGAATGTTTTTGTCTTCCTCTTCCCCTGCCTCTACCCCTGTATAAAAAAGGTGGCGGGCCTTGTGGGTTTGAGAATCCTGGTGGATAGTAGGGCTGTTGCCAGAAGACAAATGGATGCACCAGGGGTTGCATCAGAGGGTACATCAGTGGTTGTTGATTATTCGAGAGTTGTCTCCCTTGATGGCGTCCATTACTCTTGTCGCTACTACTATCACTGCCACTTCTTTCTTCTCCGGAACTAAAGGTTCAGTTCTGTGGGGTGGGTCTAAAACATTGTTGTTTCCTACCCGTAGACAGTTGTTGAGGGTTCTCATAATGTTCATCTGTAATGTACGGGTAGACCATTTCCCTGCTGAATTTATGTGCATCTTTTTTAGTTTCGTCAATTTAGATTGAGTCAGGTAATCCTTATATTGGGAATGGTCGTTATAAATCTCCTCTAGTTTCTTTTTGAAAATGGAGATATGTACAGTCGTTTTTAATCTGCTTTCACTTTGCTGTATTTCAATAAGTAAAGCATCGGCTAGCTGTCTGGCGGTGTTTATGATTAGTACCAGCCAGTCTTTGGTGCACTTCCATGCTATGCACAACCAGTTCACACGGAACACTTTATTGTTAAGGAAGAGTCTTGGTTCGTTAGTGACTATCAAGCCTCTCTGTGCTGTATTTTTCCGCAGATATTCTGTCATAAATGCCCCATGTAGGGCAGTGTGGATTTGTTCCTTTTTGCTTGCTGACAGCGCCTCCCATTCATATGAATTGTTTACTGTTTGGGCCACAACTACTTCTGCTAGTAGTGAGGATGCTTTAAGGATCTCAACGATTGCTGCTTCGTCGAACATGATTTCGTTCTCCATCTTTGGTACAGGTTAAGGGTAAGGATACTCAGTACTACTCTGAGGTAGACTTTAATAAATGTGGTAGGATGACTTCTGGGATCAAAATCCTTTCGTTGTCCAGCTATTATTGCCGGTACGCTGACCCAATGTGGTCTGTTATTTCCCCTCAAATTGTTCCCACAGACATCAGCAATACCAACATGAAAATACACTAAGCTCAACTAATATTTAATTAAGATAATTTGGTCAGTATCTTAGGAGCAGCTTCTTTTGTGTATACATATTAGGTTGGAGGCTGGCTTGCTCCTAGTGCCCCGTGCCTCTAGTTCCCTCCCCTAGGATTCTCCTAGGATTAGTGTGTTTTCACCTTCTTCCTGCTGCCAGTTGGACAGCTCAAGCAGGCTCCCCATTTCGGCCACATCCCCCCTGTAGGTACGTGGGGATCCACAGGGTCAGCCTTCTCCCAGACAATGGGAATTTCAGGAGTGGGTTTCCACACCCCTTGCCCTTCCTCTTCTTGGCAGACACAAGGGCTTTTCTTTCAGGCTCCTGCTCCTCTTGACCATCCTCACGTGTTGCCATGGACTGTGCGGTCAGGCACATCCACTCAGGGAACCCCAACATCACCAAATGTGAACTGAGCTCCATCTCCTTCCAGGTGGTATGCTCCAGGTCATTCCCAAGCAGACAATCAACAGGCATGGATGGACTCATAGCTACCCTCAAGGAACCTGAAACCCCCCACTCAAAGGTAACCAGAGCCAATGGGTAGTGGCTCTCACGATTGTCAGCAGCAACAACTTCTTGGAACACATTAGGTCCTACCTGCTCTGAAGACACCAGATGACACTTGATGGCGGTCATAGTGGTTCCTGTAGCTCTCAGAACCTCCACCCTCAGCCCATTGATAGTGACCCACTGACTGACTAGTATTGTCATACATGTGGGTTCTCTGTACAATTTATCTGTCATCCATGGACACTAAGGTAACCTCAACTAGCTGCACAAGCTACTCCCCAAGCGGGTAACACTAGCCAACCCCAGTGACTGTCCACCTTGCAGTGCCCTTTCTGATGACACTCAACTCTTAGGGGGTGGTTTACCTGAAGACTTACTGCCAGGGATCTATTACCATTTTTTCTCAACAGGGGGATGGGAATTCTGACCCAAGGGCCCTTTAGAAAACTCCTTACTTTTGTCCTCAGATACCTTCTTATTTTCCCTGGTGCTGACCAGCGGTCTGCCTCCTTAGCAAGCTCTCTGGTGTCAGAGAGCTTACTGTCAATCAAGCGCTTGCACAGATCTGTAAAACATAGACTAAACATGTGCTCTTCTTCAATCAAGTTAAACAGTCCCTGATAATACTTCACATCACTGTCCTTCACCCAAATATCAAGTGCCTTGCAAAAAGAATCAACACAATCCATACCAGTTTGTGGGGATAGTTTCACAATTACCCTAAGCGTCTACCTGTATATCTCTGAGGTCAAACCATATTTCCTGATTAGGGCATCCTTCATTGAGGGATACTTCATCCTGGCACTCCCCTTTAGGACCAGTACCGTGTCTCTACCATTACTAGGGATATGCTTCCACGGACTAGCCCCCCCAATCTCCCTCAGGGATCTTGTGCATCTGCAAAGCAATCTCATATGCCACAATCATCTGTCAATATCATCTCATACTCCATAATCAGACACCAGGCCCTTGGGAATGTGTGCTCTATTCTCAGAGTACACTAAAAATATGCTGCCATCATTTTTGCTGGACCCAGCCCGCCTGGTCTGTATGTCCAGCTCTCTCAAGCCCACTTCCTGGGCCAATTTCTTCTCCTCCATCTTGAGCTTAGCAATCACCAACTTTAATTTCCTCTCTTCTCTCCTGTCCTCCAGCTCTTCTGGGGACAGGCCTTTGGAGGATACACTGCTGCCTGCCCTGGGGAAAACCATCTCTTAATGCAGGCTGTTGGCCCACTGCCAGACGGACAGCCCCAGATTCTTCAATTAATTTTGGCTCAGCTACTCATCCTCCTCAATCTAAAATTCACCCTCTTCTGGATTTACTTGCCCTGCTAGGTGAGCTTTTGCCAGGACCTCAGCGCCCTTTGCAGCTCCACTTTCCTAATGAAGTTGCTTGAAGAAAGCCCAACCTCCTTACAGAAATCCTTGAGCTGGGCCTCACTATAGGTTTCCAACCTGCCCATCTCAAGCTTGCTTCTTGCAGAAGCAGCAGCTCTTTCTCCCGGCAGAGACAGGATTAAAAATATTAGCAATCACAGAGAGAAAAAAAATCGAATTGCTCTGAGATTAGGATAGTAGTGTACACCAATCACTGTATGTACTGCACACGTGCAAGTCCAATCCTCACTGCTGATAACCAATGTTAGATATTGTTTTCAGGGTTGGCAGAGTTATGCACCCTGTACAAGCAGGAAAGACAATCCTAGTCAGAGTAAGTCAGTAACACACTTCAAATTCACCTGTGCTCACCCTCTGGTATCTTGGCAAAAAACAGTGAGGCTTAACTAAGAGGCAATGTGTAAGTATTTGTGCACACAACACACAGTAACAAAGTGAAAACACCACAAAAAGACTCCACCCCTTAGAGAGATAGAGAATAAGTTTATAAATAAAACAAGAGCAAAACGACAAAACTCCAAGCCTTTGAAATGAGATATGAATTTGTAAAGATTAAATACAAAAATAGTGCTTAGAGGCAAATAGTGCTCAAAGAGTTAGTTGTTCGCTGAGGACTGGAACAAATATCAAGGATTCAGGCCACCTGCGATGGAGTGCACGCTGGAAACAGGACCTACACAGAGCTCAGTGAGCAAAAGTACTGTCGGACTTGTCCCTTTTTGCAGAGTCATCCCAGAACTTTTTGCCTTCCTCCTGTATTTTTTTCTGACCTGTTTTTCTTGGTTTTATGACTGTGGGCACTTAACCACTGCTGTTCAGTGCTAAAGTGCATGTGGCCTCTCTTGTAAACTTGGTAAGATTGGTCTACACCTGTTTGGTATATTTAATTTACCTGTAAGTCCCTTGTACAGTGGTATGCCATAAGCCCAGGGCCTGTAAATTAAATGCTCCTAGTGGGCTTGAACTGCTTGCACCACCCATCAAATTAGCCTTTCAAACGTGTCTCAGGCCTCTGCCACTGCAGGGCCTGCATGCGCAGTTTACTGCCTCAGTGACAAGGTATGTAAAGTGGTTGCCACGTCTGAAGCTCCTAATTTGCTACATAAAAAATTCACCTCTAAGGTAAGCCCTAGCAAGGGTTAGGGTCAGGGTGCTGAGTAGGTAAAAGGTAGGACATGTGCCTCAACTGTGTGTCATGTCCTGGTAGTGAAAAGCAACCTATTTGGTTTCTCACTACTGTGAGGCTGCCCTATCATAGGTTTGCATTGGGGGTTTCCTGATATGTGCTTTAATGTTAATGTCTGATATAAGAGGGTTAGCATAACCATGCTTGGTATGTTTGGAATAGTAGTGCTAAATCCAGCTTATTGGTGAACGCACTTTTGTCATTACTGTTTTAGAAATGCCACTGTTAGAAGTGGGCAATTCTCAATCAATGAATCAATCAATCAGGTTTTTGTGAAGTGCACTACTCACCTGTGAGGGTCTCAAGGTGAATATGTCTCCTTACAATGCATGCAAAAACATTGCATACCATTGCAACATGGTCGTTACAATGTCCGCGTTGTTACAACACAAAGCAGTACATTGCAAGTCATCACAACAACTTGCTGTAGGGGGCGCGCTGGATTTAGGAATCGGATCAATTACTATTCGTACAGTTTGTGCAACAGAAGGGAAGGTGTTGGATTGTAAATCCAACACCAGCGCTCCCCCTACAGCAAGTTGTTGAAACGACTTGTGATGTAATGGAACTTGTGGGAACAACGTGGTTGTTGCAAAGACCATGTTGTGAAGGTATCGCATTGTGGAGACAGCGTTGTCAATGCTGTTTCCCCTCAAGGCGCTGGTGGTGGGTGTGAGCAGCTTCATTGGGGTCAATCAAAGAGGCAGGTTTTGAGGTCCTTACTGAATTGGTACAATGTCGGGCTCCACCGGAGGTGAAGGGGGAGTTCGTTCCTGGTCTTGGCTGTGAGGTAGGAAAAGGACGTTCCACCTGCTCTGGTCCTGTAGAAGCGTGGGACGGTAGCAAGGGAGATGGCGGCTGAGTTAAGGTTTCTTTTGGGGACACGGAAGGAGATGCGGTTGTTGAGGTATTGGGGTCCAGCGTTGAGCAGGGCCCTTAAGGCGTGTGTGAGCAGCTTAAAAGTTATTCTTCTCTCGACAGGGAGCCAGTGGAGGTCACGGAGATGTTGAGTGTTGCGGTTGTGCCGTGGGATATCGAGGATTAGTCTGGCTGTGGCGTTCTGGGCGGTCTGGAGTTTGTGGAGGAGTTTTTTGTTGATTCCGTCATAGAGGGTGTTGCCTTTGTCCAGTCTGATGGTGATGAGGGTGTGAGTGATGGTTTTCCTGGAGTCGGGGGGGGTTTCACTTGAATGTCTTGCATAGTATGTGGAGGGTGTTGAAGCATACGGAGAAGATATCGTTGATCGGTCGATTCATGGTGAGTGATGAGTCCAGTATGATGCTGAGGTTTCATGCATGGTTCATTGGGGTCGGTGGGTTTCCGAGAGCGGGGGGCCACTAGGTGTCGTCCTATGTGAAGGGGGTTGAACTGAGGATGAGGACTTCTTTTTTCTCTGAGTTGAGTTACAGGCAGCTGTTCCTCATCCAGGTTGCGACGGCTTTCATGCCTTCTTGGAAGTTGTGCCTGATGATGTTGGATTCCTTGGTGAGGGAGAGGATGAGCTGGGTGTCATCAGCGTAGGGGACGATGTTGAGACCCTGGTTTCTGACGATGGTTGTGAGGGGGGCCATGGAGGCATTAAAGGGTGGGGCTGAGGGAGGATCCTTGGGGTACTCCGCATCTGATCTATGTTGGTTCTGAGAGGAAGGGCAGGAGTCTTATTCTTTGTCTTCCGCATGAGAGTAACCAGTCTAGTACCACTCCTTGGATGCGGGGATCATGGAGCCTGGTGGCTAGTTTGTAGAGGGGGACTGTGTTGAAGGCTGCTGATGGGTCCAGGAAGATGAGGGCTGCCGTATGGCCTCAGTCGAGGACGGCGCGGATGCCATCAGTGGTGGGAAGGAGGGCAGTCTCGGTGCTGTGGTTGCTTCGGAATCCGGATTCAGAGCTTCCTGGATGTTGTTGGTTTCAACAAAGTGTGCTAGCTGGGTGTTGGCGGTCTTTTCATTGACTTTGGCTGCATGTGGAAGCTGTGAGATGGGCGTGTGTGCTTTTGAGTCTTTGTGACCTTCCTAGAGGTGTATTCACCATTTTTTGTTGACTGACAGGAGACATGGGATGTGCATTCACTCTAGACAGGCACAAGGTGTGTCCTGCCATTCCTGGGTGAATCAGCGCTAGGCCGAATAGACGTTGGCTGCATGTAGAGTAGCAGAAGACGTTTCCCTTGCACCTGAATAGGCCTGGTCTGCAATTAGAGTGGTGGGAGGAGCTGTACCTGCACCTGAATAGGGCTGTGTCTGCCTTCTACAATGCTGTCTCTACCACCCCTGCAGTGTGTCAGGGGCCAGGGTTTGGGAATGGGAGTGTTGTGCACTTCTAAACAGTATTTGAAGTGCCCCATAGAACACAGACTTTAGAACTATAAGGTCTGGGGCTGTGAACCCATGAAGATATACACTGCGTGGACAGCACATTGCCAGGAGGAACTGCTGTTCTACCAGGAGAAACTGCCATCTGAACTTGCTTGCTTTGCTGTACTCACCTGTGGCCTGCTAGGTCACAAGAAGGACTGTTACTTTGCTGTAAGAAACGGACCCTGATAAGCTGGCCTGCTGGTTGTTGCCTGCTCTAGTGCCCCCCCCCCCCAGTTGTCCTCCAGGGACTGGGTAGGGCAGTCCTCACTGTTTGCTAATAGTGCTTGGTGAGCGCTTTGGAATTGGTGTTGCCTCAGTCCGAGGAGTGGGCTCATGCTGCCCTGAAGATAGAAAAGAGCTCTTCTTGTTGCCGTGCAGAGTGTGTAGGGCTGCATTTTCCCCACGGTGATTGAGCAGCAGGAGGGGAGAGCTACAGCAAAGGAAGCGCTCTCCCTCCTGTGTTCCGGCATCGTTGTTGGCTTTCCTGCAGCCGGGGCTCTGCTACTTGGCCGCAGGCTGCCAAATGGTGCAAAAACAACAAGGAATCTTGGCCCGGAAAGTCCTCTGCATCACACAGCAACGCCAACATCACTAATGGTGGGCCCAGCCATGGTGGAGGGCCGGGCAGAAGAGAGCAGAGCCGACTGAGACTTTGCTCCATTGTCTGCCTGCCACAGGGAGGTCCCAGCCCTGCACAGTACACAAGATCCTGGGGGTGCTAGAGCAGAAGGCTCTGCTCCAATGGAGGATATCTCCTCAACAGGCCATCCAATGCGTTAACTGGAAGTGGACGTTCGTGACAGTTCCCACAGTGGTCTGCTAGGCCCCATAGGGCTCTGGACACGCTGTCACCCAGAGCGGCTTCGCAGTGCTGAGATGCTGCTTTTGGCTTTGGCAGCAGCACTGCGCATTCACCAGAGTTGCATTTATGCACTCACTAATGGTGGTTTATAAAGTGTTATAATCAAAATAAAGGTTATTGCATGTGCACAGCCTCAATGTTGCAATGGAGATTTAAAAGAATTTGTGCTGTTTGATGTGCTCCCGGGGTATTGCTCTCCGATCGTGTCACTCCACCACAATGCGAGCAAGCCAGATACTTGAGCACCTTTGACAGAGTTTCACAGCATGAAGACTAGAAGTTTTCCTTGATGAAGGGCGCGATGCCCAAAATGCATTGGATTGCTTTTTTGAATATATGCCAATTACATGTAGCACATGGCATTGTGAATCTTATTGATATTGAAGCATCATGGATTGAATTTAAGTCCATCCTTATTTCAAATTACAACTTTTTGGAACAAAAACTGTGATTACTACCAGATTCCAGAAACAGTTCTACACCCCTTTATAGGACATTGATTGTGGCCAGTTTGACTTTTGGAGTAGGGAGACTTGAAAGAGATGCTTTGTAGTGCACAAGACCCTGCCGCCCTGTCCTGGCTCCAAACTTACTCCAGGAAGGTATGGAATCCTTTGTGTGGGGACAGGACACATTTCTTTCAGGTGTCGAGTGTCAGTTGAAGTTCCCCTCTCCAATTCTTCTCAGGGTGACCCATCAAGATGCAGATGGCTACTTAGTCACACCTACCCTTCCTTTGTGTGTGGCTGCATGGTGGGAATGCACCAATCCCAGCTGAGACCCACCCAAGATGGGGATTCTAGACACAGGCAGAATGCACCAAATTGTTTAAGTAAGACATTGCAAACTTTATAAAAGTCAAAAAGTATGTTCCCTGGCTGCAATTATTCATTAACACTTTTTCATTAGATCAAGTTATTTAATTGTCCTGATCTTTTTATGATTTTTCTTCTCACTTTATATTTTTCAAATACATTTTAAAAATCACATCTTCATAATATTCAGACCAAATCTTTGTGTGAGGCACACTTCAGCAGCACTCACTGGATACACATTACATTTCCACAACAACTTTACTTTTAAAAATAAGCGATTCATGCCCAAAACTATAGGTCAAAACATTTATAAACTCAAAAGTTATATCCAACATGAACATAGATTCAGATATCCATTTTACATTTATACCAGTCATTTGATTTTATTGATAGTGAGATCTCTATTGTTAATCTCTTTTCTCAAGTCCAACTATAGGGGTTTGTTTGTTGCCTCCTGTTTTTCACCTTGTTCTTTTTGGTTTTAGGACTCTGGGCACTTTACCACTGCTAGTCAGTGCTGAAGTGCAAATGCTCTCTGTTTAAGTTGTGTTTATGGATTGGTGTTTCCATGACTGGGGTGTTTGATTTACCAATAAGTCTCTAGTACAGTGCACTGTGTGTGCCCAGGGCCAGTAAATCAAATGCTGCTAGTGGGCCTGCAGCACTGATTGTGACACCCACACAGGCAGACTTTCAAAGGTGTCTCAGACCTGCCATTGCAGTGTCTTCAAGCAGTTTTTAGTTGACCTGGTAAGTGCACCCACTTGCCAGGCCCAAACCTTCCCTTTTCTTACATATAAGGCACCCCTAAGGTAGGACCAAGGTACCCCCATGGGCTGAGTGTAGTGTATGTGAAAGGTAGGACATTTACTGGTGTGTTTTACATGTCCTGAAAGTGAAAGACTATGTATTTCGTTTTTCACTATTGCAAGGCTATCTGTCCCATCAGGCTGACATGGGAGCTGCTTTGTAACATCTTACAAGCATCACGTTCCATTGGGACAAGATAGCGAAATGGAGTGTAGGCCTCCCTAACTCAGATTTTTTAAATACATTTTTTAGTACAGATGATTTTGATATTGTGTGTTTGAAAATAACCCTTTTAGAAAGTGGGTATTTTCTTATCTAACCATCCTGTGTGCCTCTTCCTTTTCTGTATTTCTTCTCTGCGTTTAGAGTGACAGGAACAGGGGATGTACATTCACACTAGACAGATACAAGTGGGGATTGAGGTGTGATCTGCCTTTCTTGGGGGACTCATAGCCAGGTTGAATAGACCTGGAGGCATTCAGAGTAGTGGGAGGAGTTTTCACTTGCACCTGAATGGAATCTGGCTGCCTCTCACAAAGCTGTCTCCACATCCTGTGGTGAACCTGGCCTGAGCCAGGCAAACTGGTTTATGTGTGCCAGAGGAACTTTGTTTTTACCAATTTCAAAGGAAAATGTGGTATAAATATTTGGGCCCTGACCCAGATCTTTAGATTACTGCTGGACTAAGACATCTGCCTTGAAGAAGAGTGGGAAGAGCCGTGAGGAGAGACTACCACTTTGCTGTGTGCTTTGCTGGGTTGGTCTGCAGTTGCTGCTTCTGTCTTGGGCAGGGAAAGGACTGGACTGTGCTTTCTACATTCTAAGTATCTCCCAGGGTTTGATTTACAGCTTGCCTCTTGTTGGAAGTCTCAAGGAAATCAAAGACTTCAACTTCTTCTGGGTACCGCTTCTGGAACTGGATGTTTTATCTGTCACAGAGGAGAAAGGTAACCTGATGCCGTCAACGGTGCTGCTGCCGGCTCTGTGACCTTAAGGTACCGCAGAGGGCATTGCCATACTTTCTACCCTCAACCCTAGCCTCACCAACGATGCTGTCTAATGCCACCACTGAGCCTCTGCTTGCTCCGTGACCCGTGGGCACCGCCTCGCTTCACACCACCAGCTTGGTATCCCAGATAACAAAACAACGCCATCTCTGATGCCACTATCTGTACCGTGACATGTGGACACTGCTCATGGGGAACACAGAGCACCGTCCCACTTCACACCACAGCCCTGGTCTCACCACTGCTGCCTTTCCAAGCTGACATCGATGCAACTGCATGCACCGTGGTTTGGGGGCACCACTTGTACAATACACAGCTCACTGCCCCGTCCCACACCGCAGCCTTGGCCCACCGATGCCAGTGCCATCGACTCCAGTTTGTCAACCGATGCCACTGCTTGCACCACGAGCTGTTGGCCCCACACACTGCATTGCCCCATCTCACACCGCAGCCTTGGGTCTATCAAGGATAGCGCTTCAGCAATGACAACGTTGCTGTCTGCACCGTGACCTGTCAGCATCGCAATGTGCACCTCCCCACTTCGCACCGCAGGCCTGGTCTCACCGGCGCCTGAAGGTACTGCACGTCGCACCGCTTTACTTCACACCACAACCCCGATGCCTGCCGACACCTGCAGACGCCGATCCTCCTGAATTCAAACTCAAGGAGTTCGACCTGCAACTTTTGGAACCAGCGCCTGCCGACGCCGCGCCTCATTAGCTTACCGCAAGGTCCAACACCCTGCATCTCCAAAGGTACTGTTTTATGTGTCTCCCCAACACCGTAGCTGGCCCACGACTAGCCAGAACGGTTCACGTATGCCGTAATAACCCAGAGCAGAAGTATCGACTTCAAGGAACTGTATTTAAAGTCTATTTTTGCTTTATTGGTATTGTGGATTACATAATATTGGATTTTTATTGTTTTGGTCTTGTTTTACACAAATAAATATTGGATATTTTTGCAAAACTGGTGTGATGTCCTTTTGTAGTGTTTTCACTGTATTACTGTTTGTTACATGCAAATGCTTTACAAACTGCCTCTGATAAGTCTGACTGCTTGTGCCAAGCTACCAAGGGGGTAAGGAGGGGTTATTTTCGACATGTAATCCTCTTATCCTGACTAGAGTGATAGATTCTGTCTGACTTAGGTGCATACCCTAGCTAACCAGAAAACCCATTTCTTACATTGGTTGTCAGCAGTGAGGATAGGACTTGCGTTTGCTCTTGTCCTACAGTGATTTGTGTACACTACTACCATATACAGACCATTACGTACCGCATACTGCTTTTCTCTGTTTGCCTTCTGGATATATTGTTGAGAACTGGAAGCCTGGTTAGTTTTTGTACCAGTGATGCCTTGACAAAATGGAAATCAACTTTAGGCACTTGTACATCTACACTATGGAGGAGCTACACATCTTTTGCAAGGAGAGAGGGTTGCCTGTGAGGAGGGGATCAACAAGGCAGGATTTTGAAACAGCCCTGTTTTGTTATAAGGAAACACGTTGGGTAGCAGCACAATCAGATGACTCTAAGGAGCAGTCTGAGGGGGGATCCCCATCTACAGTACCAGGAGGGCAGTGGCACTGAGAATGAGACATGGGGAGAAAGATGGGCTTGTGAAGAAAAGAGTAGGATGCGAGCTCTGGCTAGAGACTAAGAGAGTTTGACTGGGAACTCAAGAGGGCTGAGGCTAAGAAAGCATTAAACCAGGAAAAAGAAGTGTGTGTAGCCCATGAACTGAGCTTGACGGGGCTGGAAGTGGAAGTCATTAGGGCTGAGTCAAGCGCAGGTGGTAGCAGCAAAAGTATTATGTCCAGTACTTATGAGGGAAATGCACACAACCACAGAGACTTGGTGCCCTACTTCAAGGAGGGTATTGACATACACCAGGGGGTTTAAGATTATGGGGTAACTCCAGTGGTGCGCAGGGTCCCTGAGGTGAATTGGGGAACTGGCACAGGGGTCATATGCCTAGTGGTGGGAGAGACATTCTACAGACTCTAGATGAGAGGTGCAGGGAGAGGGGTTCCCCCATAGTAGAAACCATGGAGAGTGAGTATGGAGACCACCCAGAAGAGTGTGGGTTGAGTGACAGCAACAGTCAGACAGGGTCTCACTGGTCTTGCGAGGGTCATGTGGAGTACATTTCTGAGGCATTGTATGGTTGGGTGAAGGGTAGTTTGGTTGGCACATTTGGGGGGCTTTGTAATTTGGATGCTCGAGAGCATATGTTCAGTCCCTGTTTTCCTGAGCTATGCCAACTCCCACTGGAGGTAGAACTTTTGGTGGAGTTCAGAGGGTCTGAAGAAGCATCTGGGCCGATCCGGCATTGAGTGGCTCAGGTTTTTCCCAACCCAGGGAGGTCGTGGATATTTGCAGTAGCCCAGAAACGTCCCAGGTAAGAGGTAGAGGGTGCCAAGTCCCTTCTCAGAAGAGGGGAGGTGGGGTGGGTGGAGGCCCAGGTGATCCAAAACCTAGTCTCAGAACCTGAATGGTTACCAGGGGGAGCACCAGGAGGGGGACCTAGTCTGTACCTGGAGGCGATCCCTTGATGGGCATCCCAGGGAGTCAGGTGAACTGGGGGTGCTGCTGTCCCAAGCGTCCTGCCAGTTCTGGTATCTAGAAGCACCAATCTAGGTGAGATGGTGCATGAGTCCCGAGAAAGGGGTGAGTGGGGTCATAGTCCCCAGTGGAAGGACCAGTGGGTCAGGAGTTGCCAGCTCTAAGGTCGGAGCACCCCATGACTGACCCTGGTGAGTCCACTTCTGGCCTGGGATCTTCATGCACTGTTAGGTGGACAGGAGGCTGGAAACTTGCACCAAGGAAATGCAAAACTCATGAGGAATGTGCTTTCCTGGGGGGGTGGCTGTACTCCCTTGGAAGTCCTGGCTGGCCAGGCACATGTCCAACCTCAGGGTACAGACCCTGGATTGGAGGGCCAGGTTTAGGGTGCCCCCCTCCTGCGAGGGAAGCCTCACGTCTGACTCCTGCCTGGCTTAAGGGTATAGAACCTGGCTGGGAAACAAGTTGCAGGATAGCACCACTGAACTGCTGAGAGAATTGTGCAGGACACCTGCCCCAGGTGCCCTGGCAACTCTGGAATCAGGGGATGTCTCTACACAGTGGAGGGTGCAGACCCTAGGGAGGAGAGCAGGATGTGGGAGAGCCCAGACCAGTCTCTTGTCCAGCCTCAGAGTACAGTCCCTGTGCTGGTGGCTCAGTGTCAGGATGCCATACCTGAGCTGGCCAGAGGGAGAGTGGAAAACAGGTGTAGGGCACCTGGGGTTTGCGCCCCCCACTCTCTTGCACCACAGGGATTAGAGGCCCCTGAGTTATGTGAGCCTGGCTTTCGTCACTGACAGCTGTCGGTGGCCACTGGGGCTTGCTGTCCTGGTGAACTGAGTTGTCCCTGGGGGGACAGGAGTCACACTACTGTGTTGACCATATGGGTACTGTCTGCCTGCCGGGTACCCCTGTGAGCAACCTAAGGTTAGGTGCTGCACAGATGTGGCCCTCAGGTGAGATGGAGGGTTCCCCAAGTGTTAGCCTATCGGGCCCTAAGAGTATGGGCTGAGGGATCCAATTGGGTTCACCAAGGCATAGAACCCAAATGTGCCCCCGCTGTTATGGGCCAGGTCTATGTTCTATCACCCCAAGCAGGAAAGTCAATTAAGGAATTAATTAGTCTATCCTTGTTTCAGGCTGGGAGGGGGTTGTGGTAGACTTGGCTCTTTCAGCGGGTTTAACCCCAGACATTTTTCTTTTTGGCCTCCTGTTTTTTATTTACCTTTTTTTTGTTGTTTTAGGACTCTGGGCACGTTATCACTGCTATCAGTGCTCAGGTGCATAAGTTCTACATTTAAATTGTGCTTATGGATTGGTGTTTCCATGATTGGCTTATTTGATTTACTACTAAGTCCCTAGTACAGTGCACTGTATGTGCCCAGGGTCTGTAAATCAAATGCTGCTAATGAGCCTCCAGCACTGTTTGTGACAGCCACACAGGCAGCCTTTCAAAGGTGCTTCAGACCAGCCGCTGCAGTGTCTGCACACAGTTTTTACTGCCATGTCAACATGGCAAGTGCACCCACTTGCCAGGCCCATACCTTCACTTTTCTTACATGTAGGGCACTCCTAATGTAGGCCCAAGGTACCCCCATGGGCAGGGTGCAGTGTATGTGAAAGGTAGGACATGTACTAGTTCATTTTACATGTCCTGATAGTAAAGGTCTGTTTTTTCACTGTTGCAATGCTATAGGCTGACATGGGAGTTGCTTTATAACATCTTACAAGCATGTCTTTCTATTGGGACAAGATAGAGAAATTACATTTAGGCTGCCTGAATTTAGGATTTCAAAAAACATCTTTTAGTAAAGATATTTTTCATATGGGTGTTAGAAAAAATACCACTTTTAGAAAGTGGGTAACCGAGCAGCTGCCTGCACCACGACCATCAAACTCAAGGACTTCAACCTGCAACGCTTGTGACTTCAAGGCCCTGACAACTCCTTCACTGACTTCCAGAACTGACGCCTCCGGAGCTCAACACAAGTTCCGACGCCCTGCATCTCCAAAGGTACTATTTTACAGGTCTCCCCAACACTGCAGCTGGCCCGCGACACCGTGATCCGCAGAACTGTTGGATTTGTTTGTTCACGACTCTCTGTTGCCTCAAACTGAACTATCGACTTCAAGGAACTGAATATAGAGCCTGTTTTTCCATTATTGGTATTATTATGGATTACTGTATGTTGGATTTTTATAGTTTTGCTCTTGTTTTACGCAGATAAATATTGGATATGTTTCTAAAACTGGTGTGGTGTTCTATTGTAGTGTTTTCAGAGTATAACTGTAGTGAGTAAGTACGCCAGACAAGATGTAAGATGAGTAGAGTTTTAATCAGGAAGAGACATCCTTCTTCAAAGGGGGCGCAGAAGTAACGGACTAGTAGAATCAGAAAGCTCCAATGACCTCATTCATTCAATCTTCAGCCTTCTAATCTACACATCACCACACATGTCCCTTATTTATAAAAACCAAGAATAAAATAACATAATTCATAACAAAACATACAACTAACTCTTCTTTTTTTCACCAAATACATAATATTTTCCTCACACATCTCCTCTTTTTTTATACTGAGAAAATACAACCTTTTACTCCATGAACGTTAATATTAGTTTGAACTGTTGAAGAGAAAAACAATATAAAAACACAACACATTTGATGTGAATAATTGTTGTGTTAAATGAATAATAATCATGCCATTTCTTTGGTACATCTTTAGTGCGAATACTTTTCCTTGTTGCATTGATCATCTTTCCAATCTTTGCATTCTTCCACGCTTTTCCACATGTGACAAATTCAGTAGTAATCGAAGCGACAGAGAGTGATACTTCACCAATTTCTATCAGAATATGTCACCAAATTCTTTTTAACTCACACACCTGGACAGGTTTTTTAAAGTTCAATAAACACTCACCTAGTCTCCCACTTTCAATTTACACTATCTTCTTAAACCAGAACTCTCTTTCTTTACTCTTTTTATATTGACCATATTAGACTTGAGCTCATCAGATTTCCACCAATCTCCAACATCTCCTTGTTTAGATATTAATTGGATTGTCCAATGGGGACACAACTCTGCAGCAGCTTTTCTCCCCTCATCATTTCAAATGGAGACTTCCCTGTCACCGAATGAGGTGTAGTGCAGTAAGACCAAACCAGCTCTTTAATAGACTCAGCAACATTCATGTTGCTTCTAGTGGTGGCTTGTATGCGCTCGACTAATACTTTGTTAATATGTTCTACCTTCCCATTGCTCTAAGCGTGGTGCAATGGTGTTCTTAAATGTCATATAGCACATTTATCCAAAAATGAGGTCATTTCTGCAGAGGTAAATTGAACTCCATTGTCAGGTAGAATCGCTTTCTTAATCCTTCTCTAGAAAAACTCTTTTAAAACAATCAATTATTTTCTTACAGGTAGGTTCAGAAACTAGTTCTACTTCAACCCACCTGGAAAGCAGTATCTCAGACAATTAGGTAGAATTTGATATGGGTCCCAAGAAATCTACCCCTACATGTTGCCAAGCTTTTTCTGGACAGAAAGATACTGACTCACATGTCGTTCTGTTACTAAAACTTTCTCGCTTACTGTGCATTTTACACAATTTGTTACAAACCCTTCTATTTCACTGTCCATTCATGGCCAACAGAAATATCCCTAATTTTTCTTTTGGTTGCAGTTGAACCCTGATGACCTTGATGAGCTAATTCAGTTATGAGTTGCCGGAAACAGGAATGTGCAATGTGTTTGTCTCCACGCACTAAAATATTGCTTTCTATTGACAATTCTTCTGAAATTTTCCAGAATATTTGCAAATCACATGACAGATGTTTTTCTTTTGGCCATTCTGATTTTATCATTTGAATCACTTCCCTTAAAATGCAATCATCTTAATATTAATGATCCAATCTTCATTCTTATCATACACCGACATCTCCTACATAAGCAATAAAACATTCCTCATTTCCGACTCTCACTCCAAATTTTCAGATTCCTCAATGGAAAGCATGGACAGACAGTCTGCTCGAATCTGCCTGGGATGTACTCAATTGTAAATGTATATTCCAGTAATTTCGCTGCCAATCTGGAAATTCTAGCTGAAGTACGTGTTTTTTCCTAAAAGTATATTGACTATTGGACAATAATCAATCATGGTCTTCCCCATAAATATGCCTTAAATTTCTCCACACTCCACACACTAGCCAAAAGTTATTTTTCAATTACTGAGTATCTATGTTCTAGATGCAAAAATTACAGTGAATTAATGACCCTTTTCAATTTGAGATAAGACTGCACCGAGTCCATACTCACACACATCAACTGTAACAACTGTAGTTCAGCCTTCTAAAAATGGTTGTAAATCCAGACCATTTGAAATTTCGACCTTGATGTTTTTAAACGTTTGCTTACACACCTCAGACCATACAAACTGAGCATTTTTTTTAGTGTGTTCTAAAGCACTCTGTTAAGTTCACAAAAATCTTTTAAAATTTGGCATAAAATTCACATTGACCTATGAATGAAAGTAGTTGTTCCTTTTTTTAGGAGCATCTACCATGCTTTTTACAAGACACAGTTTTGGTTTTACTCATTGATCAGAAAAGACATGGCCTAAATATTCAATTTCCCTTGTTTTGAAAATACTCTTCTCTTTTCAGAAAGTTGCACCTCTAGATTCAAGCATATCCAGAACCTTAGTTAATTCAACACCATGTTCAGATTCACTGTTGTAAACACCACAATATTCTGTTGGAATACAGCTACCTGTGTAAAATATTGAAACATGGAAGACATAAGTCTCTGAAAGACTGCTGCTGCAGAAGCTATGCCAAACGGCATCCTGCAGAACTGAAAAGTACCCTCTGGAGTGCTGAAAGCAGTTAAAAGATGAGATTCCTCATCCAATTCAACGTGGTGATAGGCAGACCTAAGGTCTAATTTTGTAAACCAGCTAGAATGACCAATAAGATCCTCTATTCTAGGGAAAGGTAAATTAATAACCAGGATGGCCTCAAGTTCACACACATTCTGAGCTCACATGACTTCTTAGCCAATGCAATGGGAGATAACCATAAGGTTCCTTCTACCTTTTCAATAATGTCCTGTTCACACATATCTTTTAACATGTCTGACAGATGTTTTCTGACACTCAATGGTAAAATTTCCGACTGGACTTTTATAGAATAGACAAAGTCAGATATCTTCCCTAAATTTTCCTGAAAGTCTTTCTGAAATGTACTCTCTCAAAAATTATCTATACTTGTGATAGACTTTAGGTTGTACTTTTCAATAGCCACTATGTCAACAACAAGATCCCTTTGGGTTTCTTTCAAGCATTCAAATACACACACCTCTCATACCCACACGGCCTAATCACCAACAGTAAAATAGAACCCAAAAAATCAATATAAAATGTTCTTATTAGGAGGATCCTTTTGCATTTTAAACTATATAAAAAAGATATAAAAACATATACATCATCAGTTTGCATCAAATATTCATATGAGCTAAAAACATATTGTTCTAAAAACCTGGCAGAGTATAACAAGCAATAATAACATCAGAATTTGATTAATAAAGTGAGCACCCCAAGTACAGAAAATTCTTCATAGTATTCTTTTCTCCTGGTGAAACCCCGGTATTGCTTGGGTGCCTTCTCAACACAAAGCGACGTGTTTTGGTGGTATAATCTGATCCACCACCTTCTTCAGGCTGACAAATACAGTTTAGTTTCTCCCAACACATTCATCTAAAAAAAACATTACATAAAAAGTGCATTTAGAATATTTCCTAACTCTAAATTTAATACATCATATGTCATATTACAGTTAATTAATTAAACGAAAACAAGCAAATAAATAAATGAATACAATAAAAAAACCTATATATTAAAATTTAGGTTCCATCCATGGTAATTAACATGCTCTATCCAAACAACCTCAATCATTTTGCATATTAGATTCAACATGCACTTAATTATAATCACTCTAGGGTATTACCCACTGAGAAAAATAGTAGGACAAAATATAGGGGGGTCAGTCTCCTCCCCTGTGGAGTCTTCCTTCTCACAATTTCCAAACAGTACCAATATACTGAAAATAGGGGCGTTCACGTCCTCCCTAGAGGTAAATAGTGACAAAAAGGGAAATATATAATATTTTCCCTCAATTTACATACTTGATCTAACATACTCTTATTTCTTATCACTCGAGATTATTACCCATTGAAAAAGATAGTAAAGCAAACATTTTGGGGGATCTATCTCCTGCCCTGTGGAGACTTCCTTCTCACATATGCCAAAGAGTACCAATATATTGAGAATCAGGTCATTCACATCCTCCGTAAAGGTGAATAGTGACAAAAAGGGGGATTTGAACTATTTTCCTTCGTCATTTAGTTGTCCATTTATTTAACAAATTCAAAAGCAGGACTCTACCTTTATCAGGTCTTCTTCTGTCAGTTCCACATGATTAAGGAAATGTATGTAAGGGTAAAGACAGGCTTTTCCTATAACCCTATAAATTAAATAGTAATACACAAAGAGAGTAATAAATGTTCGGTCCTTTCATATCTCTTGCTCTAAAATCACTAAGTCAATTTATTAAAACAAATTCTTTTATTTTTTTTAAAAGGATGAATCTTAGTAAATGCACTCTACCTTTTTTGTAAAACGCGTCTGAGTATGACCACTGAAGCAGTGGTACCACATGCAACGAACTCCTATTTGATATAAATATCTCAGTCACTGGTATACTATTAATATGTGCCAATAAATGTCCTAGTCAAGCCGTCAATGCCTGCATAGAGAAAACATGCCTTATTGAAACCTTGCTGCCTTCTCTATGTTAAAGACATGAGAAAAAACTACTACAAATATGCAACCCTACTACCCAGATCAATTATCTATAAATGTCTGATGCTTCGATAGTGCTACTATTGGTAATTAGTAATGGGTCACAATTTGTTATGAAAAACTGAAAGTGTCCCATGTTAAACATACTTATATCACACCTCGCTGAACTGATATTTCCAAATGTCACAAACTGTTTTAAAGAACTAAAGGTGTACCGTGTTAAACCTACTTATATCACACATCATTAAGCTGATATTTTCAAGTGTGTGTCAACAAAGAAATATTATTTAGGTGTGCTGGGTTTAAATAGCTTGCACCACCCAGATACTGCCACATCCCCAAAACCACTGTCAATGCACAGGGGCGAATACAACAAAACTATGTATACACCCCCTATAATCTATTGCGAGTGAAGTCCTAGCATAATAAATATTTATTGTTTGGTCTCATGGTCCCCCTTACATACATAGTCTCCTCATTAAATTTAATAACTAGGAGGGCACCCACCTATTTTTTAGTTTATATCAAGAACTGAATTCCAACATAATAAGCGATCTCTCTCTCAAGGACCACGTACAAAAACAGGCTTTAATAAACTCGAGCCCGGTTCGCGCACAAATCTGAAATCCCCTTAATTGCTGAACAACTGCCAAGTGTTTGCGCCGTGGTCACTTACCGGGACGCAAAAGCCTCCTGGTGTGCTCCTGACTCCTTCGAATTTCTCAATAGACGCCAGCTAACCAGCGGGACTGCTCTTAAATACGCCTGTCCTTTCGTTCGTATGGATGAATAGGTGGAAATAGAAGGCGAGCTTAAAAATTCCATTAATGGCCGCCATCTTGTAAGTGACTTCAAACTTGTCCCGCAATTTGGTTTTGTTTAGTAATACAAATAAGGGTGGACTTAAAAGTTACATAACGGCCGCCATATTGGAGGGTATTTCAAACTCGTCCCACAATTTAGTTATATTTTAATAGTACATGCTGAGGGGGACTTCTGTTTAGAAAATTGTTCTTTTTATGAAAAGCTGAACTTTCTTTCCTCAGTTAAACTATATTATCTAAAGGACATTGGACCCAGATAACATGGACGTTAAACTTATCACAGGTGGACCTGTATTAGTTTCCAAAACTGCCTCAGTGTAATATATACACAACAATCTCTCAAGAGACAAAAATCTACTGGCCTTTTGCCCTGTGTCTGCCTTATATGAGGAATTCAATGTATCTCATTAATTTCTCCCATTCCTCTCGTGAGTTGAGTCCTTGTCTAATGGTATTAAGGATGGAAATATGCCATTGTTCTCTCACTTTCCTTTTATCCTCCATGTTTCCCCCTCTCCTGTTCATGATCACTTTTTCTAAAATATACCATTCAAAGTCGGTCTCTTTACGTCCCTGTTCTATAAAATGTGCTACCAATGGGGCATTTAGTTTTTCAGTTTTGATAGCAGATCTATGTTCTAGTAGACTTGTCCTAAGTTCTCGTCCAGTCTCCCCCACATAGGCATAACCACAGGGGCATCTTAACAGGTATATGATATTTTTGCTGCAACAGTACTTTAATGTGTGCGCAACTATGGTTCTACCATTATGTTTCAGTTCTTTTGCCACTATGCACTGTGAAGACATAGAGCAGTTGCCACATCTGATGTTGCCCTTCACTGTGGAATAGTCAATGGTTCTCTGTTTATTGTCTGGTTCCTCCCTATGTGTATGAACCAACTGATTGCGAAGATTCCTGTTTCTTTTATATGCAAATATTGTTTTCTCTAATCTCACATTTTCATCATCATTAAGTATGTTCCAGTGTCTATTTATTACATTTTTAATTGAATTACTAATCTCAATAAAATTGGATGACAAACACTACTTTGGACATCTTGTTGGTGTTCTTGGGTCCCTCAAACTAAGCCTCCCGGTTATAGAATCATGCTCTTTTGAACGACTGAGATATCAGCTTTTTTGGGATATTCTCTGTCTCTCAGTTTGGCCTTTAAAACTTCAGAATGTTTACAAAAATCCACCAGCTCCGTACAATTTCTCCGAAGGCAGAGAAATTGACTAAATGCATATTATCCTTCTGAGACCGAGAGTGGAAACTGGAAGAATGGAGTAGGGTGTTTTTATCCATGGGTTTAGTATATAGTTCCACTTCCAGCTGCCCACCGTCTGCTCTAAAATATCCAGATTGTCAACAATGTCCTCACTGCAATGAGCGGTAAATCAGAGATTGTCATCCACCAGATTCAACCAACTAAAGAATTTCTCTAATGATTCCATAGGACCATTCCATATAAAGAATACATCGTTGATAAAGCGATGCCATTCTCAGATATTCTCATAAAAGGGTGAAAGCTCATTATAAATGTGATGTTTCTCAAATTCTCCAAAGTGCAAACACGCTAGACTTGGAGCGCAGGTTGCGCCCATGCTGGTCCCTTTCTTTTGGCAGAATAGCTGATCTTTAAAAAGAAAGATGTTATTCTACAACACCATATTTGTACATTCTACAATTAATTCTTTATTAACTCCCTTCATATCTATATTCTCAAGAATCTCATGTATTACCTCCAAGGTGGATTGTTGTGGTATATTAGTGTATAAGGCCTCAGTGTCAAGAGTTATTAGACATTGAGTATCCTTACAAAGGGTTTATTTTCAACCATGCTGATAATATGGGTGGAGTCCCTTACATAAGATTTAAGTTGGCTCACCAGAGGTTTCAGGAAAAAATCAATACATTTGCTTAGTGGTTCTAACAATGAACTCAAGCAACTCATGATAGGTTGCATAGGAGGATTCTTGTGGTCCTTATGAACTTTTGGCAAACCATACATTGCCGGAATCTTGGGATCATTGTTATTGAGGAATCTGAATTCCTCCTCACTAATCCATCCTTGATCTTTAGCTTCCTCCAGAAGGTCCCTACACTTTTTAGCCAAGATTAGAAGCTCCCTCTCCTGCACCTTCTCATAGTGTGCTTGAATATCTAAAAGCTTAAAAATCCTGTTTCATAATCCAGGGTATTGAATACTACCACTCCCCCACCTTTATCGGTGGGTTCAATCGTTATTGAACGATCTTCTTTAAGGGTGCTGATGGCTATTCTTTGTGCCCTATCTAAATTATGTGCTTGGGTAAATTCTTTTTTAATTATGTTTTAGATGTCTATTTCAACCGCTCTTTCAAAGGTCTCAATGTTCCTTCCAACTTGGGCTAGGGAGGGAGTGAATGTAGACTTGGGTTTAAGACCAGTAACATTAAGTACCTCTCTCACTGGTTTATCCTCAAAAAAAAATTTCAATCTGATCTTTCTATAAAATGATATTAGGTCCCTTTCTAATTGAAATCTATTCACTTTGCTGTATGAGCAAAGCTAAAACCCTTACCTAACACATCTGTTTTGCTTTTGCTTAAAGACCTACTTGATAGGTTAATGATGGGTATCTTGTATATCGCCAATATCTCTGGCACCTGGTTTGCATGTATTCCTGCGGAGGTTGATTGCAAGCTGGTTGACCCCTCATTTGGTTCCCATTGTATCTGCCCCTTCTGTTTCTTTGTTCTAAAAAAAAACCCTGTTCTTCATTCGGCCCTCTGCTATTTTCTTCCCTATGTGTGTATTCTTCTTTGCTACTTGATCTGGAAGTTTCGGAGAAATTTATTTGCTTCCTACCTCCCCGTGTATATCTGGGTCTTCTATATGAGTTTTTATCCCAGCCCTGATCATTTTTTGCTCATAATAATTATCTTTGAGGTACGGTTAGGCAGGTTCTTGGCTAAATCTGTTAATGTCTTTCTTAAGTTTATCTGTTTTTTTTTGTTTGATATTCTTTATATCCATCAGCGTCCTTGTTGATCTCTTCCAACTTAAGTTTGGCATCATGAAGAGCTGTTTTATATTTGAGTTCCAATTCTAATTTTTCTATAGCCTCCCTTTCTATGATAATTATTTCCTGGGCTGTCTCAATTATGAGAAGCATCCAGTCATGGCTGCAGAGATTCGATATTTGGGTCCAGATCTCGAGTATCTTTTTATATTCAATAAACAAACCAGGTTTGTTCTGTACCTGTAAACCAACGAGTATAACCCCGGATTTAATGTATTCAATCGGCATGGGCCTCTGTTCTTTTCAATTTCTTTTTAAGGTTCAGTAGAGTACCCCATTTTTCACCCTTACCAGCAATAACCGTGAATTCGTTGCCTTTCTTTGTATTAATTATCCTATTGTATTGATTTTCGCTAAATCCGAAAGTTTTAAACTGGTCCATTCACCTAAGCAAGCTGGGACAAGTAGCCTATCTGAATACACAATATGACCGGGGCTTCCGCCCAAAGCTCTCCAGTCCAAAGGACCGTGCACAAATTCCAAAATAAGAGAGAGGGATCCTTCTCACCAAAGGGACAGGACACCTAAACTAGACCCTATGTCAACAACAAGATCCCTTTGGGTTTCTTTCAAGCATATAAACACACACTCCTCTCATACCCAAACGGCCTAATCACCAACAGTAAAATAGAACCCAAAAAAATCAATATAAAATATTTTTATTAGCAGGATCCTTGTGCATTTCAAACTATATAAAAAAGATTTAAAAACATATACATCATCAGTTTGCATCAAATATTCATATGAGTTAAAACATATTGTTCTAAAAACCTGGCAGAGTATAACAAGCAATAATAGCATCAGAATTTGATGAATAAAGTGAGCACCCCAAGTACAGAAATAAATGGCCATGGTTTAACACTTCATAGTATTCTTTTCTCCTGGTGAAAACCGGTATTGCTTGGGTGCCTTCTCAACACAAAGTGATGCGTTTCTGTGGTATAATTATAATTATAATAAATAATTACTCAAACCAGGTCTTATTGTCACGTTAAATTCAGCTTGATAAACTAAACCTAAGACATTAATGTCTTTGTGTGCTACATACACTTTCCCCTTGATGGACGAGTATAATTATTTGATAGTGGTCCAAAAATAACCGATCAGGTCTACCTTGCTCCCTTTCAAAGGCTACCATCATTACATCAGGAGGTAACAAGGATTGCTTTTTACACAACTAAGTATATTTATCGTGATCCACAATAGTGATCTGAGCTCCTGTATCCACCAAAAGCTTCATTGGATCGTCCTCAATCCATACATCAATTTCTGGGTCAGGTATCTGAGGGCCTTTGTCGTGCTTCTCACATGTCACCCATAAAACCAACTCTTTATGTTCCTCATGTTTGTCATTTTCTTTAACTTCATACTCTTCACTAACTGCACAATGTATAGAATTACTTTTACCTCCTCTGCACATTTAAAAAAAATGACCCATTTTACAACATTTCTTGCACTGTTGACCATGTGCAGGAAAATATTTGAACGTAGATATATGGATGGGTGACTGGGGAGTTTGAGCATTAAACTTGGTCATACTACTACCTTTCTTACTTTCTATGGGTATTACTGGTTTATTTGTAACCGCACCTGCAACAGAAATGTTACTGATAGATTGTTCTAAAAATTTCACATCTACACAGGAACCCTCTATGCTTTTAGTTATATATATAGCTTTATCCAAAGAAGGGTTCTTGCATGTAAGAAGTCATTCTTGTATTTTTTCTAACTACATCATACCACCAATTGATCCCTAATTAAGTGTGACGAGAAATCCTCAAATTCGAATGTTGTGGCTAAGACTTTCAAAGCAGTGACATAGGTATCAATACTATCAGATGGTTTTTGTACTCTAGTAAAAAAATAAAATTTATAAACGACTACATTCTTAGTTTTAGAAAAATATTAATCTAACTGTGCAATAGCTGTATCGAATTCATCAAGTTCTTCTCCATCCAAGTGATTTTTTCTTTCTGGTTTGAACTTTGTTGCATCAGTTGCTATTAAGTAGGCTTTAAAAGAATGAATCCATAGTTTCCACTCCAATTGCTGTTCACCAGGTTCTTGCATAAACGGTGCAGGTGTAGAACTACTCTGCATATCTCCTTTCTTGAATAGACACTTGTGGACTGTTGACACAGTACTGCTAAAGCGTGCAAATCGCTGTGAAGGGAGGAAATATTACCTAATGCAATAGCACTGCAATTATGCATGAAAATCGCAGTTTAGCTTGATATTTTGTAGTAGAAAATACGAGAAAAGCATGCAAATCAATGAAATATAGACTTGCACGAGTGTGCAAATGTCTCAAGTTTAATTTGTGTGCACATCACAGTTTGATTAAAACATGACGTGCAGTACTACATAGAGGCAGTGCAGGAAAAGAGGACTGAACCAGACTCTATTGTTCTTCCTGCCATGGGAGGTTCACTCTCAGGTCACGGTGTAGAGCAGATCTCACAGATTGTCACAGAACAAGAAGAAACACTGGAAGACGGTGTGAGTGTTAATGGGCAGCTTGTACACACAAACACTTGCAGCACAATAACATAAGCTGATGCTTTCTCGTTTTAAGCGTGGTTCATGCTGTTTCGAGAATCGTACGTTGAATCGGCACGCGTATTTAACATGCAGCATACTTTTTGAAATGGATGTTGCTCATGCTCCGCAACAGAAGACAATTCATGCATAGGGCGCACGTGGCACATTTTCTCAAGCATGACAGAGATCAACCTCCAAGGATAAAAAATGGAGCTCGAGGTTTGAGTCCACTCAGTTACCAAACAACTTGCGACGTGGATGACGGCAATATCAGCAATGTCAAAAGTCATATAGAGCAAAAATAAAAAACTTTTATAAAGCCGCATTGAGCATCCTCCGAGTGCCTTTCAATTCGGTAGAGTCTCTCACCTTAACCATTCACCTACGAGTGAATTATGCAGTTGGATCCATACTTCTTGATTCTTTGGATGAGCAATTACTCCCTGGTCCCCATGATGTCATCCTTTAGGGGCAAAAGGCTCCCAGTTCATCACCAGTTTTGTTGTGAGTACGCTAGGCAGATGTAGGAAGAGTAGAGGTTTCATTAGCAAGATACATCCTTCTACAAAGGGGGCACAGGACTAACTGACAGGTAGAATCAGCAAGCTCCAATGACGGGGGGCGTGGTCTCGTGCCACGAACAAGATGGCGGGTCGTCTCTGAGCCCCGCTCGTACACGGAGCGAATTTACTGACTTCAGCCGGCTTTCTGCCTCCCGCGAGGGATTCAGATGCAGAGTATCTTGGGTGAAGGGTCGGAGCGGTGATTGAGACCGCTTTTACCACTTTTCATGCATTTGCCGAACCAGCAGCAGAGGCGGTGTTATCTCCTCAGAAAATGCGAGTGGCGGCGGCCATTTTATATCGGTCGCCCGCATATCCTCTCCTCTCTTCAAGGTAATACCGGCGTTTCTATTTTTGAACGTGCAGCACCGTTACATCTTCATTTCTTCCTCCTGACTTATTGCAGAAGACTTTCTCTTGTAACTTTTTTTTTTTTTTTCTAAAACAAAGGAGCTGTATTCTTTCTTTTTTTTCTGTCCTGGTCCAACTAGTGCTCCTATGCTCGTGCCTCTCCTCAAGCTAACATCATTATGCATATCAATTTGCATATTTCTTATTTCAAAATGCATGATCATTCAGAATGATGCCCATCTCTGTATCTTTTGAGCTTCTGACCTTGCTACACCTCCTAGCCTCTTGTTAAATGGCATTTGTCCTCACATAATGCTACATCGTTTTTGCCTGGTTTCATATTAATGGATACTTGAGCGCTGATGGAGAGAGTTTTTTTGGTGTGTGAACCCCATTAATTACTGGAGTGTCTTATGGGCAGACTGAAATCTCTCTTAATAACCACCTCTCGTCCTCCACATTCCAAGACGGCTAATGAAGCTCCAATCTCTGTTAAAGCCTCATCCTCAGGTACCAAACCCAAGAGAGCCAAAAATGATCCCCCCTCACCCATCTTATCCTCTCAAAATCCTGTGCTTGACATCATTCTGGATGAGGTGAGAGGACTTAAATCTTTTATGTCCACGACTAATGAGAAGCTTCAGCAATAGAGGATAGATGGATTACCATGGAAGCCAAGGTGTTGGATATGGAACAATGCATCAGTGATCTTCATGATGTATCTACTAAAATTCCATCTTTGGAACAGGAAATTCAGTGTCTTAAGCTCCACACTGAGGACCTTGAAAATCGTAATAGACGCAACAACCTACGGCCTGCCAGAAAATTTTGAAGGTCCAGATTTACTTCTCTTCCTGAAGAAATTTTTGCCAGAACTTTTAGACCTTCCGCTGGAACACTCATTAAATATTCAACGAGCGCATCGTCTTGGTAGTCTTCTACCTAATACTTCCAAACCCAGAGGAATCATTATGTTGTTTCTGTAATTTACTGACTTAACCCCTTCAGTGCCCATGACGAGCTGGACTCGTCATGGGCCGCGGTGGCGCTGTGCCCATGACGAGTCCAGCTCGTCATAGACCCCGCCCGCTAATGCAACTGCCGGCACTGGGCGGGGAAAGGGGCGGGCACTGAAGGGGTTAATGCGAGTTCTTACTGCTGCCAGAGCAAAACGTCACCTCAAATGGTCTGGCCATAACATCTTCTTATCACAGGACCTCTCCAACACCACTAATGCACGAAGGAAAGAGTTTTTGGCTCTTAGACCTCAAATGAGACAATTGAATATTCGATATGGTATCCTTCATCCTTGCTTATGTAAAATTACTCATGATGGTTCTACTCGTTCTTTTGATGATCCTCTTAAATTGAGGTCTTTTCTCCAATCCCTCCCTATAAATTCTGCAACTGGCTCTTCGTATCGCCCTTGAATCCCTGCCTCCTTTCTATATCTTATTCACTCGGCTGTCTCTTATTTTCTACTCTTTTTTACCTTTTCTCTGTTGCTCCATCTTTCGTCGGTACTGTTGCGCCCCATGCATCAGTTATTGTTGCTTTCGCTTAGATCTGGATGGCTTTCCTTGATCTATCTTTTCTTTCTTTTATGTCTATCCCTTTTTTCCTTTTTTTCTTTTATCATTTTTCTGTTATTCTGTTCTCTCTATTTCATGTTGTTCAATCTATGGCATGTGTCCATTTGTGCTGTTTGTTGTTCTATAACATGTGTTATTTATATATCTCATTTGTGGTATTTGTTTCTTTCTAGATGTTTCCTTGAGGTGTATCAACGTTTTCCTTGTATTTCCCCCACACTCTCTTATCATGTGTAATTTTGTTTCGTGGAATGTTCGTGGTCTTGGAAACCCTGTCAAACGTCAAAAGGTACTTTCTCACTTATCTAAACTAAACTCTCAGGTATCTTTTATTCAAGAAACACATTGTAATGAAGCGGAATCGCTTAAGTTAAAAAGACAGTGGGTTGGTCAAGTTGTTTACTCTCCTGCTTCTATAGTTGCTATATTGTTTCATAAGTCATTGTCTGTACAAATCCTTTCTACGCAAAATGATGCTGCTGGACGGTGGGCAATGGCCAGGGTGGTTATACAAAAAAAAGAACTGGTTTTATTAAATATTTATGGCCCGGTCAGACCAGATCCTGAATGTCCTAATTTTATTGTTGCTTTTCTGACAGACAATCTAAATATAAGTTTAACCCTGCTAAATCCCACAAAGCATTCCAGTCAGCCATTGCCTCCCGTCCATTATATGATGCTTGGAAGACCTGCAATCCTGACTCTCTCAAGTTTACTTTTTTTTCTAATGTTCACCAAACACGTTCCAGGATTGATTACATCTTGGTCAGTAAATCCCTACTCCCATCCATTCAATCTTCGGAGATTGGATCTATTTTGATCTCCGACCATGCACCAGTTTTCACTATCTTAGACCTTTCCTTAAGCTCCTCAAAATTTAACCGCTGGAAGCTTAATAATTCTCTATTATCAGATAATATGTTTATTACAGAAGCCACTGCGTTTATTAATGAGTTTTTTCAGCTCAATATTCCCTCTGCCACCTCTATTTCCAATAACTGGGACGCCTTCAAGGCTTCCTTTCGTGCCTTCACTATTTCATATGTTGCAAAGAAATTTTTCTTTTTTCGAAATAAGTATGCAGTTCTGTTACATCAGCTCAAATTATTGGAACATAATTATTTCACTACTAAATCGTTTTTGACTCTTCATGAGCTGATTAGGGCTAAATCTGAACTTAACAAACTTGCTACAGTTGAAGCATGTAATATACTCCTTAAAATGAAATTCAAGTACCATGGAGGACAAAATAAAGCTGGTAAAATGTTAGCCAATTACCTGAAAATTAAATCTGAACGTAAAACTATTGGTCCTATCTTAAATGAATCCACTAAAAGTTTAGCATCCTCAGATGAAGATATTGCTAATGTGTTTCATAAATATTATCAATCACTCTACTCCGATGACACAAATCCATCTAATCAAAATTTTGATACTTTCTTCACCGGCCTTCCCATCCCTCCTTCCATGCCCGATGAACTTGAGTCATTAGAGGGAGAGGTTACTGTTCAAGAAATAACTAATGCCATTAAATCTTTAAAAAAATCAAAAGCACCAGGTCCAGATGGCCTATCTGTTGAATTTTATTCTACTTTTTCCTCCATATTTGTTCCCAAACTTTTGCATCTTTTTAATTCCTTTATTGATGAAGCTAAAGCTTCTGGTTCCTTTATGGACGCCTTAATAGTTCTTATTCCTAAACCAGATAAATATCACTCCCTATGTAAAAACTACCGCCCTATCTCATTAATTAACTATGACTGTAAAATTTTTGCCAAAATTCTTGCTTCTCGACTTGAAAGTATTATTCCATTTCTGGTTAAGACTGATCAAGTTGGGTTTGTTAAGGGCAGGTTGGCTTCAGATAATGCTCAAATGTTTGCTAATGTTTTTCATATGGAAAAAAGTTTAACTGCCCTCTGGCAGCGCTGTCTTTAGATGCCGAAAAGGCCTTTGATCGTGTTAATTGGCAATATATGTTTAGAACACTCCAATGGTTTGGTTTTGGTTCTACTTTCATTTCCTATATTAAACTGTTATATTCATGCCCTCGCGCCAGCATTTTTGTAAATAACCATTTCTCCAGATTTTTTTCTTTATCTAGAGGTACACGTCAGGGCTGTCCCCTTTCCCCCTTATTATTTGTTCTATGCCTTGAACCCTTCCTTGAGCGTATCCGTGTTAATACACATATCTCTGGCTTCACACAAGACTCCATTGAAACTAAAATATCAGCGTATGCTGATGATATACTAGTGTACATGTCCAATCCTCATACTTCACTTCCTCCATTTTTGGACGAGGTTCGGTTATATTCCAGTATTTCTGGGTATAAGTTAAACCTCTCTAAGACAGAAGTTTTACCTCTGAACTCTTTATGCTACCAACATATGTTTAATGACACTAATTTCGCTTGGTGCCCCACAAAAATTAAATACCTTGGTATTTGGTTCTCCGCTTCTCTCTCTACCACAATTAGATATACGTTTAATGCACTAATCACCAAAATTCAGTCATTCCTTCTTATCTGGTCTCCCCTTTATCTTTCTTGGTGGGGTAGATTAGACACTGTCAAAATGATGATTGTACCCCATATCCTATATACATTATCAATGTTGCCCATTCGAATTCCTATTTCATACTTTTCACAAATCAATTCCATCTGTACAAAATTTTTATGGAATAAGAAACACCTGCGAATTGCACTTACAAAACTTAAACGTCCTAAATCTGAGGGTGGTGTACGTTTTCCTGATTTTAAAGCATATCACTCGGCTTTTTTGATTAAACAATCCTTTGCTATATCTTATGATTTTGCTGATACACCGATACCCAGATGGATTGTTTTTGAACGTTCCTCATTAAAGGATTTTCTTTTCCATTATGTAATGTATATGTCCAACTGTACTTTCATATCCAATAACCCTATTTTAAAATATTCCCGCAATTTAATGTGTAATCTATTCACTAATGGCCTAACCCCATTTCAATGTTTTTTATCCTCTACTATCTGGTATAATAAATATCTTAAATATAAGGGCAAATCATTCTATTACAAACACTGGAAGGAGAAGGGAATTATTTTTGTTTATCAATTGATTCATCAAAACTCTGTTATCTCCTTCCTTGAATTACAATCACGCTTTCAATTACCTAATACATCTCTTAATGAATACATCTTACTTTCAACCGCTTTACAATTACAACTGGCCTCTCACGACCTGCCCAATGTCATACCTTCTCTTACTCCACCCACACCATTATATAGTTTATTTCGGTTGCATAGACCTAAACCTTCTCTTGTTGATAAATCATTGTTATTACCTGTTAATGAAAGACCTAAATCTCCTATTGAAATTGCATGGGAAACTGACTTGTCCCTTTCACTCTCTATTTCTATGTGGGACAAATTATGGTCTAAGTTATTTAAAGTTTCTGCTGTGGCTCGTATAACCCAATCTTTGTATTTTATTTACAATAGAGCAGTTATTACTCCTGTTTGTATATACATGTTTTCCCCTTCCTCTTCTTCTTTTTGCTGGTCTTGTTCTAAATACACCGGCACTTTGACACATCAGCTTTATGAATGTTCTAATGTGTTGACTTTTTGGAAATCTGTTTGGTCTACTTGCATGAAAGTTTTTAATTGTGATATTATATTATCATTACAAAATGTTTTCCTAGGTTCCTCCTCACCCGATTTTGATGACTCCACCTCTATTTCTTTATTATTTGACCTATTTATCGCATTAGCTTTCAAAGTTATTTTGTCAGCTTGGAAAGATAATTCCAAAGTATCTTCATTGATTTGGTGGAACTTTATTTGTGATGAACATAGAATTGCCAATGTCTCTTCTCCTATTCTTTCTCAAAAAATCAAATCTGACCTCCTCTGGCTACCATTCACATCTTATCTTTCTACACATGCTCCGATGTCCTAAATCTCTTTCTTTCTCTATTCTCCTGTAAGGTTCCAGCATATTTCATATCTTGTCCACTTCTGCTCCTCCTCTTCTTTCCTTTTCTCTCCTCTTTGTCTTTTTTCTCTTCTGTTCTTATATTTTGCATTTTCATATTAATTGATTAATTATTGTATGTAATATGGTGTTGTTTTTTATCCTTTGATTGTTTTTGTTTAACTCTTCCTGAAAATTCAATAAAAATTTCTTAAACAAAAAAAAAGAAAGCTCCAATGACCTCATTACATTCCATCTTCAGCCTTCTAATCTACACATCACCACATATTGTTTGTTATATGCAAATGCATTACCCACTGCCTCTGAGATAAGTCTGACTGCTTGTGCCAAGCTACCAAGGGAGTCAGCAAGCGTTATTTTAGATGTGTAATTCCCTTATTCTGACTAGAGTGGTGGATTCTGACTGGCTTAGGTGCATACCCTAGCCAACCAGAAAACCCATTTCTAACAGGGTTATATAGGGCACTTTTTTAGCGTAGGCTCCCAATAGCTTCTTTTCTTTTTTTCAGGAGAGCCTTCATGCAATTGTCACAGTGATTGTAAATAACTCCCCATGAATGATCGTCCACAAGTTGAATTTTGAGCCACACATTTCTTTTGGGGTTCTCATCAGGACCTGGATTCTGTAAAATAATGAAGGAAATACATGTTGGATTCCTGTAAATATAAATGAACTGACTGATGATTATGATTCATGAATATGATTTGGAAAATGCTTCTATCTTAAGGTCTCTGTTGAGCCTTATATTGGCTGTTTATAGCGAATAGTTCCAATCAAATTCCTTTCCTAGTGAGATTATTATTTTATGTCTTCTCCTTTGCATTTGGAGTATACTTTCCTTAAAAAATGCCATGTGTGTTCATTACTCATGTTTTGACAACACTTTCAAAATCAGGCTTCATTCCTGTGTCTGGAGCATTTAGAATGAGTGCTTTCTCATTTTCCTGACTTTAGTTGCACATTTAAATTAACTTCTAAAGCGGAACTGCTTTTGAAAAGCCCTGCCCTGTGATCAGCTCGAAACTATGTCATAATTCACTTTGACACATTCTCTAATTAACTTCAAGGTCATGACTTGATGCATTAAATTACCAAACGACTTAACCCTGCACATTACTCTGTGTCCATGGTGATATTTATCTTCCTTGGTGTTTAAATGTCAAAAATGCTTTGTAGATTTTACATAAACATGAAATAAAGCTCACTGAAAAGGTTTTCTACTGCTTGAAGAAATCTTCCTCTGGTGTATCCTGCTGTTAAGAAATGCTGCATCTGTTTTATAAACCAAAATGGTTGAGGATTGAAAGACTGACAATTAAATTACTTGATTTTATGAGAAAGTATTGATTGAATCATTTCAGTTTGGGAAAATTGCAAGCTTTTTGATTTTATGGTGGCCCATCCCAGGTGATTCCAAACGCCCAACCCTTTTCTATAAACTTTCTTAAAGTGGCATTTTCAGAACTGTAATGTAAAAACAAATTTCACCATTAGTTGTGTTTTAAATCTCAAGTCCAGGGTCAATAGATTTAAGTTTTTTTTATCTCTGCACAATACCCTCGGCTTCTCATCTTGGCGTCCATGTCCAGCCTTCCATAGAACCAGAGAAAATCTGTGTGCTCGCTGTACTTCCACCTCAAGATTCCAGGTAGAGGCCTGGGGGCGTGGCTAGCAGCCACTGAAGATGGCCGCCAGTTGATCGCACTGCGCTAGCTGACAGCATATGAGCCCAAAATCCGGCATAATCGTTGGCCCAGCAGGCTGACTACAGGAGCTACTGTGGCGGGGAAAAGGTAGTGACCGTGTGGAGATTTCAAGCCCCAAGGAAAAGGGTGAAACAGCGAACGAGCGAGAGACGCTGCCTGCAGTCCACAATGGCAAGATGGCGCCCTCCCGGGACTCCCGAGCGGAGGCATTCCATCGCATCAACCCACCGTGCGGGAAGGGATCAGCGGCCCCAGACAGGCTTTCATGGCTTCACTGCTGCCTATGGGGAGCTTTGGTGCCGGGATGCATGCTCCCTGGCATGTGGGAGGCACCAGCGGTGATCAACAGCAGGAATCTCCGCGGCTCAATAGAGCTGCGAGTGGGAGACCACGCTATTACCCCGGTCCCCAGCCGAGCGTGTTGTTGGCCCGGCACGTGCAGGCGGGCATATCTACATACTGTGGCCCGACTGCGCTCCAGGTACTGGACATTGCCTCAGTTGACACCGTGGCCTGAGTGTGGATCAGTGGCGGAAGCCCCTTCCCTCACCGGGTGTGCATGTGGGCGCTGACTCCCAGTCTCGGGCAGTGGTGACTGCCGTTGCGGGCCCGCAGCTCCTGCGGTGTTCAACCACTTGATAGTGCAGCGTCCCTGGCCAGGTGAACCACGCGAGGCGCTGCAACTGGCACAAAGAGGGAGCCGGTCCCTTGCTGACCCAGTGGTCCTGTGGTGGTGGAGGCAAACAGCGGAACAGATCCTGTGCGGCCGGGGGGCTAGTGACTGCAGAGACACCCTAAGCACCGGGTACTACCCGTGGCAGCCCACGGGCTACGTTATGGGACAAAATAAAGCACTTGGGCCTGGACACGCCAACAAATCGACTAGTATACGGTGGCCCTGGGTCATGAGGAGGGGGCGACAGGAGGGAGCCAGTGGGAGGAGGCCAACAACCATACCCCGGACCCATCCTTAAAGGTCATTATGAGGGCCATCAGATAGTTGAAAGGTACTCTGGAGCCGAAGCTTGACTCCGTCACGGAGGAGGTGAACCTCTTGCACGCTGACCTCTGCAAAATCTCAGAGAAGGTCTCCACGGCAGAGGCGGGCATTGGGGGCTTACAGTCCAGAACAAAACATCTTGAAGAGCAGGTGGCCACTCTCAGAAAGAATCAATCGGACATCTACGTCCGACTTAAGGACCAGGAGGGGAGGGACCAGCGCAACAATATTCATGTGGCGGGAGTGCCGGAGGGACCGTCAATGGACTTGTTCCTGGAGGATCTAATTTTAACTCACCTGAAACCCAGAGGCCTATCGAACTTCTTCTCAGTAGAGCGTGCTCATAGGGCTTTGAGCCCCCGTGTACAATTATTGCCCGCATCCTGAACTTCAGGGATAGGGATGCTCTCTTGCAAGTGGCACGTATGCATGGTGACCTTCAGCACGAGAATGCCACCATCCGTTTTTTTCCCTACTTCACGCTACATGTCCAACGCCAGAGGCGCTCCTTCAATGCAGTCAAACGAGCCCTCTGGGAGCAACGCGTGAAATACATGATGCTCTTCCCAGCCAGGCTTAAAATTTTGGAAGGAGGGAAAGCATACTTTTTTGACACACCGGCGGACGTGAGCTACTGGCTGGAGGGCTGGCTAACTGTCTGTCGCAAAGGAGGGCCGCACCGGAACGGGACAGAGCAGAGTCGTGAGGAGATTGGACGAGAGACTGAGAGGTCAACCAGTGGCCAGACGCAACGGCAGTCGACAGATAAGTGACCCATGGGACACTCCTCAACTTGTTGACAATGTACTGCACTCTTCTGTGAACACATTCTAGGGAGTCAGTGGGTCCTGGGTGGATGGCTCTGAAACATGGTGCCTCCGGTCGCATGGGGCTTGCTACCTTTTACAGACTATTGCAGTGCACGGCCCACCTCTCCCCTCCTGGTCTTTCATAGGGGCAGTCGGGCCACCTCCGTGGTTTGCTATGGGGGCTACTGAACTTCACGCTATGGGCTCATAACTTCCATCAGCAGACATCTATTACTTCATGCTGGTTGCTAGTCCAGGGCTCCTCATAAATGTTTCTTTCTGCACAGTTTGGGCGACAGGCACTTGGCACGTTTGGAAGGTGGGAGGTTGGGGACTCCTCCAGCAGGGTTGCAGGGAGGGGGGTGTTGGGTTCATGGTTTATTCTGTGGGGGAGGGGACACACGCGTGGGACCTTGAGAGCCAACAGCTAATGGAGGTTGACACAGAGGGTATTCCAATGGTGAAGGAACACCCAATTACCATTGGCCCTACTTGTAACCATGGAACCCTGGAACACCAAATCCACAGAAGCCCACAACAATTCCAGAACTGCCACCAACGCCCACCACCAACTCAACAGAAAAACAAGAAAAAAAGCAATTGAAGACAACATCTCCACCCATGCACACAATCAATCAATCAATCAATCAATCATTTGTGGAGCACACTTGTCACCCGTGAGGGCCTCAAGGCGCTGAGCGGGGGGGTGCAGCTACTGCTCGAATAGCCAGGTCTTGAGAAGTCTCCTGAAGTTCAGCAGGTCCTGGGTTTGTCCTAGCTGTTTGGGGATGGTGTTCCATTTCTTAGCGGCGAGGTGGGAGAAGAATCTGCTGCCGGTGGTGGTCCTGTGGATGCGTGGGACGGTGGCGAGGGTGAGGTTGGCAGAGCGAAGCTGACAGTTCAGGGTGTAGAAGGTGAGACGTTTGTTGAGGTGTGCTGGTCCGGTGTTGTATAGTGCTTTGAGGGCATGGGTGAGGAGCTTGAAGGTGATCCTCTTGTTGACTGGGAGCCAGTGCAGGTCTTTCAGGTCTTTCAGGTGGGCAGTGATGGGGATGTGGCAGGGTATGTCAAAAATGAGGCATGCGGAGGCGTTCTGTATGCATTGGAGTCACTTCTTTAGTTTGGCCGTGGTGCCTGCTGCTGACGAGGGCCTGTGTGACCGTCCTTCTGGTTCCGGTGGGGATCCATCTGTAGGTGCGGCTTCCAGAGCAGCTGGCCACCAGGAGTCGTTCCAGGCAGAGGGAGTGGATCCGAGGATGGGGCCCTCTGTCTTGTCTGAGTTAAGTTTTAGGAGGCTGGTCTGCATCCAGCTGGTGACGGCCTTCATTCCTTCGTGGAGGTTGGTTTAGGCGGTGGCGGGGTTTTTGGTGAGTGAGAGGATTAGTTGAGTGTCGTTGGCGTAGGAGACGATGTTGAGGCTGTGCGAGCGGACGATGTTGGCGAGCGGTGCCATGTAGATGTTGAAAAGGGTGGGGCTGAGGGATGATCCTTGGGGCACGCCGCAGATGATCTTGGTGGCTTCAAGACAGAATGGGGGGAGGCGGACCCTCTGGCTTCTGTCAGTGAGGAAGGAGGTGGTCCAGTCCAGGGCTTTTTTGTGTATTCCTGGGTTGTGTAGGTGTGTGCATAGGGTGTGGTGGCAGATGGTGTTGAATGCGGCCAAGAGGTCCAGGAGGATGAAGGCCGCGGTTTTGCCGGTGTCTAGGAGGGTCCTGATGTCATCTGTTGCAGTGATGAGGGCGGTTTCGGTGCTGTGATTGCTATGGAATCTGGATTGGGACGGGTCCAGGATGTTGTTATCCTCAAGGAAGTGGGTCAGTTGTCAGTTGATGATCTTTTCGATGACTTTTGCCAGAAATGAAAGAAGGGAGATGGGCCGGAAGTTCTTGAGGTCCTTTGGGTTCGCTGTGGGTTTCTTGAGTAGGGCAGTGATCTCAGCGTTCTTCCAGCCTTCCGGGAAGGTGGCGGTCTCGAAGGAACTGTTGATGATTTTCCGGAGATGGGGTGCGATGATGCGGTTTGCTTTGTTGAAGATGTGGTGAGGGCAGGGGTCGGATGGTGAGCAGGAATGGATGGTGTCATCGTCGTTGACGTGGGTCCAGGAGAGCAGGCAGTTGGTGAGGCTGGGGGGCAGTGAGTCTGCAGTGTCGATGGCTGTAGGGAGAGTCTGGGTGTTTAAGCTGTCGTGGATGTGTACGATCTTGCAGTGAAAGGTGGCTAGGGAGTAGCATAGGTCTTGCGACGGGGGGATGCCATTTAGCGATGGGCTGGGGTTGGAGAGTTCCTTTATGATGTTGAAGAGCTCTTAGCTTTTGGGTGCATTGTTGTCGATGCGTTCCTTGAAGGAGGTCCCTTTGGTGTCTCGGATGAGTTGGTGGTGCTTGCGGCTGGTGTTTTTTAGGGCTGCGTGGTTGTCCGGTGTCTTTTTGTGGCGCAGCTTGGATTCCTGGAGATCGGTGGTGAACCAGCTGGCCTTTCTGTCGGTGAGTCTGTTTGAGGGTTTTTTGAACAGGGAATTAGTGTTGGCGCAATGGTCAATCCATTGCCTGAGGTTGCTGGCGGCTGCGTCGGTGTAGGTGGTGTCTGTCATTTGGTCTTGGGCGAGGGCGGTGATAAGCTGTTCTTCGGTGACCTTGTTCCAGCTGCGGCAGGTGATCCATTGCGGGTGGTGGATCGTGGTGGGTTTCTTGAAGGTGAAGTAGACACAGTGGTGGTCGGTCCAGAGGAGTTCTGTGATGTGGCTAAGGTGACGTGGTTGCTGGTGGAGAGAATAGGGTCAAGCAGGTGTCCAGCGGTGTGTGGGGGTCATGATGAGCTGTTTGAGTCTGAGGTTGGTGAGGTTATCAAGCAGAACGACAGAGTTGCTGTCGTCGGCGTTCTCGAGGTGGAAGTTCAGGTCTCCGAGGAGGATGTAGTCTGTGGACGCAAGAGTGTGCATGCTGACGATGTCAGAGATGGCGTCGATGAACTGTGGCCGGGACCGGGGGGTCTGTAAACGAGAGTTCCTCCGAGGGTGGTGTTGGGGTCGGTGTGGAGGTTTTCAGGGGTGCTAGAGGTGTCTGTTGTGCAGGTTGAGACTCTGAGGGTATTCCTGTAGATGATGGCGATTCCTCCTCCTGGTCTGTTGGTGGGGGTCCCTTCTGGTGATCTTGTAGCCGTCCGGGATGGCTATGGTAATGTCGGGTGCCAAGAAGGGGTCCGTCCATCTGTTAGGAAGGCGACGTCCGGGGAGGCTGAGTCGAGTATGTCCTAGAGTTCGACGGCCTGCTTGTGGTCAGAGCGGGTGTTGAGTAGTAAGCATCTGAGGTGGTTGTGTTCTGCTCTGATGGGTGGGGTAGGGTGTGCAGGTGTCCGGTGGCTTGAGAAGCTGCAACTACGGCAGGTGAAGGGTCTATGGGTGAGTATCAGGCTGGCCTGGAGACAGTTTGATGAGCAGCCGGTGTTGAGGCCGTGGAGGAAGCCGGCGTCGTAGCGTTGTGGGTGTCATGGCTCACATGAGGGCCAGGGAGTCTGGTGCTGGGCACGGTCCAGGCGCGGACAGGCACAGACGGGCTTGCCTTAGGTGCGCCTTCGGCATGCCAGCGGTGCGCCCGCTGCGCAACTGCGCAGTGGTCGGCATTTAAGTAGGGGAGTGGCATGCGGCTGGGGGGGCGGGAGCGGGGTGGGTTGCGGTGGTAAACTGAACTGGCGCAGTGGCAGCATTATGGGTTATGGGGGAAGCAAGCCAAACAAGCAAGGAGCCAAGTAAATAAAATACAAATGAAGGGAGCCGAGAGCAAATTAATCACACTCTAAAGGAGCCAAGAGTAACTAAAATAAAAAGAGTCAAGAACGAATAAAATACTAGAGAGAATAAAAATGCGGGACCCGGCAGGGAGAGGTCTCGAACCCGGTCTGTGCGGGACCGTGGGCAGAGCACAGATGAGCAGAGCTGCAGGTGAAGAGCTGATCACTGACCATGGGTCACAACTGCAAGGAACAGCAAAGAACTCTTCAACATCATGAAGGAGTTCGCCCAACCCATCAGTGAGTCCACTTACATCCCTCCCTCACAAGACCTCTGCGACAAACTAAGCACCTTTCTCCACCTCAAAATCAAGAGCATCTACGACAACTTTGACGAAGACAACCAACACACTGAACCCTCACCAACCACCCCCGACATCTGGAAACCAGAGATTGACAACTGGACAGCCCTCACCACCGAAGACACACTGAAGACAATCCACTCAGGTGCCCCCACAGACCCCTGCCCCCACCACATCTTCAACAGAGCTGCCGACACCATCGCACCCATGCTCTGCATCCCCATCAACGGCTCCCTGGCAACCGCCTCATTCCCCAATGACTGGAAACATGCCGAGGTCAAACCCCTCCTGAAGAAACCCTTGGCGGATCCCACCAACCTCAAAAACTACAGAACCATCCCACTGCTCCCGTTCCCAGCAAAAGTCATTGAGAAATACATCTCGCCATATTCATCAAAGAGCACAACATCCTAGACTCCTCCCAATCCATCTTCAGAAAAAAACACAGTACGGAAATCGCTCTCCTCCCCGCAATAGACGACATCTGCACCCTACTGAACAAAGGAGAAACAGTAGCCCTCATCCTCCTGAACCTCTCAGCGGCGTTCGACACAGTCTCTCACCATACCCTAATACGCAGACTTCACGATGTAGGAATCCAGAAAAAGGCCCTCGACTGGATCTGCTCCTTCCTCTCCGGCAGAACGCAGCGGGACAGACTTTCCCCCTTTCCTCTCGGACCCCACACCTACCACCTACAGAGTCCCCCAGGGCTCCTCCCTCAGACCGACCCTCTTCAACGTCTACATGGCTCCACCTGTCCCCATCGTCAGAACCTACGGACTCAACATTGTGTCATACGCAGACGACACCCAACTCATCCTCTCCCTATTCAATGAACCCAACACCACCAGACACAACTTTTGAGAAGGAATGGAAGTCATCACCAAATGGATGAAAAACAGCTGTGTACAACTAAACACCAACAAAACAGAAGTACTCATCATGGGCCCAAACTCTGATGCATAGAGCAACACCTGGTGGCCCCCGCCCTCGGAAAACTGGCAACTCCCACAGACCATGCACGCAACCTGGGAATCATCTTGGACTCCGAGCTCAAAATGGACTGCCAGATCAACTCAGTCTCATCTTGCCTCCACACCCTCTGCCTCCTTCATAAGACCTTCAAATGGATCCCCCTCAAACACAGAAAGACCTTCACTCACGCCCTGGTCACCAGCAGATTCGACTACGGCAAAGCACTCTACGCCGAAATAAACAAAAACCTCACCCGCAAGCTACAGATGATCCAGAATGCCGCCGCAAGATTGGTCCTCAACCTGCCAAAACACTGCCACATCTCCCAGCACCTGGGCACACTCCACTGGCACCCCGTTGAGGCGAGAATCCCCTTCAAGATACTCACCCACGCACACAGGGCCCTCCATGGCACGGGACCAGCATACCTGAACAGCTGACTCAAATTCCACGCACCCCAAAGGACCCTACGATCAGCCCAACATTCCTATGCTGCGGTCACCCGCACCAGAAAGACCAAATCGGGAGGCCGTTCCTTCTCCTTCCTCGCAGCCAAAGCGTGGTTCGCCCTCCCGCTCCACCTCAGACAGATAACATAGCTCCCCATCTTCGCAAGAAACATCAAAACCTGACTCTTCGACAGACCCCCTCCTTGATGGATTGGATCCTGCACTCCCCCTACCCCAAGCGCCTTGAGACCCTCACGGGTGAGTAGTTGCGCTTAACAAACCTATGATTTATTTATTTATTTGAACGGTTTTATATAGCGCTAGCTACACCCGAGTGTATCAGAGCGCTTTACATCGACAATGAAAATAAACCTGAAAACAACAATAGCAATAGATTAAGCAAATTAAACAAATGGTTATAGAAAAATAAAGGAATAATTAAGATTACATATTGAGCAGAGCGCATATAGTGTAAACAGAAAACAAAATGAGAGGACCAGAATGTAGTTATAAATAGTGATATTAAAGTATGCCAAGGAGGACTTAGTGTTCAAAGTAGGGGGGGGGGGGTGTGGTGAGGGGAGATCATGGGACTAGTTACCCCAGAAATTTATTGAGAAGGTGAATTTTAAGGTTTATCTTGAAGCTTACCCCAGAAATTTATTGAGAAGGTGAATTTTAAGGTTTATCTTGAAGCTGTCATAGGAGGGGTTGCATCGAAAGTCTTTGGGAAGGGCGTTCCAAATGGGTGGGGCCTTGCCGGAGAAGGAGCGGGATTTCGAGGGCATTTTTTTTTAGAAGAGGGGGTAGGAGAAGAAGAGTGTTGGAGCTTCTCAGTGTACGGGCACTGCCAGCTCTTTTGAGTTTGGTTGAGAGGTAGGTTGGAGCGTTCTGATAGAGGGCTTTGTGTGTAATACATGCAATTTTGTAGGAGGATCTGCCTTCGATGGGGAGCCATTTGAGGGTCTTGAGGGCAGGGGAGATGCGGTCATGATGGTTACAGTTGGTTGTTAGTCTAGCTGCAAGGTTGAGGATGGATTTGATGTGGGCAAGGTGGATTTTGGGAGTACCAGAGAAAAGGGCATTACCGTAATATATTTTGGATAGGACCAGAGATTGGATAATTAGTTTGAAGTCGTCAGCTGGAATAAAAGGTTTGGTTTTTTTGAGATGTGGGAGTGTGAAGAGTGCACTTTTTGCTGAGTTCTTTACATGGGAGTTGAGTGTGAGTTTATTGGTGATGGTGATGCCGAGTGATTTGACAGATTCGGCGAGGGAGAGAGAGCAGTTTAGGGCATTAAGGTCAGCGAACCATGTTTGGATGGGGAGAGGTTTGTTTTTGGGAGAGAAGAGGATGATCTCAGTTTTGTTAGGATTTAGTTTAAGATGGTTGTTATGGAACCAGGTTTGGATCTTGGTAAGTGAAGTGTTAAGGTGTAGAATATCGGCATGGGACTTTATTTTATAGGGTGTCGTCAGCGTATAGGTGATAGTTGATTTTTGCTTGTTTAAGTATGAGGGTCAGGTGTTCCATAAAGAGGTTGAAAAGGGCGGGGGAAAGGATGGATCCTTGAGGGACACCTAGGGAGACAGGGGTTGGTCTATAGAGGCTGTTTTGAATTTTAATTTGTTGGGTTCTATGCTGGAAGTAGGATGTGAACCAGGTAGGGACCGCGCCATTAATGCCGAAGCGTTCTTTGAGTGCATTGAGTAGGGTTGGGTGGTAGACTGTGTCAAATGCAGTGGTGAGGTCAAGGAGGATGAGTAGGTAGCGCTCGCCCTTGTCCAGGGCTAAGTGAATATCATCAACTTTGTTTAGCAGTGCGGTTTCAGTGCTGCAACCTTTGCAGAAGCCAGATTGAAGGGGGTCTAGAAGGTTAAATGTGTCAATGTGTTTGTCCAGTTGGTGGAGGGCTTTGGAGAGTAGGGGGAGGTTGGAGATAGGGTGGAGATTGGTAGGGTCATTTGGGTCGGCTTTGAGATTTTTGGGGATGGGGGTGATTTGTCCGAGTTGAAGGGAGATGGGAACATTTCCTGTAGAGAGGGAGGCATTAATGATGTTGGTCCAGTAGGGAACAATGACATGTTTGAGATCTTGGACGAATGCAGAGGGGAGAGGGTCTTTAGTGTGGGAGGAGGGTTTGAGTTTAGTTAGGATGTTGAAGACTTCCTGTTCAGAGACGGGGTGGAAGTTATGCCATGAGGCGTTATTTTTGAGCGGTAGGATACTGGGCAGGGGTTCAGGAGGGATGTGTGATGGAAGAAGGAGTGAAAGTGTCAGTGGTGGGTTCAAAGAGAGTGGTGGATAGGGTATAGTATCCAGGGGGTGTTGAGGGGTTGGCGAGGGTTGGGGTGGAGGAAAGCGCGGTAAATTTTTGCGATTTTTTCACTGAAAAAGTTGGCGATTTCTTCACATTTGTTAGTGGAGGCCACCGGGTTAGGAAGTGCAGGTGAGGTTTGATTTCTAATAATGTTGAACAGTTCTCTAGGTCTGTTTTTGGCATGAGAGAGTTGATGACGAAAGAATGATGCTTTTTCCGAAAATATGTGTTTTTTGTAGGAGGATCTTGCATTTCTGAGGAGAGCAAGATGGGATGGGGAAGAGTGTTGTCTCCATGTTCTTTCAGCCAGTCTCAGTGAGCATCTTTCTTTATTAAGGTCTAGGGTGAACCATGATTTAGAGGGGACATTTTTTAGCGTTTTCTATTTATGATTGATTGATTAACCATGGGAGACCCAGCTAGCATGAAGATATGGACCTGCAACGTGAATAGTCTTGGGAACAAGATCAAACGCACATTAGTTTTGCAACACATTGAGAGACACTCCCCAGACGTAGTCCTTATCCAAGAATCACACTTGCGTGGAAGTAAATGTAAGGTCCTAGACCGTTTTGGTTATAAAATGATAGCCCACTCTGGGTTTATGTCTGGGGCACGGGGGTGGGGATCTTAATGCGTAACACACTACCCCTAGATATAGCAGGCACATGGATGGGCGACGCAGGATGTGTCGCTGCAGCAGCAGGTAAATGGGAGGGGTGCCTGATTGTACTCTGCTCTTGCTATATACCACCGGGTCTCCACTCAGTGATCCTTCCAAAGTTTAGCTCATTCCTAACAGACCTTCCCTTAGGGGTTTTCCTAATTGGTGCGGCTACCAATGCCGTCATGGATCCGGAAATGGACCGGTCTGGTTCCCAGACAAGCAGACAAGGGGAACGAAGTTTGGCAAACTTCGTTATGGCTATGGGCATGGTAGACTTGTGTTGGGCACATAACCACTAATTAATACACTACATGTTCTACTCAGCACAACATGGGTCCTTTTCTAGGATAGACCACTTCTTTACCAGCAACAATAAGGTGGGGGATTTCCTTAATTCCAAACACTTGGCATGGGGGATTTTGGATCATTCTCCAGTGTGCGTTGCTCTCAAGGCCCGATTATTAATAGAGCTGCATTTCCGAGGATTGACCCTTGGCGTCTCCGGGACCCAACCATTGGAGACAAGCTCCAGAAGGGCTCGGAGCTATACTTTAAAGAAAACAAGGGGTCTGTAGAGTCACACATAACTCTGTGGGAGGCCTATACGACAGTCCTGAGGGGACAGGCACAGAAGCTGATCGGAATGCAGAAAAAAGAAGAATCCCTGCAGATTTGACAACTGGAACAGGAAATTAGCCAGATGGAGGGGGATAGTGCAACAGCCTTCAGTGCAGAATTGAGCCATAGGTTGGCACTGAGAAAGCAAGACCTCAGGGCCCTGGCTGATGGCGAGGCACAGGCTTACACGCTAGCTACGCAACACCGTGTATATGATGTAGGGCACAAGACCCTGAAGCTCCTGGTGTGGCTGTAATGCTGTGGATAGATCGTGGGTGACGGGTTGGGTGATGCATCTGGGTCGCTCACGTCCACAGGCAGCGACATAGCAGAAGCCTTTGCCGCACACCTCAGAAGAGGATTGTGCTGAATTTCAGAGAGAATTTGCTCTTCCTATGTTGCCCTCAGAGGCACGCGAATGGCTCGAAGTGGACCTCACGGAAGAGGAGCTGGGTAGGGCTCTTGGCTCCCTTAAATCCAGGAAAGTATCTGGTCTGCAAAAAGTTGGGGGGCCCAGGACACAGGATGACTTTGCAACAAGGCCTCTTTCTGCACCTTAGTTGGTTCTTTCTGCTTATCTCTTCCTTCTATCTGCACCTTTCTTCCTCTTTCTGGACTTCTGTTCCCTCTGTTTTCATTTCTCTTGCTTCTTTCTGCGCCTTTCTTCCTTTTTCTGCACATGTCCTACCTCTGTAGGCATAGTTAGAAATTTGAATTTAATAAACCATAGAAATTCACTAAAAACACCACAGGTTTCAGGGACGTTATAATTTGAAATTTACATTTTAATAAACCTTAAAAATTCACTGAAAAAACAATAGGTTTAAGGGGCATTATAGTTAAAAATTAGCATTTAAAAAACCCTTTGAAATTCACTGAAAAAAACATAGGTTTCAGGGACGTTATGGTTAGAAATTAGCATTTAAAAAACCTTTGAAATTCTCTGAAAAAAACATAGGTTTTAGGGATGTTATTGTTAGTTTGACATTTCACTTGTACAAAACCAGAGAAATTTGGCCGTTATAGTTAGTTGAGCTAACCATAACTCATGCCCCCACAATGCACTGCTGATGACATCACAAATGACATCACTGATGATATCACTTATGATATCATCCATGTGATAATCTTATGCACCTCCTCACACCCTAATATAACCTTTGATACACCCACTCTAAAATACAGACTACCATTTTCGAAACCATAGCCACCCCAATACCAGTTGCTACATACCCACTCACTTGTTCATATGGGATTCAATTCAATCTGGCGACCTTTGTTATTACATCTCACAAGTTTTGATAAATACATCTAGTGTGTCTTATTGTGCAAATATGCTAAAATGCAATGTAAAACATAAATAAATGGTCACATGAGCTTGTCAATTTCATATTCAAACCTCCTTAAATATCAGGTTGACATGTTCAAATAGTGCATAAAGTGCAAGCAGATCTATTAATTAAACACATACTTTTTTCCAAATGGTTTCTACTCTAAGCAATCTTCTCACAGAATCCACTAGACCTCATGTGTCCCAAATGGTATATTTAAGGTACCCCAGCATATTGTTAATTCTCTTGTCTATGTGTTATATGGTAAAAATGTACTTCCAGAATATGGTATTTCATCATCTATGTCCTCACAATTATTAGGGCTATTACCAAACCCAGTCATGACGTGGTGACCCAACAATACACAACCGTGTAGTCGATCAAGTAAAGTGCATGATGCGGATCAAAGTGCTAATGCAACAAAGGAATATCCTCCTAAAAGTGCATATAAACAATGTGCAATTATATAAAATTCACTACAAAACCTCCTTAAAAAACATTTACAATTTCAGAACTCAGTACTTCTCCCTCGTGTTTTCACACAGGACAGCCTTACTACAAAAGTTCATCATCTAGTTTTCAGTATAATTCTGTAACCAATCAGGTTGTTATATAATGTTCTGTGTTGTGAGCAGGTGGCATTGTTATAGCAATGTTCTGATCCATGTCTAGATAATTCACAATGCTGCTTTTGTAAATTTCCCTATTTTATTGCTCTCATATCTGCACATGTAACTCAGCATACAGATTGTGTACCCATGGGTATTCTTTCCATAAAAGGATAATCATCTTGGATTCACACCTCCAGAGCTCGCGTTCTCTGTTTCCTCTACATGGATGAGTCTTACTATGTCTGATGCCATGTATTGTAGGCTACTTAGGTTCCCTTGGTGCACACTCCCAAAATGTTTTTTCCTTGGGATAAGTTCTTTCATGATTTTTAATGGCCCTTATGTGTTGTAAAATTCGCACTTTAACTTTGTTCACAATGCTCCCCATATATCATATCTTGAAATCACATACAAGGATATAGACAACATATACTGTGTCACATGTAATTCTTTCTTTAATGGTGCATATTCTTCTCTCCAACGTGTCAAATGATGTTTTGTTGAAAATTACAAGCTTTACAGCTATTACACTTTTTAAACCCCAGAGTTTCACTGGTTAACCATTCTGCTCCATCTCCAACAATGAACATGGATCTTGTCAAGATGTAACCTAGTGGCAGAACTTTGCAACATGTGGTACTGGGATGTGGGCCGAGGTGGGTATTAAGATGCTCATCATGTTGCGATGAGTCAAAAGAGAGCAAATTTGTTTTATTCTAAAGAGAAGTGTGTAACTTCATTCTCTTGTCCTAAATCTTGTGTCCAGTCTTTCTGTGTCTTATTCTCTTTGTTAAGAAGCAATTCATCTATGTTCTTAAGGGGCACTCTTTGATAAGCTTCCAGTAAAATTTTATTAGGGTATCCTCGGTCCAGATATTGTTTCATCATGGCTTTGGCTTCAGATTTGTATACAGGGCATCTGTGGAATCAATTCTTCAGACTCTAAGGGGCTCGCTCTAGGGTATGCTTCACTTCAGAGCTTTTGGGTGCCCACTATACCCATGTAAAATACAACTGCATGATGTTTCCTTGCGGAATATGGTGGCCAAGAACCAAGGACTGCTACCTGGGAACGTTTTTCAACTGTAGAATTATATAAAATTCGTATCTAATCTGTATTGTGAATGTATGAGAAAGGAGGTTTTCCTGAAACATGAATAAATTAAATGGAAAGGGTTTGCTAAACAAAGAACTCCCCTGCCCAATCAGAGTCCATGATTCACGAATACTTGCAACTTTAGAGGGTGGGACATGCAGAATTAAAGAGTATAATTTGGGTGATTTGAAGTTAAGAACACACACACATGACGACATTATTAGATTGCGAGACGTCGATACTGAGTGAGGAGTGGGAAGATTCAATACTGAAAGACTGTCTGATTAGATTGAAGATTTACGGAAAATTATCGAGAAGGGAGGGAGTGTAAGAGAGGGATGCGGTCCGGTGCGTCGGGTTCTAGTGAAGTGTAGTAAGTATAATCTTATCATGCACCTGTTCTATAGTCTTTGTCTCCTGACTCTTCATCAGGTGACCTCCACCAATCCTTTTGGCCAAAGGTTGGGCATCCCCATTTCACCACTTGGTAATTATAATTTCATCTTAAATTTGCATATTCTTTGCAAAGTATGAGTTATTGTGCCTATTGTCTCTTCATCTATCACTTCTAATGCACCGGGGTTGTTGATTGTGGCTGTATTTTGAATGTAATTTGATAAATGAATTTTTTCTTTCCCATGAAAGTTGATGGAGTCTGCACTGTGAATATGTACAAATCAGCGTTCATACTGAATGAGTTATTAAATAAAACGTATTGAAGCTTACCTGGAGTCTGCGATTATCTTATTGACTGTTATAAGATAGATTAATGAATTTGTTAATATCACCATCAACTACTCGACTAATGGTCCATTGACCAAAGGAAGAGTGTTGATCTGTGAAGATTAGATAGATATTGACTAATTCAGATCAAAGTGAAACAAAAATTGACCCCCAGCGTAATAGCCAGTAAACTTGAATGTGTATATGAGCCCAGTGCGAGTAATCTGTTGATTCGTGAAATGTTCAACCTGGCCTTCCGCTGGATCAGTCTGCATTGAATCGACATGAACTTTTAATTTAACATCTAGAAAATAATTTTCCTTCGCACTCCAATTTACTTTTAATCTAATATTGAAGGCATTTGTGTTCAAGACATCAATATATTGTATTAAGAGTGCTTCATCTCCGTCCTACAACAAAAAAAGAGCATTGTTGAAGTGCACCTATAATACAATGCTAATCATATAGTGCATATTGTTGTCAGCTAATGCTACCTCCTTTTCCCAGCACCCCATATAAAGGTTGACATTTGTGGGGGCAAAAGATGCCCCCATAGCCATACCCTGTTTTTGAAGATAGATTTTCTTGTCAAATAGGAACATGTTATGGGTGTATATATTACCTGTCAGCATTCGCCAGTACGTAGTTATAGTTAGGACCATGTTTCCATAGGAAAAATGTTTTTTTTGACTTGCCTATATCTTTCGCGCTGTTCAACAAATCTTCATGAAAGTTTCTGAAAAAAGTGCAAAGTTGATTCTAGTTGTGCATGGAAAGTTTCGGGGCCATCCGTCAAACGGGGCTGAGAAAAAGGGGCTTCAAAAAAAGTATTTTTCCAATGTTAATTCCCATAGACTTCTTAGACATGGCAGCAGCTCACACCGCTAATTGGAAGTACACCAAAGTTAGCAGAAAGCTAGCTTTGGTCTGCAGTTTGTGGTTTTTGTCATCTGGTGTAAATCCTTTCAGTAGTTTTTGAGATATTAAAGGAAATTTAAATTTGTATATCTACCTCAAACTAAATACGCAAACTATGGAATTCCTCCTAATCACCTGTCATCGAAGACTGGTTACAACATCCAACAGCCCTCAACTGTATTCCACAAGTCATAGGGCCCGATTCACAGAACTAACTTAAGACAAAATCCTAAACTTACTACCATTTTGGTATTCACAGAAGGCACTTACTCATTTTGGTATTCACAGAAGGCACTTACTCATTTCGGTATTCACAGAAGTTAGGAGTCCTAACTTTAGGACTCCTAAATGCCTTCTGTGAATACCGAAAGTTTTAAAATTAGGATTTTTCGCAGTTTAGTAGTAGTATAGTTAGGACTCCTAAACTTAGGACTCCTAAATGCCTTCTGTGAATACCGAAATTCTTAAAATTAGGATTTTTCTCAATTTAGTAGTCCTAAGTCTAAATTTAGGACTACTAAATTGAGAAAAATCCTAATTTTAAGACTTTCGGTATTCACAGAAGGCATTTAGGAGTCCTAAAGTTAATAGTCCTAACTATACTACTACTAAACTGAGAAAAATCCTAATTTTAAGGCTTTCGGTAGTCACAGAAGGCATTTAGGAGTCCTAAAGTTAGGAGTCCTAAACTTAGGACTACTAAATTGAGGAAAATCCTAATTTTAAGAATTTCGGTATTCACAGAAGGCATTTAGGAGTCCTAAAGTTAGGAGTCCTAACTATACTACTACCAAACTGAGAAAAATCCTAATTTTAAGGCGTTCGGTAGTCACAGAAGGCATTTAGGAGTCCTAAAGTTAGGAGTCCTAAATTTAGGACTACTAAATTGAGGAAAATCCTAATTTTAAGAATTTCGGTATTCACAGAAGGCATTTAGGAGTCCTAAAGTTAGGAGTCCTAACTATACTACTACCAAACTGCGAAAAATCCTAACTTTAAGACTTTCGGTATTCACAGAAGGCATTTAGGAGTCCTAAAGTTAGGACTCCTAACTTCTGTGAATACCGAAATGAGTAAGTGCCTTCTGTGAATACCAAAATGAGTAAGTGCCTTCTGTGAATACCAAAATGGTAGTAAGTTTAGGATTTTGTCTTAAGTTAGTTCCGTGAATCGGGCCCATAGACTCTACAAATCACTGGGATTAACTCTCGACAAAACCTCAACATGAAGAAACACATCAGTGCAACCACAAGAGGAGCGAATCATCAAATGAACATTCTAAGAAAATTGAAACCCTTCCTCCTTCCCACCGACTTCAAGCATGCAGTGCAAGCCCTAGTGATCCCCAGGGTGCACTATGGAATTGCAACCCTCTTTGGACTGCCCAGATCCAAACTGGCTCCTTAAAGAGCCGCACTCAACTCTGCTGCAAGGCTCATAACAGCTCAAACATAAACAACCACATCACCGCTGATCTGAAATCCCTCAACTGGCTCCCTTACAAAGCAAGAATCCAGCTAAAAATTGTCTGTATGACACACACAACTCTCCATTTTAAAACCCATAGATATCTTGCTCAGGTGCTGGAACTTTCTGGTGGCTCCAGATCATCCAAAAGCACCAACATCTTACTTCTAAAACCTCAGAGATGCCACAAGAAGAAAACTGACAACCGATCTTTCTCTGGGATAGCCCTGAGAATTTAGAACACCATGCCCCTGAAGTCAGAATGGATCCATCAACTGTATCCTTCAAGAAAGAAGTACAAGTACTCCTTATGAACAAATGTCTTCACTAGATCTGATATACCCATCCTGATTCCTCAATAATTCTCATGACTACAACTTACCAACTACTTTGTGTTTTCGACTTATCAGTCCTGACATTACCCTCCCTTTTTTCGGCACTGCCTGATCTTGCAGTTTTCTTGACTATGATACTTTTTTTTAAATTGGTTTATCTCCTATGCTTTCTGAACACTGTAAAGCATGCCCTCCTTTTCTGGGTACTACCTTATCCTGTATTTTTCTCAAATATAATATTTGTAAAGCACACAGATGCCTGCAAGGTAATGGCAATATTTTATTTTTTGCTTGATTAATTAAAATCTTTGCAAATACATACAAAAAGATTCCATTATACACAAATTATTTAAGCTTAAAAACAAAATCATCAATAAAATATTCCCTGTCTGTACAATTGGCTGATCTGCAAGACAATGCAAATGAATTCCTATACTTGAGAGCAAGCTGAGAGAGATATTTCACCATGAGCGCGCAAGCAGCGTTCGTGAACAGGAAAAAAGTATCGCGAACGGGTGGAACAAGCAATTCCGTGTGTTCGCAGGACTTTTGCATGCTCGAAGAGAGCTTTTACTGTTTCGCAGAACTTTGTGTAGCGCGACTACACAAATTCCGCCCACCCCTACTAGGAACCAACTGCTATTCTTCTTTTTATGATAACTAACTGCTATAATTTGGGTTTTCTTAAGATTTATTTGGAGGGCGTTCCGATGTGAGAAACGACTTCTCGTATTTAAAAGATGCTGAAGACCAATGGGAGTCCAACTTATCAAAACCAGGTTGCCCGCATATAGCAGGTTTGACAATAACTTGGTTCCCAGTTTTGGAGCGTGGGATGTGCAACTATCTAACTCCCCTGGGAGATCAGCTAAAAAAGGTTAAATAGTAGCAGCGTGAGGACACGCCCCAGCTTGAGGCCTTTTGAGGTCATGATTCGTTTTGAGATATGTGTCGCTGTGCCTAATTTAATCCTGACCCGGTATCTGTGTTTAACTGTTTGAGCCGATCCAAGAGAGAATTTGGTAAACCCCAGCTTTCAAGTTTTCCCCAGAGTTTGGCTCGGTCAACATGATTGAAGGCAGCTGTATAGTCAATAAAACAAAGGAAGAGGGGGGTTTTTGATTCCTTAGCTATGTCCATTAACAGTGTTAGTGCCAAGATATTAGTTGTTGTACCTTGGCCACCGCAAAACCCAGTTTGATTCGTAGGAATTATAGAGTTTTATGAGGCCCAAGAACTTAACTCATCCAATATTGTTCCTGCGTAGTATTTTGCATATACGTCGATAAGGGCGATTAGTCGATCGTTTCTGTTGCCCTGTTTAAAAATAGGGCTTATAATTGATCCTTTCCAGGATTCCAGGAGGGTGGCTGTAGAGTTTATGCCCTTAAAGACTGCTAATAAAACCTTGCTCCAGAAGTCGGCGTCATGTTTGTACAACATCGGAGGGATGCCATTAGGGCCGGGGACACTCGTAGCTCTGCCCCTAGCTATCTGACATTTTATCTGTTATTCCGTGGGTGAATACCATTCCTCTTTAATAGGGGCTAATGAATCTAAGTCGGTGGCTAGGTGGGTCCCCTGTTGTTTGTGGGGATTACAGCTATCGGACGATTGATCTTCGATAGTGTGATTTTGTGTCACTTCTACCCTATTGGGAGTTTCACTATCCGTTGTCGCAAAACCCGTTTCCTTGTTCACTTCCACTTCCTTTTGCCTATTGTTATTAAAGTGGGAGGAGAGATAGTCGACCCAAGCGGCCTCTGTTTTATTGGAGCTTATTCCTGGATGGTTCGGTCGCTCTATCTTGTGGATCGTTTGCCAAAACTTAGCCCTGTTGTTTTTGTTTGGCATCATGCAGTAACTTGGCTCACAGTTCATCATTCTTCAATCTTATTTTCCTCCACTTCTTCCTTTTCAGTAGTGCCTTCACATGTCGAAGGGTCGTCTTCAAGTCCAAGTTCCCTGGTGTTTTCCGAACTTGTGCCAGTATTTGATTTATGGTGCGTTTTAGACTCTTTGATTCTGGGCTGCTTGTCACCTTTGTTAGATCGTCTTCTCATTGTTTTGGTTTGGTCCCTATCCTAATCGCAAATTTCCCACTGAAGGTCGCAATAAAATTTTCCCATGATTTTACTGTTGTGGTGGCGGATTCTTTTTCTCTCTCGTATAGAGTTTTGGCAGAGTCTGATAGTGATTTTTTTTTTTTTTTTTTATAAAACCTTTATTTCTGCAAGAAGCTAGACACAGCTATTCAGCCGACAACCCGGAGGTTCGGCAGCTTCGGTAGGAGAGGACAAAGAAGCGTCCACAGTGCATTGAAGGAGCAGTGAAAAGGTTCCATTTTTAAATAATTACAAACACACAACAAACCCCAGCAAGGCAACAACACTGAATGCCCACGGTGTTAGCCCCTCAGGGGGGAGCCGGACCCCAATCGTCTAACAGTTACAGTACTGTGAAAAGAGGAAAACGGGGGGAAAGCAGAGGCCCAAGAAGTCAATTAACCATCACATCTGCATACTAAGCTGGAAAGAAGGTCAAGAAGAAAGCTGTTCCTCGGGGGGATCCAGATCAGGGGCAAGACATATTCCCCCCCTGTATTGATTCCACCGCCCCCAGATGGCATGCCACTTCCGAGGGCGGCCTCTAGCGCAATAGACTGTCTTCTCCCTGAGCATACTCCAGTCCATATTTTCTTTCCACGCGGTTAACGTGGGGGGCCCCACGGAACCCCACAAGCGCGCGATGTCCCTCTTAGCAACCATGTTACCCAGAGTCACCCACTGGGTCTGTGCCTCATCATGATCAGTGGGCCCCCAGACATTCAGGAGACAACACCGCGCTTCCGGCTGCATAGCAATGCCCGTCACCTCCCCCATCACCGCATGAACTCGCCTCCAAAATTCCGTGATGACATCACATTCCCAGATGATATGGAGGAAAGTACCCACCATACCACATCCCCTCCTACATAGGCCTTCCTCAGAGAATCCCATATGAACCAGTCGCGGCCCCGTCACATACACTCGATGCAATATCTTGAGCTGCACCAGCCTCAGACGCGACGGGATCGCAACCTCCTTAGGTGAGGAAACAGCAGACTGCCAGTCCTCATCATCCAACTCGAGTCCGTCCCTGGTCCACTGGTCCCGCAGCCCCAGAAGCATATCAGCCCGAACATTTATCAGTTTCTTGTAGATGAGCGAGATCGTGCTCTCTGGCATATGGCCATCAAGGATCCGGTCCTCCAGAGGAGAGGACTCAGGCACCCTCTCACCCTCCACAAGGACTGACCGCAGGGCATGACGCACCTGAACATATCGGAAAAACTCAGATGCCCCCAACTCATACTCCTTCTGCAACTCTTCAAAGGACTTCACCCTCCCCTTAATCAGCACATCTCCAACCCTGGAGATGCCGATCAAGTCCCATTTATCAAACCCTTTCGTATGCCAAAGCCTACCCAACCTTTCAGATTCAAACAACGGGGTAGCTAGGGTGAGCCTATCCCTCCAGCCCAGAGAGTCAGTCGCCATCTTCCATACACGCACCGCCACCCCAGTGGGCCCCGTGAGGGACGAGTCGAGGGACCGCGAATACAATGCCCTAAGATAGTTCCCACCGCGCAGCAACTATCTGTCCATGGCATAACCAGGGCTAAGAGCCGGGCCATAAAAACCATGGTTAATCGCGGACAGCTGGGTGGCCCAGTAATAGCGTCGGATGTCTGGAAGAGCGATACCCCCATCATACCATGGAAGCGTCAATTTAGCAATCGCTATCCGCGGCCGCCCATCCCACAACAACGTTCGTTGGAGGCTTTCGACCTCCCGAAAGTACTTGGCCGGCACCCAATCCAGAGTATTCTGCAATGCGTAGAGGAACCGAGGAAGGGACATCATTTTGAACAAGGCAGCGCGCCCGACGAGGGAGAGCGGCAACCTCCGCCAGCCTTCAACGTCCCGCCGCAGGCGCGCCAGGGGGGGGAGCAGGTTTCTCTCATACCGCAAAGCGGGGTCCATGGAGATAAAGATCCCCAGATACATGAAGCCCTGCTGAGCAATTGGGATCGAACAAGTTCGCGGGACCAGTGGAACCTCACCACTCAGGACGTATAAATACGATTTACTCCAGTTGATGACGAGATCCGAGTTCCTACCGAAAGATGTAAGAACGTCACAGACCACTATGAATGAATTCTTGGGCGAGGCAAGATACAACAGGATGTCGTCAGCATATAGCGAAATGCGGTCCTCGTGTTCGGGCGACCAGCGAAGGCCACGAATGTCCGGGTGCCAGCGTATCCACGCCGCCAGGGGTTCAAGGGCAAGGGCGAACAGCAGAGGCGACAGGGGGCAGCCCTGCCGAGTCCCCCTCCCAAGCCGGAACGGAGTCGATGCCCGGCCATTTACCACCACACTCGCAAGGGGTCCCTCATACAGCAACCTCACCCAACTCACAAAACAAGGGCCAAAGCCGAACTTGGCTAGCACAGCCCACAAATACGCCCATTCCACCGTATCAAAGGCCATCGTGGCATCAAGAGACGCCACGATAGCCGGTTCTCGCAGCGTGCCAGCCCTGGCGATCACACCATGAAGGCGCCGAAGGTTTAACGCGGTGTTGCGATGCGGAATAAAACCGGATTGGTCCGGGTGAATCAAGTCTCCAAGTACCCTGACCAATCGGCCCGCCAGGATTTTAGCCAGAATCTTCGGCTCGGCGTTGAGGAGTGAGATGGGCCTATATGAGGCACACTTATCTCGGGGTTTACCATCCTTGTGTATCACCACAATTGTCGCCAGCCTCTGGTCCAACGGGAGGGTCCCACTCCCCCGCGCCTCCACGAACATGGCGCGCAGGTGAGGGGCTACCCTATCCGGGAACAGCTTATACAGGTCAATCGGCAAGCCATTCGGGCCCGAGGCCTTGCCCGAGTTCAGCGCGCGAATAGCTCCCGCCACCTCATCGACTGTTATGTCTCCATCAAGATCATCTCTATCTACATCAGAGAGACAGGGCAGAGCAATATCCCTCAAGAGGTCACGCGAGTCCTCGGGCGGCCTATCCGACACTGAGGCATAAACCTTACGGAAATAGTCCGAGAAAGACTGTACAATCCCCTCAGGTTCCACAATCACCTCTCCCCCCTCTCCCGTCAACTCCGGCACTACTCTATTAACCCTTTCTTTTTTATCCAGCCAGGCTAGGAGCTTCCCGGCCTTGTCACCAACATCATACAGGTGGCCCTGCTGTTCCCTACTGAGGGTCTTAGCGGCATTTGTCACGAGGCCCTTATACTCGGCTTGCTTCAAGCTCAGCTCATGCAGTGAGGCCGCTGTTACCTCCTCTTCTAACGCTCCCTCCAAAGCCCCGATCTCCTCCTCCACTTGCATAACCTCACCATCTCTCCGCCGCTTGGCCGCCACTACAAGTGAGAGGGCCTCCCCTCGCAGCACGGTCTTAAATGCTTCCCACAACGACACTGCCGAGTCCACGGACCCCTGATTGTCCTTGAAAAAATTATGCACTGTCTTCACCAGTGCGCTGCGCATCTTGGAATCTCGAAAGTACCAGGGGTTAATAGGAGCCACCCTTCCCCCTCCCTCGCGGCCTATATCCAGCTTGACCCACACTGGCGAATGGTCCGATATGCCACGCGCCATGTGCCTGACCTCAGACACCAATGGGGCGTGCGCAGCCAAAGTGAGCAGGTAGTCAATCCTAGAGAGGCTACCATGCGCCCCGGACTGGAAGGTGTATTGACGCTGTGTGGGGTGCCGGAGCCTCCAACAATCTATCAGGCCGAGTGTGTCTAGTAAGTCTGGAAGCCACTTCTGGGCCCCCCCAGTGTCTCTGGGCGGGTACCTATCCAGCAGCCCAGAGCCGACAGCATTGAAATCCCCCCCCACCACTAGCATACCTCCCGGGAGATCCAGCAAGGCCCTACCCAGATCTGTAAACGTGGAGGCCTGCAGGGCTGGAGGGACATAAACCGAAACCAAAACCAAAGTTCTACCTTCCCACCTCCCCGCCACCGCCACAAACCTCCCCCTATCGTCAACAATTGTGGAGTCTACCTCAAATGGTAGCGAGGCCCTGACTAGGATGCCCACACCCCTGGATCCGGAGGAAAATCCAGAATGAGCTATGAATTTATAACCCTTCCTATTAAGAGCATAACACGTATTACCTATAAGGTGTGTCTCCTGCAGTAGGGCAACATCTGGCATTGACCGTTTCAAGTGTTGCAAAACTATCCCGCGCTTAATGCGATCTCCCAAACCATTAACATTCCAGCTAATAACACTTAAACCTCTACCCCCCATCCCAAAACACAAAGAGGCCCACCCCCCACCCGAAGAGCCACCATGGAACAATCCCGAGAATGATCTTTACGCCTTGCAGAAACAAACCCCCCAACAACAAACCCAAAATCCCAACCATCCCCCCCACCCTGCACCCCTGCTGCAGCTTACAAAGTCCCCCAACTTGCAGTGTGCCTGTCGCCCTACCAAACCCGAAATCTACAAAAAGTACCCTAAGGGAGGAAAGAGCTCCCCTCGTCCTCCCGCAACCCTCCGCATTTACTGCACTCTATTCCAGTCATTAGATAAAGTCAAACCGAGTCAGACCAACTCTGAAAACATCACCCTTGCCCATCCCGGCCACTGTCGCCATCCGCGGCGGTGTCCTCTCCCGTCCGTCGTCGGGGCAAAGCGTCCAGCCATTCATCGGCCATGGCGGGAGACTCAAAAAAGAATGTCCGGTCTTCGTACACCACACGTAATCTGGCAGGGAAGAGCATGGCATACTGCAGATCCCTCTCCCGAAGGCGCCTCTTCACCCCCAGAAAGCCCTGTCTCTGCCTCTGCACCTGCTGGGTGAAATCAGGATAGAAATTCACCGACGCGTTCTGGAAGGGGACCGGGCCCGTTACCCTCGATGCTTGCAGGATAGCGTCCCGATCTCGAAAATGAAAGAGCCGGGCGACGATCGGCCTCGGCGGGGCTCCCACCCTGGGCTTCCCACCCGGCACTCTGTGGGCCCTTTCAACCGCGAAGAACTTCCCAAGACCCTTAGGCTGCAGATGGTTAAGCACATAGTCCTCAACGAGCAGGTCAACCGAAGCCTCATCCGAGGACTCCGGGACCCCGATAACGCGCACGTTATTGCGCCTGGCCCGACTCTCAAAGTCCTCCAGCCGACGGGCGGCGAGATCACTCTCGGTCCTCAGCTTACGAACCTCGGTCTGCAGTTCCGAAACATCGTCGGCGAGGCCCGTGGTTTTGACCCGTTCGTTGGTCTTGCCCAAATCTGCGCGAATCAGGTTAACGTCCACCAAGATGGTATCCACTTTATGCGCCAGGGCATCAAATTGTCTCCCAATCGAGGTCTGCATCCCCTCGAGCGCCCCCATGACATCCTGCAGCGAGAGCTCCGGGGCCAAGGGCGAGACCGCCTTCCGGGTATCCAGCGACTGGCTCGACCCACTCGGTGACCCCTTCTGCAGAGCATAGCGGTCCATATTATTAGCTTGAGCATAGGCTCCCCGCCTGGTAGACTTAGGCTTCAGCCGATCCACCTCTGCTTTGCCCGACATGGTTGGCACCAAACAGTTCGGTTCCGATAAGACGGCCCTCTCTCAGCAAGAGGAGTCAGGAGTGATCAGGTCTGCAGTGGGTCGCCAGAGTAGCATGTAGAGCGTCCAAAGGAAAATAAAGCCACCAAGAGCTCTCCAGGGGCAGGGCAGACAAAGGGAGAGAAAGTGAAAGTGAAAGGACGGGGACCTCCATCCGACAGTTCACACCTCGCCTGGCCGCTGTTGTTCAACTAGAGGTCGGGCATCCTGCCAACTCTAGCCCCTGGCATCCCTCGGAGATAGGCCGCAATCTTCCGCCATGCATAACTCCGGTTCCCGGTGGGCGATCCGGCCTCGGGTAGCATCAATCGCCTCCCTGACAAGTCATCTACACGATGCCATGCATGCAGATAGGATTAGAGACAGGATAGTCGACGGAGGGCGCGAGGGTCTCGGGAGCTCAGAGCTCACGCGGCCATCTTGGTCAAGCGCTAGGCTCCTTGCTGATAGTGCTTTGATGTTGTTAAGATTACGCCTTATACGCTTTAGGTTAGAGATCTCTTCAGTTACAATGGGATTCCAAGCATCTAGTACGAAAGCCGGTCACGCATTCAACAGCACTTCCTGCGGAAGTTGATAACTGTGTGCATTGTCACCTATTCTAAAGGTTGCTATTTTGTTGAACATAGCTAATGTTGTAAACGTAAAATCTGGATAAGAGGACGTTTTTGAGGATTGAAATGTGGCAGCTGGTGGATTATCCTCCAGGAAGCGGCCGTTCAGTGCTCTTAAATTTAAGTGTTCTAGTTCCTGTAGCAGATGTTTAGAGCATCTCGTTGGTTTATTTTGCTCGGCCCTGATTTGATATCCCCCATATTGCTGTAAGTTCATGTGCAGGGCCATCATCATGGCCTGACCCAAAAAGATGTAAATTGAAATTGCCAGCAAGGATTAAATGGTCGGTATCTTGCTCATCCATCATCCTTTTTATTTCTTTTGTCAACTCCTTTACGGCTTTCTGTTTTTGTTTGGGATGCACATAGGTGTTAATTATTATAACTTCTTGGGGCATATTGTTGAACTTGAGCGTTATCATTACTGCTTGAACCGCATTTGGTGGTGCAATTTTCGCCTCTATGGACTGTGTTTTGCCTATTGTGGATATTGAAGCTAAGATCATTAACCCCCCGAACGGCAACCAAATTAGATCCCTTTATGACTGGAACAAAGTAGGAGGTGTATCCCTGGAGCTCTAAGGCTTTTTCTTCCTAAGATTCCTGGAGGAGTATTATGTCAACTGACTTTAAGTAGTTAACTACCTCATAGTCGTCATAGTCATCAGTTTTGCCAGCCAGGCCATTAATGTTCCAAATGCACAGTTTAATTTTCCCATGCTCTGCAGAGGGTGTCTGTAAGGTACCGCTCTCTTGTCAATTTGGAAGCTCTGTTATTATTGTGTGTTTTATTTGCGTCCAAGTCTGCATTTCCTGTGTCAAGGTTGGAAAAGATGGCCCAAAGCTTGTAGTTGGATTGAAAACCTTTATGCAAGCAGTTAGTTCGTCAGGAGTTCTGCTCCTTGCCCCTCTTAATACTGAGGTGGTAATTTTATCTGGGGCGTTGATACGAGCATTTAGGAAAGGAGTTGGATAGGGAGATTTCAATTCAGCTTCCAGCTTTATACCCCAGAGCTTAAGCTTGCTTTCTTCTTCCTTGATTTTGTTCGCAATTCCACTGGAGCTCCATCTTGTCTTGGTCGCCTCAGGACACAAACGATTATTACTTGGTAGGAATTCTATGGAAAGTAGGTCCGATGAGCTTATGTTCCCAAGGCTAGGGATGGAATTTAAAAGTCGTAATAAATTCCCTCTGTTTAATATGTCAATTCTTCCCCAGGATTCATATTCAGGGATAAAATAATGCTGACCGGTTCTTCAGTAGTACTCTCCTCCATTTCGTGAGTAGAAATTGCCTCCTGAGGATGAGTCCTTGATTGCAGAAGGTTGATCTGTCCCGCTCCTTGGTTGGCGTAAGTACGGAAGATTGGCAAGAGGATGGTTAAAGACTTGGTTTTACTAGATGAACAACTTTGTTTTGCGGCACCCCCCAATGACTGGAGTGCTTGGTCTCCACTGTCCGGCAGTTGGACTTCATTTGGGGAGGACCTTGAAGTTTGTTCTTCTTTAATGTTGTAAGGTAGTTCTTGATTTGGAGTTACTAGCTCTTTCACTAATAGGGTTGACTCCTGTCTGTCGGCCCTTTTTGAGAAGTTCCGTCTTAGTGATGTCAAAGGCAGTCCCGAAGTGGCAGCCGTGGTTGTGGTAGGTCTTGCGATGGAATAATCCAACTTGCCAGACAAGGTTGAGAAGGGGACGGGCCCAATTTCTTCAGCATCAGAGTCTCGTACAGCCACAGCGGCATCTGGTTTACTCGAAGAACTGGGAGTCAGGGCTAGTGGCTTCTTGTTTCATCCTTTCCTTTTTTGTTTGTGACAGACTTTCCGAGGGGTGGGATTTTTTTAGCGGGACTCATTTGTGTCGGTGCCGTTGTTGACGTTGCACGACTGCCTAGTAGGGGATAAGTTGGTTGCTTTCGGATCCATTTTTTGGGGTTCAGATGGAGCTGTCCCTGGCTTACGCAGTCCATCTATGGAATTGGTGGAAGTTGAAGCGCTGCCTTTTATATCTGATAAGAGATTTTCTAACATAGATGGTAAAGTTATTAGCTTATCAATTATTGGGGCGCAGGTGCATTCAAGTTGGACGGTTTGGCTTTCGCTTCTAATCCCCGCTTGATAAGGCTATTGAGCTCTGATAGCTTTTTGTCAATCCCTGATGTAAAGTTGGCCAAGGTCTGAAGGACCGTGAGCTGTAAGTCCATTTTATATGATTGGTATTGTAGGGCAGTAGTTGAGTATTGCATTGTGCTTAAGATTGCGGCCCAAGTGGATTCTGTGTGCATGGTATTGCTAAGGTTACATCTTTCTAACAGCAGTGTGTTAGTTGTTGCAGGGGATGTATGATTTAAAACAGGTTTTAAATTATAAGAAGGAAAAGGCTCATCCCATTCCTGTGAGGCCAGGAAAGACATATCCAAATTTGTTGCGTGAGAATCTTCATAGGGAGACATCATACGGTGCTCAGATGGTTTGCTGTCCAGTGGGCTGTTAAAAACTACCGGGTCTGCCGGAGCACCTGCTTGTGATTCTTGCAGCTGTAGTGGGGAGCTGTTTTTTAGCTGCAGGTGGGGGACCGTTCCCAAGTGCTCCGCCAACTGGCTTGAGACCAAGGAGGAGGCATGAGAGTCCCTCCGGTCCCCTCATAAATCGATTTCAATTTCCGAATTCTCCAAAGCCTCTGAAATGCTTATATTTTGTTGACTTTTTGTATCCGCTTGTTGGAGTTTTCCAGGCCTTAGATAGTTTTTAAGACTGCCTAACTTATTGGCAGCTACTGCCTGGACTGGCACGCTGTTGTTCCTGTCGACTCTTACACCTTTTATTTCTTTGAACTCTCCAGCCGGCCTGGGCGTCAGTGGTATGTTTTATTATAACCTGGTCACCCACCATTAGCGCGTTCCTTTGATGGTTTTTATCATAATGGTATGATAGGGGTTCTGGGGATGCGGTAAGAGTCTGGTGAGTTGAACCGAACTTCTCTGGCTGTAGAGGCCTTTGCAGCTCTTTTACGTTCTCACTTTTGGAATAAATTACAGTTCCAGGATCTTTCAAGAAAGAACATTTTATGTAGATTATTGGTTAGAAGGTGCAGCGGTTTTTCCTTTGAGGTGCCCCGTCAATACTTTGTCCATTTGGGTTCCTGGTAACTGCGTCGATTCAGCTATTTGATGAGAAGTTATTTTCCCCTTTCTTCGCATTTCACTGGCCCCTTCGCCATTGGTGGAAGAGATTGTGCCGGAGCAAGTGCTGGTGTCGCCCTCGGCTGTATCGCTTTCTATACTTGTTTTGTTAGATACTCGCGCTAATCCAAGGGCACTTGAAACCTCTGTGCTTACTTTTTCTTTTTATGGTTTGATTTTTGGCCTTAAGGGAGTCCCCCTTACTTGGCCCGACTGCATGGTCTCTTGTTGATCTTGATACCACCTTATCACCTGGAAAACACCTTGCCCCCACTCTGCTTTAATGGGGCTCCTAACTGTATGGTGAACAAGCTCCCAAGATTCCGAACTCAGGTGAGAAGAATTATAGTGACTTTATCAGTTATACCATTTGAGTTATTGATGTTATGCTTCTCTGGCCAGGGCTATGGTTATAGCTAGCATTTGTAGGCAGGTAGGCGGCAGGCAACCAGACGACAGGGCTGAGCGAGGCAAGGCAGACTTCCAACCTTTGCTCATAAGAGGGAAAGAAGCTTTGTTTTCCCTGCCAGTTGTATAGCTTTCTGCAGTGTGGTATCTGTATTAGCTCCGTAGTCCAAGTATGTTACGGGTGCTCCAGGCAGCTTTTGGCAGAGTATGGTGGAATACAGGTAGAGTATAGGTAAAGGCTGATGAAGGCTGGTGAAGGCTGCACTGGTGGAGATGACCACAGTTCCCAGGCCTTGATGAGTTAGTGAGGGCAGAGTGGAGGAGACAGGGGGCAGGGGGGAGAGAGAGGCATGAGAGCAGGGCAGGCTGGGGCTTAGTAAGTGGCACCCAACCTGGTCGCCCCAATGCGCCTGCACAAAGCTCCTTCCTCAAGCCTTGGGGCCTCCCCGCCACAGCTCTCTGCTCCTCTCTCCGGGCCACTCAACGCACAGCTCTCGCAACGTCTCAAATGGCTCAGAAGCGGGAAGTCCAGCATCCACGATGGCCACATGGGCCAGAGAGGAGGGAGTCCACAGCTCAACCGCACCACACAACACACAACGCTGCTGGGAGATCAGCAAGCCCTCTCAGCTCTGCTTCTCCACTGCTGCTGGTGCAGGATGCAGGATGTAGTGCGTGGCTCAAACAGCAGACAGCTTCAGTCCTCACTACAATACAATATTTGCTGGCCCTGAGCTGAAGCCTGGATCAAAACCAGGCGACCCCCAGGGCGGGCAGGCTAACAGCCAAGGGATGGAGCCAAGTGGGGCCTGCTGCAGGCTGATTGAGGCCACTCGCGGTGCTCGGCAGGCTTTCTCACTTCACGCAGGCTCTCAGGGCTCTCGGCAGGGGTCTTCACTGCCACGCCACACTACAAGCCGAGGGATGGATCTGTGGGCTGCTGCAGGCTGATGGAGCTAATGGAGCCACCCGCGGCCCCATTGGAGCTCTAGGAGCTCTCTGCAGGCTTCCTTGCTGCTGAGCCACACTGCGAGCCGAGGGATGGAGCCAAGCCAAGCGGGGGTCAGGTGGGGGCTTCTGCGGGCTGATTGAAGCCACCCGCGGTGCTCTCGAAGCTCTTGACAGGCTTGGCAGGCTTCCTCACTGCTCGCTCGCTGCTGCCACGCCACACTGAAACGGGAACCGGACGATCAGAAGATCAGGACTGGTGAACCTGCATGGGTCATGTTTGTGCTATAACGAACGATCAAAATAAATAAATAAATGTCTGTCCTTGTCAGAGGGCTTACTGATAATGTCCTGGTGTTTTTTCAATGACTTCAAAGCTTTCCATTGTGCCTGTATTAAATTGCTCCTCTTTTCTTGTTATTTCTCTCTGCAACTTATGCTTATTACCTCATGGAACGTATCAATGTTGTATGGGGTTTGAGGGATATATTTAGATTTTGGTTTCATTCCACTTTTTGCAACACAAACTAGCCACCCTTGGTCAAAGTTATGATAGTGAAGTGCAGAGGAGTCCCTTTTATAGGACAAAGTCCCGCTCCCACCCGTAGGTGGCATGCTTCATCATTGGGAACCTCCTTGCACTGCGTAAATAGTCACAGTGTGGGCTACAACCCCCTGACTGTGAAGGAGGAGCTGAGGGATATTTTGTATGTGATTGTAGGGAGGTATACTAAAACCTTCAGATGAGCCGGGTGTGGAGGGAGGATGTGAATTGAGTGACAGTGAAAGATAAAACTGTCTACCTGATATACTAAAAGTTCATTTTAATGAAACATCCAGGGGTCAGGGTTAAAAAACGTATGTGGGCCATGGCAGGAAAATTCAACCTAGCATGGTCTCGACGTGGTCCATTGGTTGACATGTTTAAGCCTAAATACCCTCTGTGGAGGTGACATGGCTTTCTTCAGGACCAGATGAAAATGTGAAACCATGTGGGTGTGTGTATCTTACCACCATACCAGATCCAGACGGTAGGAAAAAGGATACAGCCAACTAATAGGTTGATGCATCAATTGAAAAAATCTGCTGGTCAACTTCATCCCTATAAAGAGATAAGTGTTACAAACAAAGATTTGAAACACGTTTCCACATGCACTCCTTAGTAATCGTGCCACAAGTATATGTTGTATTAGAAATCTTTACTGTGGCTATGGAAATAGTGAGGAGAATTCCCCTTCAAGTGCTTACCCATCTTGTCGGGGACGCTAATGGCAACTCATTCTCGGCACACACACTTGAGGTGGCTTCCAGAACCAATATAAAAAGGGCGCAAAGAAAAAGGGGGGCGGGAGTTGACTGTAATATGCAGTCATACGAAACCCATATCATACAGTTGACTTCAAATGTTCAGGGTGGAGGACTGATGTCTGTTATGCATTTCATTACAAAATCAGGTCCATGCAGTTATGCATGGAGGGCAACAGTGTCAGAATGCAATAATAATCATCCAAAAAGGGCCGTGTATAGATACCTGGCTATGAGATAGACATACCCAAGACTAACATTGAATGAAATGGCCTCAAACTCAGACTGTCCTGAGCAAGGAACAGAAGAGACAAATGAGATTAACAGGGATCATACACACGTCACAAGAGACGCAAGATGGCAAAGAACTTGACATCTGTGGGGTTGTCCCTAGGGGAAAATAAAACGCCCATGTTGTGGCGATAATCCCTGGTTAGAAGATCACAACCTATTGAACATTTCTGCCCTCATTTGGGATAAAATGGTCCAAAAATGGTATCATTTTGGAGCTGGACAGAGATCTCCCGAGCAGTCCGTCCATTACGAGAGACAAATGCTTTAAGCCTCATTCGTGTAAAGCAGGTTCCGGGAGGGGCTGAGCCAGAAGCGAGGCCAGGTGGTCAGACCATCTTGATTGGGCTCAGGTCAAAGATATCAGCCGAGCCAGCGATCTACAGAGATAGCTGCCCCTCACCGCTAGACATGAGGAGTACACAGCCTTTCGTGAAGACTCCTGGGCTATAACAAGAAAATAATACAAAAATTAAAATAATGTCATAGTCCGGATCTGCCATAAACTGATGGAACATGGCAGTCTGCCGAAGGAAAAACCTAATGGAGAGCGACTACGAGTGAATAGGGAGGGAACTACCAGTTCACGGCTAGACACGGGGAGTACACAACCTCACGTGTAAATCCCCGGGCTGGAGCTATCACATGGAAATGCTGTCAGACGGATCTGCGGTCAAATGATGAAACATGACAGTCCGCTGAAAGGAAGAACTCGTAGCTGGTTCGTGCAACCAGGACAGGTACAGAAACACAGGAGAGGATGCAAAATATATTGCGTCTGGGACAGTTGAAGCTCCGCCTACCCGGAAGTGGAGGTGGAGAAAGTCTATAGAGGACTGAGATAACATGGAAATAAACAAAGGGCTCCAGACACATCCTACTGGGAGTGGGAGCTTGGCAGCCATCTTATAAATGTGTGGAGTGCTAGAGCAATGGCCCACAGTAGATGACGGGGGAACGGTGGAAACACCTCAAAAGGCAGGGTATCTGTGGACAGAGGAAATTCTTGGAAAAAATAAGGCTAAAAGGTGAAATAGGTGCGAAATCAATGCGGAAGTCCATAAGTAACTAGGCTCAACATTGATGGCTAAAAAGCACGTAACACTTGTGAAGCATGTAAAACATGGACAGCGTAGATGGCACACTGAGTATTGTCAACCCACATAAACTGGAACAGTTCCGAGTGGTTCTGACAACTACCTGTTGGGGTGAGATGACAGAGGGTGATGACAGATACAAGGGTGGGGGCAGGAGGACCTATTCGTAATATCATATACAAAACATCCCTGAGCTCCTCCCTCACAGCAAGGGGGTTGTAGCCCTCACTGCGACTAGGCTCGCAGTGCGAAGAGGTTCCTGAGGATGAAGCATGACACCTACAGGTGGAGGAGGAAATTCATCCTATAAAAGGGAATCCCCTGCACTCCTCTATCATAACTTTGACCCAGGGTGACTAGTTTGTGTTGCCATATTTGCTACGAGGGGGAGTCGCCCCCTGCTGGTCGTTAAACCGCCTAAGGCCTTTTCTGTGTGCTTCATTCGTCTTTTGCCATTACTTTGTTCTATTTCAGTTTTTTTCCAAGAACAATTCAGTTCCCGTTTGATTAATTTCAATTCTACAGTGGTCGGCTAATTCCTTTTGCAGAAGTTCAAAAGTTCTTAGAGTTTCCAAAACATTTCAATGTAAATATATCAGTTTCCTGCCATGTTTCATTTGACCATGTGCTTTTGATGTTTATATTTTATGCAGTTTTAATTTCCTTGTGAATTTAAAAAGATCTATCTTGTTTTGCACATAACTACTTTTGATTGAAGGACAAAAAGTGAGTCCTAACTCCAAAACTTCCTCTTTCTTCTTGGTTTATATATGCTGGCTTCAGTTCAAAACAGTATTGTTTCTTTCCAGGCTTTCTGTATCATTTATTTCATGTTCCCTCATTTACTGCATGTTTCCCTCCCTTGACATTTGTTTCTGCTGTCTTTTTTGTCTTCTTGCTCATCTAGCTTTCCTCCTGTATTCTTGATCTCTGTATCTTTTTTTATTCCTGGTCGTTTGTCTACCTCTCTGTGTGTTCCTGAGTAATTGATATTCCTGAAAGAAAATTATTCTATGCTCATGATTTAAAGGTATATTTTTGCTCCCTTCGCTAGCCATGTCTGTGCACATATTCACCAAAAAAAGACATTTTAGTAGGGTGTTGGAATGAGACATAAGACAATATATGTTTTTACAACACTAAAAGGCACATTATAGATTACAAAAAAATCAAAGGAGAGGGAAAAAGAAGCTGTGGTCCATTCGGCTTCCAATATTAAATGCAAAAAATCAAAAAGAGAGTGGACCACTTGTCCTGTATAGCCAGGGTCTTTCTTCTGTTAGTTCCTTCATAAAAGAACCCTCATAACTATACACAGGTACAAAAGGCGGCATGAACTGGGTTACCGCTTATGTGTATTAGTGCAGCATCATCATTGGGTCTTTTTTGAATGTACGCTGCCCTCCACCCGGAGGAAGACCTTCTGGTTCAACAGTAGTATCCAGACATGAAAAACAAAGGAGGGGGATGTGAGAGGGTTCGTATCTGGTGAGCTAAAATCTCTTGGTCATTGTTTCCATAGTAACTTTATTCTTGAAAGCTTGATCAGAGAATTAAAAGAAAGAAGTGCGGGGTGAGACGGAGTTACTGGTCTGCCGTACTTTTCATAATGTAGGGGTCAACATGTTTCAGCCTTCTGTAAAGGTCTAAAGGCTTTCATCAGGACCGATAATTGTAGGAAGGCGCATTGTCGCTCCTAAAGCGAAAAAACTTTTCACTTGTTCTGAGTAAAGGGGTCAGATCAATAGTATCTGTACCTTAGACAAAATTATTAGCATTCATTCGGAGATGCCCGGGGGCAGGTTGAAAAATCCATTGCGATTCTCTCACGTTCGTTGTCTGCTCCTAAAGCGAAAGTTTTTTCGCTTTAGGAGCGACAATGCGCCTTCCTACAATTATCGGTCCTGATGAAAGCCTTTAGACCTTTACAGAAGGCTGAAACATGTTGACCCCTACATTATGAAAAGTACGGCAGACCAGTAACTCCGTCTCACCCCGCACTTCTTTCTTTTAATTCTCTGATCAAGCTTTCAAGAATAAAGTTACTATGGAAACAATGACCAAGAGATTTTAGCTCACCAGATACGAACCCTCTCACATCCCCCTCCTTTGTTTTTCATGTCTGGATACTACTGTTGAACCAGAAGGTCTTCCTCCGGGTGGAGGGCAGCGTACATTCAAAAAAGACCCAATGATGATGCTGCACTAATACACATAAGCGGTAACCCAGTTCATGCCGCCTTTTGTACCTGTGTATAGTTATGAGGGTTCTTTTATGAAGGAACTAACAGAAGAAAGACCCTGGCTATACAGGACAAGTGGTCCACTCTCTTTTTGATTTTTTGCATTATAGATTAGTCATCTAATTGAAATTTACATATTACATCAAATGGTAGCCAAACTGACTCTGAAGTGGCCATAAAGGTCTAACCACGAATAATATGGTATAACATACACAGAACTAGGTGTATTTAAAAATATATAAAACCACCTCTTAGGGGCATATTCACAAGAAACTATCACCGAGTCAACGGCACTTTATCGCAGCCAAAGTTGCAATAAATCCATCGCCCCATTCACAAGCTGGTGTTAACAGCCCACAGCACCAGTTTACCTGCGATAGCAGACGCAAAAAAACATCGCAACAGAGGACCCGCGCAACTATCGCTAATGAGATGCAGAGTGGGCGTTCCTGTGCCTAAATCCACGACAACATCACACCCCAAAATTCTGAACGATCAGCCACATCGGCGATGAAAACACAAAACAGGCGATAAGGCACGTTAGCACCAGGAAATCTACACCTGCTCTGACCTGGTGTAAAGTTCGATGGCAGCCTGCACCACAAAAGGGAGATCAGCCCAGGGCCACACCCGACGGGCAACAGAATCCATGGAGCCTCCCATCATGCCGCCGGACACCCAAGAGGGCCACAACACCCTCCGACTCCACCCCCAGGACCACCCCTCCCTGACACCCCCCGACCAAAGACATGCCACATCAGCTACACCTAAGCATGCACAAAATAATCCACCTGACGTCGCACAATCACAACTGGTGACATGCATGTGTTGACACAGAAATGAGCAGGACACATTCATTTTAGAAGCAACAAATGAAACTTTATTAAAATGAACACCAAAATTAAATGAAGACACATGGCCGCTCCCCTTGAGACAATCAGTAGGTCCCAGCCTGCAAGACAAAAATCATGATGAGAAGGTGTGTCCTCCGCACATCAAAGGACAGAGAGAGAGCGAAGGGGAGAGAGAGGAGGAGGGGGAGGGAGAAGAAGAGAGGGGGAGAGAGAGAGAGAGAAGAAGAGAGGGGGAGAGAGAGACTGTGCTGCCCCTGCGCACCCAGGCCACACTGCTCACCTCCTGCCACCGGTGTGTCTCCAACCACATGCATGTATGTGTCGCAGTTCACCAGGTCACACATCTGAGTCAGAGCCGCGAGCTGAAACAGAGTCCAGATACATGACTGGCACAGTACACACAACTGCACAAGACAACATCGCCTGCCCGCCCATGCACACTCAGGCAGAGGCACCCCAACCCCTCCCGCCACCCATTGGAGCATGCCCACCCATGCACACCCAGGCTTCACTGCTCACCTTCCGCCACCGGCGCGTACACGGGAGGTCCCACCACATGCGGCTGCAAGCCACAAGCCCGGGGCCCGCGGACATGGCACCCTCCACACCATGCAGCTATGCTCCGCAGGCCAACTGGTCTGACATTTGGTGCTGGGCCTTGATTACTCCATGGCAGAGGACATACCAGTGCACCCGGCACCATCACAGGCTGCACACCCGCTCAGCCCAATGGGTGCCACTAACTCTGGGATCCCAGAAGCGACGCCATGTGGCTGTAGGCCCGCGCTGCCCGCTGGCTCTGGCCTACACTGCGGTCCAGCAGGGCACACAAAACCTGAGCTTTCCGGACCACTGGGACAGCGCCCGTCGCAAGCTGCCCACCCGCTCAGCAGCTTAAGGTGCCACTGACTCAGTGAACTCAAAGTCACTGTCCCGTGGTGGGTTGCCTGTGCCGTCCGCAATGCTCCAAGTGCCACTAACCCTGTGCAACCCCAGTCAGCGCCATGTGGTGGCAGGCCCGTGCCAGCCGCAAGGTCTTGGGTGCCACTAACCCGGTGCAAGCCCAGTCAGCACCACGTGGCGGTAGGCCAGTGTCACGTGCTAGGCCTCATATGTCACCAACCCTTTGCGCAAGAACTCATGGGCCCTTGATGAATGAGAAGCGTGGAGTGGCCGTCATCCAGCCACCACCAGAAGAGGGGATTTTAACGTCTTCGGCCCCTTATGTTGGCAGAGTCATATGGCCAGTGACGCCTGTGCCGGATGGGTGTGGTGTGTGTGCAAACCTGACCTCTGGGAGTGGCTGTGACATGCTGATGACTAGATCAGTGACCTGCACACCACCAGCGTGTACGCCTGCGATGGGTAGCAATCATGGCCTCGGTGCGTCATCGAAGTGGTCTGGCCTGCCAAACGCCGGACCAGCGCAGGGCTTGCCACAATGACTCGTGGGCTTGGGGCATGGTCCAGTCCATGTCCACACAAGGAAGTGACTGATGCATGTGTCCCTGTTGTAGTGTTCATGGGACCAGGTACACAAAATACAATGTCGCACCCTCTGACTCGCATCCCACAGGATGAACATCATTGACGCAAGGGAAGGCACTGTCCCCACATTCATCCACACATCAATACCTGATTGATGTAAGACATGACACAGCAGTGCGTCACTGGATGTATTTGCACATCCAGTGCAGTTATGCAGCTGGAGCGGCACAGGGCAATGCCGAGCACACTACACAATATGGGCCCATGGAGGGCCAGTCAGAGTCCATCCGGGGATGACATGTACTGCGGAAGAGGAAGGGTGTAGTCCGCAGTCTGTCCGCTGTGTCATTGGTCGTCGAACAGGATGTGGCAGTCCATGTTGCTCTCCACGGTGAGTGCATCGGAGTGTATCGGGGGTCAGTGGAAGGTCATGAGGCCATGTGCGGCACCAAGCAGAAAAAGGCCAGGTGGCGGAAATGAATGCTAGTGCCTCCTGATCTCAAACACATCCACGTCGTTGTCCCTGGATGTGTGCCCTGCCCCCCTTTGGGTGTTGCAGTCCCAGCTGTGGCACTGTGTGCCAGTGACATATCAGGGGCCTGGGTGGATACATCTGCTGCACTGTGAGGCACTGACACACCAGGGGGTGGGGATGTGGATTGTGTGGGGGCAGCAGCATTGATCAGCGCCAAGCCTTGTGGCGGCAATACCATGATGGAGGTCTGCAGGGCATGATAGATCCCAGATACATTCCAATGATATGCAGCCATCCTTTCCTCCTCCATACGCACCATGTCCTCCATGTGCCTCTGCATGTGTGTAAGCTCACTGCTGGTATCGCTGGAGCCACTCTGAGCAGACAGCTGTTCTACTCTCTGCGTCATAACTCCAGCAATGTCAGTCAGGGCTCTTTGGAGACCATGGGGCTGACAAAGACACCCAAGGATGGCGTCCAGTTTGGCAGCCATGAGTTCGAACCCGACCCACTCCTGCTCAGCCATCTCCCTCTGGCCCTCCGGCGCATGGCATTGGAAGGTCATTTGTTGTTCCTGGGGGACTTGGGAGGGTGCCGGGGCTGTGGGTGCCTCCTGCTGGGGGGTTTGGGTAGTGGGTGGGGTCTCCTCGATGTAGTTGGGCTACCCTGATTCTGGAGGTCAGTCGCGGATGAGGTCAATGATGTCTAGGAGGGCTTGTGCTTTGATGCTGGTGTTGTCCTCCTCGTCATCAGTGAAGAGTGGCTGGGCCTACTCTGCAGGAGGTGTTGACGATGCGCCTGCAATGTGAAGGGGAGCTGGTGTATTACAATGTGTCCACATGTATGTAGCCGCATGGTACAGGTTGACATTCTGACAGTTTGGCATTGTACATTGTGACAGTCTGTGGGTCTGGGCAAGGAGCCAGGGTCATTGTGGGTGTGTACTGATCCCTGCTTGATTGTGCACGTGTTCCATCGTGGCCATCTCCACTCGTCCCCCAGTACCTGGTGGTCACTCACCCTGTTGCCGTTGTGTTGTGTCCTGTCGTGCAGTGTCCGGCCCCCCGACTCCGGGAATAGTATCCACACTGATGACTGTCGACACCAGCTCCTCCATCTCATCCAGCACAAGCTGTTGAGCTGGGACCCCACCTCCGGTCTGCGTTGCTGCCTTCTGGTTGGCGGAGAGTTTCTACTTGGTGTTCCGCTTGATGTTATTACATCGCTTCTTGACCTCGTCCATGGTCCACTTGTGCTCTCCGGCGGCATTCACCTTGTCGACGATGTCCCGCCATATTCCAGTTTTGCTGCCCAACGACACGATGGAGTTGACGAAGAGTTGTTGGTGGTTTTCCATCACCTCGGTGACTATGATCCTGTTGACCTGCGGACTGAACTTCATCTTCCTTGTCTTCTTGTCCTTGCCCTTCCCTGCCCCCAATGTTCCGGGCTGGTCGTCCGAGGTGCTTGTGGGGTTGCGCTCGTCCTCTGCGCCTGCTCCGGCTACCTCCATGGTGCTTGGGTGTAGGTCAGTTTGGTTGTGGGTGTTTTTTCTACTTTTATGGTGATTTTGTCGGCCTGCCAGGTGTGTGTTGCAGGCCTGGTGCTGCTTTTCGCTGATTTCATCATCGCGCTTTGGCCCATCGCGTGTTTTTTGGTGTTGTGGTTTGTGTTTATATCTCCGTCGTGGTGGTTGTATTGCGGATATTGTCCACGGTGTCGGCGGACTGTCGCATGGTACCGCCTTGTGACTTCCACGTTGACACGGGGTTATTTTCCCGCGATGGGCTGCGATATTGTAAGTTGCGTTACTCTTGCGGTAGTTATCACACGTTCTTGTGAATATCCCCTTTAGTTGTTTGCCCCTCTTGAGACATTCAGCCTGCACCATTGCTCCTCTATATGTTGAAGCAGTAGATTAGAACATCCCTTTAATGTACCATCAGGGGTACATTATCCCATACAATATTTACTGTGTCAGAGTGTTGTGTCCGGACTCAATCTAGCTAGTCCTGTTTACTTTTTTGTTTTTAATGGGACTTAATTTCCACTGGTTAATGGTGCTGCATGTTTTCTAAAAATGTTATTTTATTTTCAGCAGGATGCGTCTTGGTAACAGGACCATTGTCCAAGTGAGATTTTAGAATTTGGCTACGAAGGAAAATCTTGATTACATCTAATGATTTAATAATAAACTAAACACTTTTTATATGTTTCAATACTTCATACAGAATGATTTAATGTACAGTGCTGATGCCAATAGGTGTTGATTGAGCACTGGCAAAATGTAACAAAAGTGTCTAACACGAGGAGCAATCAAAAACACGTTTTCTATTTTCTTTGCAGCTTTCTACTTTGAAAAAAGAGGTTGTGCAGAAACATTAATCAAATTAAATGAAATCATCACTGCAACTGTCCCTTGAAGTAATGCCGACCTTGATGTGCCCATCCACAGCATCCCTGGCTCTGCACTCAGTAAAGGATAACAAATATAATCAATTCAGCAAAGATCTTCCCTCTATGTAGAATCATCCCAATGTAAATATGTGAATGTGGTTATTTGCGCCAACCTCGACTGCGTAGCAATATTACTAAAGCTTGTTAGAGTTTTTAAATCGCTAAAGTCTGCTCAATCCCGTTTCAATGTTGTATCTCTGTCGGGATCTTACAAAAATTATAATGAACATCTGTCTATGTTGTTTGTTTCTATTGTAGACGGAAAATCTTAAGACAAGACAAACAAACGTCGATGTCTTTGGAATTCCAAATCGACCGCACTTGAAAATTCGAAATAAATAGATACACTTCAAGTCTTTATGAGCTTTTAAAAATAAAATCCGCACTCATCTGTGCTTGTGGAAAATATATCTCCGTATATTGAGCTGTTGCCGTGCATCGGAGACCCAGTCATCTTCTCAAAATGGATGCGCATACAGCAGCTAAATCGAACGCGCTATATTTCAGCGGGAAGCACTGCAAAAGAACATTTGGTTTTATTTGTGGCGGTGGATTTACACCGGGCTCTAAAATTTAGCTGAGAATAAAGCAATAGTTACATATCACTGTCTGTGGCACCCAGCAGAGAGAACGGATGTACATTTGTGGTTTCATATTTATTTAGAAACCCATTTTCATTATGTTTTCTTACTTAAGTAATTTCCATCTGAAAGTTACCAATGAACTGTTATTTTGAACTTTGTTTGTTATTGCTTTATGAATCAGGAAGAAATATTTTTGACAATACCTTGTTTATGCAAGTATTGGTATCAGCTATGCCTGCAATCGGCTAGAATATTTTCACGAGGTACTACTGCCCATGTGAGTTTCTCAAATACATAAACAATGTAAATGCAAGTGTCAAATATCACTAACGTTAAATAATATTCAATATTTGCATTGTCTACAGTAATATTACAATTATATGATATTAAAACATATTTGGAAAGATATCAAGGGTAAAGGGTTGTGTTGAAATATTTCCCTTTACAATTAAACCGTGTTGAATTGCAGTTTTATTTAAATCTTTTTTTGTATTAGAACAGGAAAAAAAAAAGAAGGCATAATATATGGTATCACAGAATAAATAAGAAGAGACACAAATAACAGTCATCCAATACATAGCAGCACTGGATTACACTGAGATACATGAATGGATCTGAATTAATAGCAACTATACAAGTACATGATAAAAAAAATGTGTGGAGAAAATATAACATATTTCTCAGTAACCTGTATTAAGCTATGGTCGATGCTCTGACTTACTCCCAGTACTTCCCCACCAATACATATGTCCGCTACTGATTGTTATTGTATAATCGACAACTACTCTACAATAGCTACATCAAGCTGGCGTACAGACTATATAAAGTGCACATAAGACTAGCAGCAAAAATATTAATTGAATTCTACAATAAGCTAACAGCTATAAAATGGCTACAACAAACTGGCATATAAATCACAACCTATTGAAAGTGCATTGTGCGGATATCCTAGCAAAAACAAATGCACAGACTATTCAAGGTGCATTGTGCTGGTAGCAGCGGCTATTTTCAAATAGGGTGCTGGAATTAACTAATATATGAACGATACCTACATCAAATTTTGCAAGCCAATATCAAGAACTATTGGGAGTGCAAATGTGGCTAACAGCAGCTATTAAATACATAAAATGCATAGATTGGCTCCAATAAAACACCCGACTCTTATAATCTCCTTTCCTCTGCTACACATTAGGTAGAGAAATTCTGCCATATAGCTCTGAATCTTACAGTAGCTCCTACACGTTTTGCATAGGCGTCCTCAAATCTGAAAGTTCTGTGCATTTTATTAACCCAGTGATCAATCCTAGGTCTCTTATCGGTTCTCCAATTTTGCAGGTCAAGTGACCTAGCGACCGCTATGGAAATTTGTATAAAATACTGCTGGAATTTTGTTAACCATTTCACCTCCCCGATTAACCAAATAAAACCAGCATAGATGATGGATCAATTGTCGAAACATAAATAGAGAAATCTTGGTAAAAACGTCATTTCAAAATTGCTGTAAGTTATTACATACGTAAAATATGTGTACACATCTTCCATCACCCTGTTTACTGCATCTAAAACATTGATTCGGATTTGTTGAAAACATCTTATGCAATCTCAGGGTTGTATATTATGCTAACCATCTAGATAAGAAATTAATTTTCTTAAAATTAGTGCCTCTGAGTGCTTTATTCGATAACTCACTGAGCTGCTGCAATTCTTGGGCATTAAACTTTCAACCCGTCTCCACATGAATTTTCTGGAGCTCGTCAAAATCTCTTCAGTATGAGCCTTCTGGGGTAATAGCCGATACCACAATCCTACCCCCACCATTTTATTTGCCATCTGCCTAGTGAATTGACGTGCAGCTAAAATTATCTAGCTGAAGAAAACTCGAGAGGGTGGTAGTCAATGTGCAAGATTGCTATCGCACCATTTCCCAAAGTAATTAATGTCTCATGATTATAAAAATCCCCAAGCTGACCAAAACCTTGTTCTTGCCATACTTGGTAAAGCCCTCTAGACAATGTAAGACCTTCTACTGCACAGTCTTGAATAGGGGTATAGGCATGAAATTCTGGAATTATTTGTGATTTGAAAAAAAGCTGGGTTCTTTCCGCTAATGCCAGTATCACCTTATATCTGGTCTTTTTAGGAAGTTTTGCTAGTCATAGAAAAGTGGGAAGTTTTATAGCACTTTTTGAAAAAAAGTTGACAAAAACTGAGTTTTCCTCTCCTAAATCTGAAAGTAAATTAGTCAAGGAAGCCTGATAGTAAGTTAAAAAAATGTGGAAGTGCTAATCCTCCCCATGCTTCATCGAATTGTAATGTAGCTAACTTGACCCGGGGATGTTTATTATTCCACACAAACTTCCGAATCGTTTGGTCCTGCTCTTTAAAATAGGACCTCGGGATTTTCAAGGGAAGATTACTAAAAAGAAACAAGAACAAGGGGAGCACCGATATTTTAACCATAGAAATACGTCCTATTAATGATAAGTGAAGCAGAGACCACTTACCTAATAATTGTTTCACTTTCGCGAGCATGCTATCATAATTCAAGGAGAATAATTGCCCAAAATCGTTTGTAACATCTATACCCAAATATCTAACTGGATGCGGTGACCGTAACTGAATGGAAGCCGGAATATCAGAAGGCACCAAGTTAAATGTAAGAATTTCAGTTTTCATTTGATTCACTTTATATCCTCCAACCTGCGTCAATTTCTGGATTTCGTCGACTGCATTCTGTACATTAGACCCCCCCGCCTTGAGATATAAAATAATATCATCTGCGTATAGTTTAATTTTTGACATCCCCTCCATGGGGGGCAAAATCATTAAACTAGTCAGAATTTCAACAGCTAGGGATTCAATAAACAAAAAAAACAGAAGAGGGGATAACGGACAACCATGTCGCATACCACGCTTAATATTTACCTTACCGGCTTCTGATCCATTGATGATAATTTTGGCTTCTGCATGACTATATAATTCTTTTAGCATTTGTATCAGCTGTGATGGAAAACCAAACTTATAAAAAATAAAAAATAAAGCACTCCAATCTACTAAATCAAAAGCCTTCTCGGCATCCGTCATCATAATCACTGCATTAATCATGTTAGTGGAAAAATAATCAATGGCTTGTATTAGAAAATATGTGTTAGAAGCCTTTCACCATCCTTGACTAAAGCCAATTTGGTCGGTATGAACCACCTGTTGTGCACTTGGGGCAATCCTTCTTGCCCAGATTTTCATAAACAATTTATAGTCCATATTTAACAAACTAATAGGGTGATAGGAGTTGGGGTCACAAGGATCTTTATCCTTTTTAAGGAAGACTACCAGCACTGATTCTTTAAAACGTTTGGGGATGTCTATCCTGTCCTTTACTTGATTGAACAGTTTTCCTAGAAAGGGAAGTTGTTCTTCTTGGAATATCTTATATACTTCTGCCAGGATCCCATCCACTCCACTAGCCTTAGCATTGGGCATACTTTTTAATACTGATAGGATTTCTAAGATTCCTATTGGGCCACTAAGTGTTTCAGTAAGCTGCTGTGATACCTGTGGTAGCTCCAGTGATTCAAAATAAGCTGTCAATTCTCCCTCATCTGCCGCCTGTGTTTCTGTGTATATTTGATTAAAATGTGAGAGAAACACCTCAGAAATTGCCTGATTGTCATCTTCTAACAGGCCAGTAGATGGATTTTTAACTTGACTAATTAATTGAGCGGCATTCTGACTTTTCGTGGACCAGGCCTGAAAGCAGCCAATCTGCTGGCTTTTTACTCATAAAGCTTTTGTTGGTAAGCCTTACTTCCTGTGATTTCCTCTACCAGAAAAAACTCTTTCATTTGCTCCTTGGCTTTAGCTAATTCATGCTGTTATGCTCTCATAATTGGCTCTGCTTTATGTGTTAGAGTTACGTTTTGTCTAGCTTTCTCTACAGCAGTCTGTAATTCTAGAATCTTTTGTTTACGTAGATTACTTATTCTAGCCTTATATGATATCGTCTGACCTCTAAAAGTAGCTTTAAATGCCTCCCAAACCATAAACATTGGGGAAATATTTACATTAAGCTGGAAAAATTATTCCATTGACTCACCCCCAAACTGGGTGCCATGTAGTTGTACCCTTAGCAACCTTGCCCCCCCCAAGTCTTGACAAATAATGAAACTTGCTTTCTTTTTTCCCTTTTCTTCCTCTCTTTCTTTCTCCCCTCCTCCGTCCCAGAAAAGAGAAAATGATAACAGCCAGTCTTAATTCTCTCATTTCATTCAAATCGATGAACAAATTATGTATGGTCAAATGAGAATGTCTGGACATTATTACAACAAATCTGAACAGTGGCATCATTATGATGGCAGTCAGACTTTCGTCCGACCGCCATCATAGCGGGAATGGGACCTCCTGACTTGCTGTCGGAGGTCACGCCATGGCAATTACAATGTGACCGCCTTCAAGGCGGCCGCAAAGTGTATTTGGTGTACTGCTGCATGTGCTGCAGGCTGCAGCACACACTGAAGTACAAAAAATACACATATTGCATATCCCTGCACTATGTAGCAGGCACCATGCGGTGCCTACCACATGGTCCAGGGATTGGTAGGGGGGCCCCATAGGTGCCCCCCAGGTCCCAAGTTTGAGGGCCATGGGGGAAGGGGAGCCCACTACGGGCCCCCATGTCCCCTTCCACCTGCCTTTTCATGGCAGGTAAACTGCCATGAAATAGCCGGCTGGAAGGGGCATCGTAATCCCTATGGGGGTGCCTAGCAGGCACCGCCACCATTATAGGGATTGCGGTTCACTACGACTGTCTTAACAAGCATCCATCCGCCATCATAATGTGGTGAGCGGTAATGCAGGCTCCGATGGTGGTGGGACAGCCACTGACGGGCTGACAGTGGCGGTTCCACCACCATCGTAATGAAGCCCCATGAACTGTTTTATTAATTACTGAAATCAGTTGTAAATTTACCAACATAAGTACATATAATATTGTACATTAGTAAGACACAACTAAAGGGTTTCAAAGTGACATAATGGACAGCGAATGCCAAGTTCTAGTATTCATTGAGGTTATCTGTTATGTCTCGAGAATATGTCAAGAAAAAAGGTATTGTTAGAAATGGGGTTTCTGGTTGGCTAGGGCATACACCTATGCCAGGCAGAGCCCACCACTCTAGTCATGGTAAGGGAGTTACACACCCAAGATAACCCCTGCTCACCCTGTTGGTAGCTTGGCAGAGCAGTCAGGCTTATTGCAGAGGCAATGTGTAAAGCGTGCAACACACGCACACATCAGTGACACACTAGGCACACCACAAATATAGAGACTCCACACAAGGAAATATCAAAAATATCTTTTGTACTGTACATAAAAACACATTAGACCACAATCACATAAATCACTGTGCCACTAGGCACTTGTCATGATGCCACATAGATCATAAATCACTTCGTAGTAGGTAAAACACATAGACCACAGATACATGAACCATAAATCACCTTGCCAATTAGGCGATAGTCATACACATGATAGGTAATGCAATACAGTAGCTGCTTATAAGCTTGCACTTCATAACATTACATTTGGTGCAATGAAGTAAATACTAATACATTGCACCTGTCACCAACATCATCCTGAAAACACCTAGGCATAACATCACATTTCGTGCACCCTCGCTGTACATAATATGCATGTACAGGGATCACATAAATCATACTCACTTTGCCACCAGGTAAAACATACTAGGCCACAAATGCTTCATTCCCCAAGTGAAACACATGGCCCTTCATCACTTTCATTTGTGCTTACCATGAAGATGGGGTGGCCATCTGCACTGCTCCAGTGCAAGGTTGCTTTGGCAGGGAGCCAAACCATCTGCCCGTATGTCACACTAGTGCGGCCACACAAAGAACAGAACTCCTCAGCTGCGGCTGCTACAGGTAAGAGCGTTGGGGTGGTGGGTCCAGGTGAGGGGGGAGTTCGAGAGATAACCACGAGAGAAAATGTATTATTTATGTAATTTTTCCTCATGGTCGTCTCGAAATCCTCCCTCACCTGGCCCCACCGCTCTTACCTGCAGCAGCCGCTGGAACTACCCCTTGAGCAGGGCCTCGAAGCTGAAGGCGCGAGTTGCTGATCCCGCACCGGGGCATGTTAGATAGCCAGCATAGGGAGGGTGGAGCTATCTTTCCATTTTCCCAGGCTGGGGAAAGGGATTTCCTCAAGTTGGTGCCTTCACAGCAGAGAGCAGGGAAGTAGTGGAGCTCTTTCAAATTGGAGCACCTCCTCGCTAGACTGAGGCTCGATACGGCATCCTGCTGGGCGGGGCTGCGGCGGGCGTGCCTCTCTCTCCTTTTAGTACCCTGCAGCATTTGTGGGGGATTCCCTTTGAAGGTCACAGGTCATGGGGGAAAAAGACAGGGATCTTAATCCTGGACTCAGGCAACGGGACAAGATCGGTGTGGCGACCTTGCAAACTGCTTCCTTGTGTTGAGAGAGCATGCGGAGCTCCAGAGAGCAGTACAGAGGGAGCAAGGCACATTGAACTTGAAAGCAGGAATGCCCCCAGAACCCTGGCAGACCCAAACACACTGGGATCTTCAAAGGCAACGCACAAAGGAGGCCGGGGTGTGGCAAGAATACACAGAGCACTCTGCCAGAGCAGCCCACAGAGCGTTTGGTAGAAAAAGAGCACATGGAAACTTTGATGGACCTGTGTTTCATAGAACAGGAGGCCAGTAAACCCATGCCCTTGGAGATCCTTCTTCAAGCAGGTTCACAGCAAAGTTCCTATCTTCGTCCTTTCCTTGGCAGAAACAGCAACTGTAGGCCAACCCCACACAGCGCACAGCAAAGGGGCAGTACTCATCTTCACAGCTCTCCAGCTCTTCTCCTTGACAAAGGTATCTCTTGAATCCAAAAGTGATCTAATGTCGTGGGTGTTTTAGATGTAATACGCTATACCCCAAAACATAATTGTTCCCTTTGTGTAACCGTCTCTAAACCCAGTTGAAACCAGTTCTGCCCTCACTAGTGCTGCATCACCACAGGGGGCGGAGACAGCATTGTGGAAAAGGAGACACAGCCTATTCAGGTGTAAGCAATAACTCCTACCACCACTCTAAATGCAGACCAGGTGTATTCAGCCTATGAGTCACCCAGTCAAAGCAGGGCACACCTCAACCCCCCAGTAACTGTCTAGAGTGAATGCACATCTCAGCTCCTGTTACATACACATCAGATGCTGAATACACAAACAGCCAGAGGCACACAGAATGGTAAAGTAAGAAAATGCTCACTTTCTAATAGTAAAACAAAACAGGGGTGAACCTGTTATCCCAGCTGAGACCGGGTAAGTATTATAACAATAGAACAATGACTCAACTGGTATATCAAACAGGGGGACTGTTCATCAAGGTGTATCAATCACATAGCACAGGAAAAGGGACGAGGGAGGCCGGAATGAGGTGGAAGGGTTGGTATTTGCAAATAGAAGCACAAAAATACAACTAGATTGCGGTAACCATAACAACCAAATGTGCACTGGAAGTGTTGTAGTGAGTGAACGGCACAGTGACACAAGTGATTATGAAACATCGTGAGGCGGCGAGCAAACAATAAAGATTGGGGGTCAAACGAAAGTTTACAATTTACAGGTACAGTTTCATTGTTTGTAAAGAGACCCTTCGGTTGCCACAAATGGCGTTGTGGAGTCTACGGCGTTTCGACCTATTTGACTTAAGGTCATCATCAGGACGATGGTTATATAATTCTTGAAAAGTGCTCTATAGAGTTGGGAAGGAAACAAGGAATAATCAATTTGAATGAAAGCCCAGAGAAAGGAAAAATCAGGCAACAGAACGAGGGAGAACGCTAAGTAAGTGGTAAGGAGGATACCTGAACGCACTGATGGGAGCGAGAATCCAGAGGGTGAATTCCGCTTGTCTGGAGCCGCTGTAAAAATGGCACTTGAAGGGAGGCAGCGTTGAGTGATTTGGATGAGCTCCATGGGATGGAGGGAAGGGGACAAGTGCGGAAGTAACATCCAGGGAACAAGTGGTAGGCCATGGAAAGAGTTGACCAGCTTAATAATCCGCAGTGGTCTTACCTTGTAAAGAATTTCCAAGGTCAAGGGAAGGAGGCATGTGAGTGGCAAGGCTGCAATCCAAAAACAGAGGGAAACAAGATCGGGCAAGGGTAATTAGTAGGAGGAGAGCATCGAGCCTGTAAGCAAGGGTTGTGCAGCACTGTGCGCTTACCTGGAAAGTGAATTATCCTGGCTGCCAAAGACTGATCAATGAAACTAGGGAGATGGATGGTCAGCTAAGTTGTGGTCCAGTATACCGGCGTAAATCCGGGGGAGGACGAGTAAAGCGACTCAAACGCGCTGTTCAGTGGTTCCGGTATAAGTGGAAGCCGGCAGATAGGTCACGTGAGGGCGCTGGGAGTGAGTCACGCGGGAGCATCTAGGAGATGGAAACTAGAGCGTTGGGACTGAGGGTGAAATACCCCGGGGGGACTAGATAGAGAAATGATGGCAGTAGAAAGGTGGCCGTAAGCAAATAGGCACCGAGGTATGGTGACGTATCTTACATATTCTGGCAGTAATTTTTAAGTTACATATCATAATGATTTCAGAAGGAAACAGGGTAAAACAAAATACAGTGCATTACATTTCGGGTAGAATCAGCCAGGTATTTGTGATGTACATTTTGAGGCTTGCAAGTTATCGGGAGAAATTAGGCAAAGGGAGCAACTATGATATGTCGTATTATTATGGACTCATAAGTTAACACACCATCAATTTGTGAATACAAACGCATGACTAGTGTGATAAATTGTATGTACAAGAGTGAATGAAGCATAAATATACTATTAAAATTAATAATGAATTTGATTAAACATTTAGAAACCATCTATTATATATCAATAAGTAGGAAGGTCAACTGGAATAGCAGTATGGGGAGAAAAACAATATATGATCGAATTGTAGGCATCACCAATGCATGCACGATAAGAGATACAGGAAAAGGTTTTAACAGAGTGTATCGTGGCAGTGAAGAACTGGTGTTCTACATTTCGGTGATTACTGTGTTCCGTTCATCAAGCAAATTGAGTCCTTGGGCAACAGAATTGCGAGTGATCCATCTACACTCGCATTTGTTAAGTAGTAGTTGGAGATTGCCGCCACGGACAGGTAGTAGTGGACAGTCTATGATCTGCCATGTCATATCTGTCTTAGAGTGGTTGTGTTCTTTGAAATGGGTTACCAGTGGTGCGGGAGTAACATTATATCTAATGCGACTCTTGTGTTGGGAAATGCGTTGCTTCACCATCTGGGTGGTTTGGCCAATGTAAAGTAAATTACACGGGCAACGGATTGCATAGATGACATTATTGGTATGCAGTTGGAGAACTGTTTGAGTATATATTTGCTTTCAGTAGTGAGAAATACCTTGGTGTTAATCGTAAGGTTACACACGTTACAACTCTGGGATTTGAAATGACCTATGATGGGCGGGAGTCCCCATAGGGATGTCACTGATGTGTCACTCTTTTCTTTAGGAGGCCATGTAATGGCGTGTACTAATTTGTCCGACAGATTATCTCCTCTTTTGTAGGAGAGTAAAGGGGGTTCCTTGAAGTGTGGGAAGGTGCGGAGCAAGGTCCAGTTTCTTTTGATGATCTTGCCCACCTTGTTGCTTGAGGGGCTGTAGGTTGAGACAAAAGGAATGTGTGAGTTTTGGCATTTGATTGATGGTGTCAGGATTATCTCTCTATGGCTGTACCAGGCACGTTTGAGAGCCCTTCTAACAGTAGCATTTTCAAACTCGGGATTTAAAAAACACCTTTACCAAAAGGTGTGTTAATAAATTCTGAATTCAGAGAGTCCAAACTTAATTTTCCATCTTGTCCCTATGGAATGATGCACATGTGCAATATGGTACAGTGCAACCCAATGATAAGCCTAAGGGACAGATAGCCTTTCAATTGTGAAAAATGAAATAACACAGTATTTCACTATCAGGACATGTCACACACATCAGTACATGTCCTACCTTTCACATACACTGCTTCCTGCCCTTGGGGGTACCTTGAACCTACCTTAGGGGTGCCTTACATGTAAGGAAAGGGAAGGTTTGGGCCTGGCAAGTGGGTGTACTTGTCAGTACAACGTGGTAGTTCACAACTGCGGTGCAATCATTACAGTGGTAGGTCTGAGACACATTTACAGGGCTACTCATGTGTATGGCATAACCAGTGCTGCAAGCCCACTAGTAGCATTTGATTTATAGGTCCTGGCACAGACCTGGCACTTTACTGGGGACTTACCAGTAAATCTAATGTGCCAATCATGGATAACCAATTATTGTCACCATGTATACAGAAAGCATATGAACTTTAGCACTGATCAGCATTGATAAAGTGCCCAGAATCCTGTAGCCAACAAAAACAGGGTCAGAAAAATAGGAGGCAAAAGGCAAAACATTTGGGGACAAACCTGTCAAAAGGGCCCTGTCTAACACGTATCCTTGTTTATACTTAACCTCATACAATTGTGGCTTTATTTGCAACACTGTGCCTTTTCCTGATGAACCAAGAACTGCCTTCACGGAAAGTGAATTTGGTTGTTGTCATTGATCTAGTCTTAAATAGCGTACCCAAACTGTTACTTCTGTCACACACAGAACATACATTTGTCTCTTGTCACCCTCTTTCACCTCCTTCAGCATTTTTCTATAACCACAAAACATTATTTAAATCTTCCTTTCATACTGACATCATTCCCTGCCTCTCTTTGGCAACCCCTGTACCCTTCCCCAAAGCTTTTTCTAAGAGAAGGAGTAACCACCATTCTTGTTAGTGGTTCTGTTTCAGAGATATAGCTTCCATATATGAGTATATTCCAGTGCTTCAATTTGACTGCAACAGACTTAATGAAGAAGATGACAGCACTTTCCTATTTAGTCCTTCTCAGAGAGCTCTGCAGATATGGTTGAGGATTGTAGGAGATAGTTTCACCGTTTCTTCAGCCTAAAGAGATGGTTAGGAGGTAGGCGGTGGTACTTGATTGCCCTGCAGCATCTGATCCCCTATGGTATCTCTTAGATCTGTACAATCTTAGATAAAGTGGAGGAGGTTAAAGCAGTAGCAGCATTTTCGCTATGTCCCTCAGGGCTGTTGAAACTGTGGCTAAAGCAACTGTAGAGTCTGATGTTGCAGCTTCCTAAAATGGGCATTTTCAATAATGACTTTCTAAAGAACCTATATAGAAAATACATTATTAAATGTTAGTAGGCATTAATAAAGGATCTATTTTCTACTTAGGGTTTTCCAATGACATCCAATCACATCTAAAATCTTTTATTCCCCACCTTGTGTGAATAACCACCTTTTTCAATCTCTTGGTATTACAGGTAGTGTCTTTGCTTGTGTCCCCTTGCTCCACTTGCTCCCCTATCACCCTCCTACTATCTGCACATGCTACCACCTTGACCCTTGTCTTCCCTCAAAGCTAACCTTCCACTGCGATGTGCTCCATAGTTTTGCACTAACTAAGCCATTACACATACATGCACCATGCTTCATTGTATTGCACTAACCATGTCATTACACATATTCATATAAATGCATTAGTACAAAAATAAAGCTCAGAGTGTTTATATTGCAATTTGAACCTCAAGGCGGAAATCTCCCTGTAATTCATATCTAGCACATCTACAATGCTATAATGTGTAATCCATTTAGTGGTACCCACCCTGTAAACTGATCCCATGAATTATTTGTGAAGGGACATAGAATTTTCAAAGGAGACACCCACACCAATTATGGCCTTCTTCCACCTTCCATAGGCACATCACCATTCCCATAGATTTAGCAACGTGTGTGAATAATGCTTCATACTCTGAATTTAAAAAAAGGTATGAAAGAACTTTTAACTGCCAGATAATATGCCTACCCAAAGACTCCATGGCTCCTTATTTAAAATCCACAATTTAGTATCATACTGGCCTCCTTCAGGATGTGAAAAATTTCTTATAACATAAAATTGGTAAGTACATTCTAAGGACGAAGAAAATCATTTGGGGGAAATTGATTACATGCAACTCTGACCTTTAAAGTAATGCTGCAATAACAGCAAGTTGATGGATAGAAGGCTTTTATTATTGCGAGCCACTGACAATTGCTCGGGCCGCATTCCAGTTGATTGTTTTTCACCAACCGTGCCCCTTTAGACAAAGACAAACTTTATGCAAATCAGTACTAATCCTGCTCCTCATGGGAACAGTCTGTCCCAGTCTACCAGGAAAGGTACCCTCCAGAAGGACCATAAGCAACCCCAGACCAGTTTTGACCTACGTGGGTCCTGTGCTCACTTTGCCATTGGAATCAAGCTGCACCCAGCTAAAGAGTCCCAAGTAGGACAAACCAGCCTTGAGTTGCTTGTGTTCAGGTTCAGAACAGACTTGGCTTGGCATTTCGGGCTGGACTGTTCCTCTTGGTGCAGAATAAAGCCAGATTCTCCCATTGCTGGGTCTAATCCAAGGTGCCATTGTGTCAGGATTCAAAAGACTCAAAATGTCACTGCCTGTGGAATGTTGAATCAGATCCCCTCAACAAGAAATACTACTGAGACAAGTGTCTCATGAGGAAATGCTTGGCATGAGCTAAATGTCAAAATAGCCGCTCTTACTCTCAGGTACGCTGTCTAGTTGTTGCACAAAGGAACCATTGCCCTAAGATTCTATTTAAGGCTTGCCCTGTGAGAACTCTGTGCACTTCACTAAAGAAATACTGTGGAAACGCACCTTTGCCTGAAGAGCTTTCTAGTCAGGGAGTTAAGCGTCTTTTCGTTGAATTAGCTGGCATCGTGTAGCTAGAGAATTCCGTTTTGAAGCCTGTCGGGATTCGGTCCTTTTCCTTGGGGAGCAGTGTCTTGGGTTTTCATCAATTTGAGTGTGCACATTGAAATCATTTTCCGCGCACGCCTGAATGAAGAGAAAATCTCTGCAAATGTACAGAGTGTACGCACCTCTCCGGAGCTTCCGAGAAGTATTTCCTGTCTTCACTTTTAATTCCTTTTCAGCTGTTCCAGTTTCGTCATGCATTGGGTAAGATTGACTAGCTTTGGAGTCTTCACTAAACCAAAGCTAAGTTTCCAGGGGGCATATTATCAAGAAACGGGGTTAAAATTATCGCCGCTTTAGCAGCAGAAAACTGCTGGATAAGATGGAGCCCCAGGACGCCGCAGCTCAGGTAAGTCATTTTCTTTACTTTTAAGGTTGTAAGTAGTTTTAAAATGAGGGCGGGAGAGAGGCGGGCAGCGCGTAGTGGGGCTTTGCGGAGTGTGCGGGTGCGCGTAGATTTGGCCCCACTCCGTGATGCTCCGTGTAGCTCCACTACGCCCACTACACCTAGGGTTAGTCAAGGACAGAAGAGTAGTTTGGGAAAGTCTTTGAATATTGAGAGATAGAGAGAATATTGTACAATAGAAAGAATATTAGGATAATGTTGTGTACTTGTTCTTTCAGTCTCTTTTAGGTCTCTCAAAAAACACCCTCTCAAATAGAAAGGGAGGGGAGCGCTAAAGAGAGGTCAAGAGGAAACCTGAGAGCCTTGGCAGTCTCTTCTCTGTTTGTTATTTTGTCCTAAACCCTTCTCCTCCCCCCCCCACAGAGTCTGCCAGACACCTGATAATACTAAGTAGGAGTCTTTGGTATTTCGGGAGGGAATTGGGAAAAAGGCAACATTTGCTCCTTTGCAAGTCAGGGTGAGAGCTCCTCTGACACATTGTGATGAACTGGGATGCAGTCCCAAGTAATAACTAGGAGAGATTAATTCAAGACACCCACCAACCCCTTTTTGTGTTCATTTCTGTGTGGTGCACTAAGTGTGACAGACATGCCCAGACATGGTTCTCGTGCTTGCTTTCTACTCAAAACCAGTTTCACTCAACTGCAGAGCCCCAGTTAGAGCAGAGCTGGTCTTGGGTTGCTTGTGTTCCTGTTCATAGTGGACCTAGATTTGCAGTTTGGGCTGGAGTGCTGCTATTGGAACAGGATATAGGCCGATTTGCATATGGCTAGGTCCGATCAGAGGTGGCATTGTGAGCAAAAAAATTATAGACTGGGATGCCGCCCCAAGTAAGTACCTGTAGCTGAGATTAATTCAAGTATGCCACCCATCACTTTTTTGTTTTCTTCAGTGTGATGCCATATGTGTGATGGGTATGCCGAGACTTTGTTCCCATGTTCTGTGTGCCACTGGAACCTAGCTACACCTGACTGAAGATCCCCAGCTAAGGTGGAACTGATATTGGTTTGCATGTGTTTCAGCTCAGAGGGGACTAGGAATGAGCAAATATTCAGCTCCGCTCACGGAATTGGTAGAATTATTGCCACTCTGCATTACTCTTGTAACGTAGAGTTCTGGCTAAATTCCAACAACCGCTGCATGGCAGAGTTGTTTCTCACACATGGCTCGAAAACAGTAAGTTGGTACGCAGGAGCAAGATTTAGGGGCATATTATCAAGAACAGCGTTTAAAATTATCGCCGGTTTAGTGGCAGAAAACTGCCTCTAAAGCGGCGATAATGGGCTTGATACTATGCCCTTGAGAATTCCATTAGAAGTCCATGTTCTGGTGTGAACATGGTTTTCTATTGGAATTCTCCAAGGCATATTATCAAGCCCATTATTGCTGCTTCTGCCGCTAAACCGGTGATAATTTTAACATCCCTTAGTGTCTCCTAGCATGATTTTTGGTTGCTAGGAGAGCTCCTGCGAGATTTCTCCACCTGGGTGGCAGTCACGATGCAGATAAGGGTGGTGGGGCGGAAGAGCGGGGCAGGGCGGGGGGGAAATCAACAGAAAATGTAATAGGTTTTATTTATTTTTTTACCGCCTTCCCCCCTCTCGCCTGTCCCCGCCCCGCCTCACTGTGCTTACCTGTGCAAGCCACCGCTGCCGGGCGATCATGTGCATAGCCACCATTCATGGTAAGAAAGCTGCCACTAGCGTCAAAAATCTACTTGACAAACAGCACAATTAACCCAAGAAGCTGAGTGCTCTGTCACTCCGCGTCGTACCGGTCACACTGATTTTTCAGCGTGGAATGAGCTCCCGACTCTAAATCACAGCACAAGCAGCGGGACATGACTATTTTACCCAATTCCCGAAATTCCACAAAATCTTGCTGAGATTTCTGTAACTTCATGGAATTTCGTGGAATAAGTCACTGAATGTTCCACCCAGGCCTAAAGAGGACCTGGCTTGCCAGTTTGGTCTGAACTGTTCTTAGAAGAGCAGGATCAAAGCTGATTTGCATATGTTTGGGTCTAATCTGAGCTGGCATTGTGGGTAAAAAATAATGGACTGGATGCGGCCCAAGTACCTACCAGTGTCAGAGATTAATTCAAGCATTCCACATATCATTTTTCTGTTTAGTTTACTGAGATAAAGTGCTGAGACAGTAAATCCTAGATGCCATAAACTCATCTGCAACATATAACCACACACACAGATCGAGCCACCTTAGAAATGAGTACAATGCCATATATAACTGTTAATATGCTATTGAAAACCACTCTGACATATACCTGACCTGGTCTGTGCTATACAGCACCAATATAATATAAATACATAAATATATACCTGGAATCCTGGGCTTCTCCTCCATCTCGCTCTGTGCACCCTTTGCACTTATACTACATACCTTATTTTTTTTTAAAGAATACCTGTTGTACTGCCATGCTCTCACACTTTCTTCATGCTCCCTTCCTGCCATACTCCCACACTTTCTTCATGATTCCATCAAAATATTTTGAAGATACTTTGTTTCCTAATACCATCAACTCCTTCTAGCCTTCACTCACTGTTATTTGAGAGGCATAATCTTCACGCTATAGCAGAGCTGTTGCCAAACATCATGTCTGGTTTGTAAGACCTGTGAGAGTCAGAGGTGAGGGCCAGACCAGATGGAGGTATAAGGAAAATACCAATTCATCATCTTCTTTTCAACAGTCTGTGTTTTTAGCTCTGAAGAGATGATAGAGTAGCATCCTCCCTTCCACCATGCCTCTAAGGTCTGAGGAGACCTGGAGGAGGTGGGAGACATAAGTGGAACCAGTTGAGAAATCACTGAAAAATCACTGAAAAATCAGATTTGCTTTTCACTGCTGCAGTGTAATTAAGGTGATTAACAGTAACTACCATAGTCATCATTATCTCCCAATAGTCATGCACAACATTACAATTTGTGAAATGTGTGCTATAGTTAAAAATAAGTGGTTATTTTTCCTTTTGCCTAATTAGGTTTGTTTTACATACTACATGGTTGATGTAGTATGGCGCTGTCAACAGTTGATCCACTAATTAAACAGGTCTCATGAGTAGTGCTTGTGCATGCCCATAATAGCCTTTACATTTACCACAGGAGATGTCCATGGTGTTGGGAATGTCTCTTAGTGATAAGCTAATTAGCCAGCACTGAGAAAAGCATTAGAGTTTGAAGATGAGCAATTTAGTTTCCCCTGAAAGACAATAAGATTAAGGTTGATTCAACAGTATCCTTCAGGGTTACCAGATGGGAGTATTTGAGTACAGGAATCAATAAGATTGGTATAAAAACAACTGATAGGTAAATAAAAATTCAAATAATAGCAAGCGCCCAGGAGCTATCCTAACCCTATGTTGACAAGAAGACAAGGATCAAAAGGATTTTACTTGAAGACAAAAGATGACATACATTCTTCCAATAAATATTGAAATCCTTGCCTGATCTCAGTTTTCAGCGAGTTCATATAAACGTCTTGTAATAAGGAATGAGGGAGAGAGATTCTGCGATTCATTCGGCTTCCGGCCAATAGAGGTGTAATCAAAGGGGAATGAATCACTTGTCCTGTATGTTACTAGGGTCGGGGGATTTTGTCGCCTTAAAAACCCTTATTCACAAAATAAATGTGGGTGCGGTATATCTTGTTTCTCCATTTGTTAGGTTACGTGAAAAGCATCATCATAGGGTCTTTGTTATGCTTTCCTCCACCTGTAGGAAGACCGACTGGTATTTACAGTAGTGATTAGAGAAAGTGAGGTTGAGAGTGCAGTATCATTTAGCTTACCTCCATCTGGTGATCTTGGTTTTATTGTGTCGGGGATGAGGTAAAGGTAAGAACAAGGTGGTGGTGCCATGATGGAAGAGCTACTGTTCTATCGCACCTATTCGAAAACGTGGCTGGTCGTCTAGTTTCAGCCCAGGTGTGCCCAGTAGGGTCTGTAGGCTTTCTTTAGGCCCACTGAAAAGCACGTTGTCAAGTAGTAACGTCCATAGGTAAGTAGTGCACTTACCCTTCTTCTTTAGTGCGCCTATTTGCACACTTGCAAGTTATAGATGAAATTGTGTCTATAACTCAAATGGAAAAAGACATAAAAACAAAAGATTGTAAACAACAACAGCACAAAACAACATATTTAGGTCTACTGTGATCACATATTTATCAAAGATGATGCTAGCAATTCAAAACTGTGAAATCACTGAGTATTAATGGGAAAATAATTAAAGCTCTGTTGAACAGAAGCTTCTGCGGGCTGATCTTAGCAGTGATGGTAACATTTAATTGAACGATGCAATGAGGTTCCTAAACATTGCTGTTACAAAGCAATGTGGCAGATGGTTATCATGGTCTGTCTTACAATGCGCATGACAAGTGTAGCGGACAATGTTATGAGCACCTGGGGCAAAAGCCTTCTGATCATCGTAGTGGTACAAAAGTGAGACCGCAGGTTTAGTCTTTTATGATCGAAGTGCGCATTATGCATTTGCAAAATACTGCGTGAGTTGCATTTGGGAGATTTCCATTTTATGCTATACAAGAGCAAAAGCGGTGGTTGTGGCTGTGGGGTGATCTTAATGGTGATTGCAAAACAATGTGACAAGAGATTATCATACTCCGTGTTGCAAAGTGTGTGGCCGGTGTAATGAGGAGTGTTGCGCGTGCCTAAGAGCCAATGCCTGCTGGTCATCGTGGTGGTAGGCAAGTATATTTAAATATACAAGTTTGCTTTACGCATTTTCAAAAGCTGCTGCAATCAGGAGATTTCCATCTTCTACTCCTGTGGGGGAAATGCAGTTATTGGTAATGGGGAGCGGTGCTGAGTGTCTTAAGGTCATAAGCTGTCACTTTACGATAAGTAAGGAAGGAGGTCTATTACTTTAATGGGAGGTAGTTGGGCTCCATCGTGGTACGGGCAGTCAGACTCTCTCTGAAGATAGAGAGTATGGAAGAGGTTATAATCATGAGTGCTTTGTGGCTGGCAGATTCACAGCTGCGTGGCGTGACATACCTCTATGGTTCCTCTAAGCAACATGTGCTGGCACCGTCTTCCCTGCCCCAGTGGCGGGGGCTGGAGAGAGACGCCCTTTATGGTGATCACTGTTTAGTTAGCATAGTTGAAAGAATATCGGTTTGAACTATTCTCAATTGATTGGCACAATTTGTTTGTGTTGCAGTGTAATTGTTGATTTATGTATGGTGGATGCCCCATCGGTATTCTTTTTGCTATTATGTGGGATGTCAGGGGAATATTTTCTGTACTGCCGGTTTCATTGGCAGGGGTGGAGTCTGTATGTGCACCTGAATGTACATGTGCCAGTCCAGCACCCGGCATCCTCAAACAGTAAGGTTTGATCAGAGGGTTTAGGTAACAGGGGCTCCTCAAGTTCATAATCCTATGGCAGAAGAAAGTACTTTAAAAGAGATTCTTTCCCTCATCAGGAGTCAGTGTGAGTGTCTTAGGTCAGAACCCATAGAGGAGAGCCTAGGGAAGTTAAGCAGCATTCTAGCAGCAGCATTCTGAATACGTTGGAGAGCTCTCATACTGCCTTGGGTAGCCCCCAGGTATAGAGCATTGCTGTAGTCCAACATGAACACCAGTAAAGCATGTACCACTGTCTTTTTGGCCATGTCTGGGGGTAATCCCAGGATATTACAAAGCATTTTAAGGATGCCAAAACAGACCTATACAAGGTTGATGATCTGATGATCAAAAGCACGATTATTGTCAAGCCAAATTCCTACATTTTTGATCTTTGGTTAAGGGCTAGGTCCCAGCGCCTCTGTGGATAAAAAGTGGGCGAAGCCAGTAGCGGTTCCTCCAAATGCGATGCAGTGTGCGCAATGAAATTCGTTTTATTTATTTGTATACTTTAAAAAAAAAAAAAAATTAATTCTTTTTATTGGCATTTGTTGATATAAGCATAAAGACATTACATCCGTACAGGTAGATGTGACACATGTGCAGCAGAGTAGACCAACATCAATATAGAGAGTACGTTTGCGTCTTATTCCGCGTAGATGCGGCATGTGTTGTAGCAGGTCTTCGCCAGTAAGAAAAACTGGGGGGGAGAACTAAACTGGGAGGTGCCATGGGGTTCTTAGTGGTTGGGTCAGGCGAATGCTGTGAGTCCGCGAATGCCTACTCGACAGTGCAGCTGCCTCTCGCTTAGGAGGGGGTGGGTGCGCGGGTTGGTGTGGGGGGCTGTTCAGTATGCCAGGCGAGCGAAGGCGAACCCGGCGGATCTAGGGTTGGCACGGATATTCGGGGTGGGGGGATCCCCTGCCCTGGGAGCATGTACAGCATGTGGTTGTGCGGTGTCGGGGGTATGTATGTTGGTGACCGAGACCTTTGGGGTCTGGGATTGTCTGAATTGGTGCAATAGAAGTGCCCATTCTAGGGAGATTGGGACTTTGCGGATACCTTTAGCTTCTTCCTCACGCATTGCATCCTCCTCAGCTGCAGCCCATTTAAGTACCGCCCCACCCGACGTGGAACGCCAGTGCATAGCTATACAGCGTTTGGCCAGCAGGTGGGCTAGGAAAACAAAGTACATTGGTATTTTGTGACTCTTCCTCCGTCCGAGTATGCCCAACGTGCAACCCTCCCAAGTAGTCAAGTGGGTCAGTCCGGTGAGATCTCTAAGTGTCGAGTGGATAGATGACCAATAGTTCTGAATGCCCGGGCAGGTCCAAAACATGTGGGAAAAGGCTGCATCCCCCGCTTGACAACGAGGACAGAGGAAGGTCGTGTCGGGGTAGAAGCGTTGTGGGCGCGCTGGCGTTAGGTAGGCCCTATGTAAGATGTGAAACTGTATATTCTTAAATTGGGCATTCCTGGATACTTTTTGGGGGAATTCTATTGCTCTTTCCCACTCGCTATCATGAAATGGTCGTCCCGCTTCCTCCTCTCAGAGGGACCGTGGGGATGCTAGCAGTGGGGGTGTCAGTTCCCTAATCGATTTGTACAGCCATGTGGTAAGGTGGCGACCCAGTCCAATTCGTAATATTGTGTGAAAAACTGGGTGTGTGGGAGCTTCCCCCAATGTGAGGTCATAATATGGTCGGTAGTGGCTGAGGAGTTGGAGGTGAAGCAGGAACTGGCCTGGGGGCAGGTCATAGTCGTCCATAAGCTGCCGGTATGACCTGAGCTGTCCCTCTTCAAACAGTATTTCTGCTTTGGCGATGTCTCTAGACGTCCATTCCTGAAGCATGGCAGAAGTGAAGAACCCCCCGTGTCTTGGCCAGCCGACTAATGTTAGTAATGGTGTGTATGGGGGACAGTTTGGTGCCATGCGGTGTATGCGCTGGATGCACTTCCGGGCAACGTCCACTTGAAGGGGGTAGGTTCGCGTGGGGCGGGATCCCGGTAGGAGTAGGCGACGCAACTCTGGTATGGGCATATGACCCGTGGCAGTACATGTTTCGGATGTGTATCTTTCTGCTGTCCAATATGAAAGCCACTGGAGCTGCGCCGCCAGGAAGTAGGCTTCAAATGATGGAGCGCCAAGTCCCCCCTGTGTTGTGGGTAGTTTTCGCGTTGCTAACGTGATCCTGTGCCGCCCCTTACCCCATATTAGAGAGCTAAGGAGTGTGTCTAAATCTTTGAAAAAGGAGCGGGGTGGGAATACTGGGAGATTGGTGAAGTAATATAAAAGCCGCAGGACCAGTATCATCTTTGCGAGAGCTAGCCGACCAATCGGGGCCAACGGGAGGCTCCGCCAGAACCCAATTGTGGATCGTATACCGGCGAGTGCCCTACGATGGTTACCCTCAAAGATGTCAGCTGGGGAATGGTATAAGCGAATCCCGAGGTATCGGGGGCCCTCTGCAGCCCAATGCATTTTCCGGTCACCGATCCAGATATCCTGGGAAGAGGCGTCTGGATGGAGGGGGTACACCATTGACTTGTCCCAGTTCACTTTCAAGCCTGAGGCCTCCGTGAACTCCATCAGGGCGGTCTCGAGTGTGGGGAGATCCGCTGTTACATCCCGTATGTATATGAGGAGGTCGTCTGCGTACATGGATACGCAGTGCGTGACGTCCGCGAGTGGAATACCCCAGGCTTGCCCGTCCCGGCGAAGCCGGATAGCTAAGGGTTCAACAGCAAGCACGAATAATAAAGGTGAAAGGGGGCACCCTTGCCGTGTGCCCCTGTGTATTGCGAATTCTGGGGAGATGTAGCGACCAAGGCGGACCCGGGATGTAAGGTTGGTGTAGAGCAGGCGAGTGTAGGCTATGAGTGTGGGGCCTAGTCCCGCCCGTCCGAGGACGGTAAAGAGGAACTGCCATGTTAGGGTGTCAAAAGCCTTCTCAAGGTCCATGATCAGACACGCCGCCCGAGGGAATCAATCACCAATCTGATCCTGGATGTGAAAGAGGCGCCGAATGTTGTGAGAAGTATTTCTACCCGGGACAAAATCACACTGGTCTGGATGTACCAACGGGCGTATAATTTGTGAGTATCTATCCGCTAAGATTTTCCCCAGGATTTTGCAGTCGGCTGTGAGTAGTGTGATGGTGCAATAGGAGGCTAGGAGTTGGGGGTCTCGATCGGGTTTTGGGAATGTCACAATCACCAACGCTCTCATGGAGCTAGGCAGTTCGCCGGTTCGGAGCGCCGCGTCCAGCACTGTAGATAAGCGAGGAATCAACTGAGGGGCAAAGGTGGCGTAGTATTCGAGTGGAAACCCATTAAGGCCTGGGGCCTTGCCACGGGCCAGTGCTCGTATAGCGCCTGTAATCTCAGTGGTTTGTATCTTTGCGTCTAACCCCGTCTTGTCCGCGGCAGATATCTGGGGTAGGGGAGAGGGTCTAGGAAGTGGTCGACGGCCCCCGGGTCGAGTAATGAGGGGACAGTGTAGACTGCTGAATAATGTTGATAGAATGCCTGGAGGATCTCATCCTGAGATTGTACCAGGGTGCCATGGGTATTTATAATTGCGGTAATGGGCCTAACTTCTCTATCTTGTTTAACGAGCCATGCCAGGAGTGTGCCCATTTTATCATGGCCCTTATGCATTCGAGTCGCATAGGTCCGAAAATTGTGACGCCGGAGGTCCATGCACGCCGCTTGATATTCTGATTTGGCGTGGCCGACATGGGTCACAGCCGCTACCGACTGATCCGCGGCCTTAGTGGCCGTGGCCAGTCGCTGTTCCGGATTCTCAAGGACCTGCTCCAAGGTACGTCTTACCACGACTCTCTGCTGAATACATTCCCCACGGGCTATCACCTTGAAGCCGTCCCACTCGACCAGGGTTGACGATGCAGTCCCCGTATTGTGAGTAAAGTATTCATGAATGCTGCGTTGGTGTTCGTGTGTAAAAACTTGGTCCATTAGGCAGTCCTGCGATAATCGCCATGTGGGGACAGGGGGGTGTGGGGGTCTCCACTGGAAGCTGAAAAGATGTGCATCGTGGTCTGAGACGACTCTGCCTAGATAATCTGAGTGGCATATTTGCGGGAGAAGCGTTGCTGTGCATAAGAATCGGTCAAGCCAGACTTGCAGGTTGTGAGGGATGGAGTGGAAAGAGTAAATGCGGACCTGGGGGTGGTGCAGTCTCCATGCGTCTGTGAGTGGCCAGTGTGCGACCCATGCTTTGAATCGTTCAGTTTGTCTGTGGGTGGGGGAGTGCGGGAGTGGGGGTTGCGATCGATCCAGTCTCGGATCCAGGATACAATTGTAGTCCCCGCCTAGTATCCAGGGTACATGTGTGAATTGGGCCAGAGTGTTTGTGAGTCGGTCCCAAAATGTATCCTGATTGACATTCGGGGCGTACACACTTCCCAAGAGGATAGCCCTCCCATCTAAAAGTCCCTCCAGTAGGGCGAATCTGCCTTCTTCGTCCACCACCCGCCTAAGTTCCCGGAATGGGGTTCCTGGGCGGATCCATATCAGTGCTCCACGGGCAAACGAGGAGTAGTTTGTGGCACATATAAGTCCACGCCATTTTACACGCAGTTTGCCCGCTTCGGTTGAGTTAAGGTGGGTTTCCTGCAGGCAGAAGATAGAAGCTTTTAGTCGTTTTGCATAGGCGTAGATCGCGTAGCGCTTACGTGGGGTGTGTAGACCGCGTGTATTTAGCGTGAGTATGTTAATGTCTGCATTTTTCGCCAGCTTCGCCATGAGTAGCCAGTGCTGCGTGTGGGTTGGGTGAGGTGCCCATTAGATAAATCATTTAGTGGTCTCCTAGAGATGCGCTGCGTCTGGGGGGAGTAGGCGGAGGGGGAGCCTGGCCAATCGAATATTCTGTGGTGTGAAGTTCCATGTTGGAGTGGGACATGTATGAACCGCGGTATAAACAATGTGTGGGGGTGCGGGAAACTGTCCCAATATACAGGACTCATCGTTTAGGAAACGGTGTGTCCAAACTTCCTCCCGTAACACGAGGGGGGATAACTGCTCTATGTGATAGGGGGTGACGACATGTAAGTGTGAAGCCACCCGCTGAATGGGCATGTAGAAGGAGCAATGCGCGTCATGTGCCGGGTGTCAGTCCCCGTTTTTTAGACAATGGGTGTGAGGCAGACATTACATATAAGGATACAGTTTGGCAGTCTGTATGCCTGAGTTGCCTCAGGGTGAGGTAGGAGAGGTCGGTCGTCCAGCAGACCATCTGCAGTTTGTGGAGTGGCATGGGGAGGTGCCGCCAGGTCTAACCCCAAGACGGTGCCATCACTGTCGTTTTCGCCTTCTGATGAGAACAGGTGCGGGGGTCGGTCTATGGGTTCCGAGGGTTGCATGGAGAGCAGATCAATTGCTGCTTGCAGAGCTTCGCATCTCTCTCGCATAATCTGTTCAAGATCGGGCGAGTCATGGGAGCAGCTCGTTGTTCTTGACTCGATGTTGCGGAGTTTCGTGGGGCGTTTCCAAGTGCGGAAAGTTTTGAGAGGCGAGCCCCTTTAGGGATGAGGATTGAGTGCCCGCGAGCAATGTTGATCTGCCCAGTCTTGTGCGGCTTCCGCAGATGTGAAGAAAAGGGAAGACCCGTTGTGGAGGATCTTGAGGCGGGCTGGAAAGAGCAGAGCATATTGAATCTTATTGTCCCGTAGTCTCCGCTTTACGTCCAGGAAGGATGATCTTTGCTGTTGTACCGCTCGGGCATAATCCGGGAAGATCATTATTTGGTTGTTTTCCACCCGTAGTGGCGCCGCCAGTCGCGCCGCTCGAAGTACCGCATCGCGATCCCGGAAGTGTAGGAACTTAGCAAAGAGTGGCCGAGGAGCCGCACCTGGCGAGGGTTTTCGCGCTGGCACTCTGTGAGTTCGTTCTATGGAGAAGAATGCTGTACGGTCTGATGTTGGGGTAAAGGATTTCAGCCATGTGTCCATATTGTCTATGGGGTTTCCACCCTTGACACCCTCCGGTAGTCCCAGCACTCGGATGTTGCAGCGTCTCGAGCAGCCTTCCAAGTCCTGTGCGCGCTCTTGCACCGCGGTTAGATGAGTGAGGACCCCCTGGAGCGTTAGCTGGTGTTCCTTTAGCATTGGCTGTATTTCCTCTAGTGTCCGTTCCTCTGTGCGCACCCGGTCAGCTAATTTACGGTGATCATCTCGGAGAAGGTTGACGTCTGTCGCCAGGTTACCAAGGCGTTCTTCCATAGACAATCAGGATAGCTCGATGGCGGCGAGGACCTTATCCAGTTTATCCGAGATTGATATATCTGTGGAGGGTGCCGTACTGGGGGACCAGGTCGAGGTTTTTGGCATGTTCTCCTGGGCTGTTTCTGGGACAGCGTGGTGCTGTGCAGGCCTTGATTTCCAATTGGAATGTGGATCCTCGCACTCCTTGTGATTAGGTAATCAAGGTTGAATTCATTTAGGGTGCCTGGTAAGTATCTCCCTCCTGGGCTAGAGGGTAAAGAATATATGAAAAATGAAAGCGTTGTCTCCCGTAGGAGTAACGTCCCTGACTCAGCACTCCGGTATTTACAATTTCAAATAATTGTGCAATAGACTGAAGAAATGTGTGTTTAGATGCTTTCTTTAATTCAAATTCTTAAGAAGTTCATATGAAGTTCATACTATTTCTCTCATAGTATTCAACAGGTTATTTTCAACAATCCTTGTATTTCTGCCCTATGCATTTCGGGCGGACCCTTCGTCAGGGGACTTACATTCTGAAAGCATAAAACATGTTTCAAATAACAACGTAAAACACAAATATGAAGCAAAATATTCCAATGTTCTCATTCTAGCAACGACAAAGATAACAGAATTTTTACAGGTGTAAAAAGCTGTAAGCGGAAAGTGTACCGGACAACGAGAGTGTTTGGATCATGAACTAGGTTACGGTGAACATGCTAAATAAGTGCATCCATCACGTGCGTGTTAAGAAAATTAAACAATTGCGGTGGTCTTAAAAGAAAGACAAATAATGTAACCGTAGAGTCGTGAAGAATCGTGAAGGGTAAAAAAATGGGTTCATGCGAGATTTTCGTGAAGGAAAAAATAAAGCAGTGTAAAAGAATGAACGGTAAAAGATAACTTCTGACCTTTCTGTGTGATTTCTTAGAAATCCTAAAAGCGTGACATGAGGTTCCACAAAATAACGAGACGTGAACAATGCAATCATCAGGAACATCAATGGGAAATTGTGCAGCACCGGCATATGCGAATCTTTTTATGCACAAATACGAACAGGATTACATTTTATGTAATCCGAATTGGAATCGCAATCTCATTTTGTACAAAAGGTACATAGATGATATCTTTGTACTTTGGAACGGTACGGAATCATCATTAATAAAAGCAATTGAAGAACTCAATCAAGTTGATGACAGAATTGGTTTCACGTTCAACATCAATAAAAGGGAAATACCATTTTTGGATGTACTGGTCATTAACAATGATGGACAACTTGACACCAAAGTGTTTACCAAACCTACCGACAAAAACAATTTTCTACACTTTTCAAGTTTTCACCAACCCTCATTAAAACAACATTTACCTTTTTCGCAACTGCTACGCATCAAAAGAATTTCTTCCACTCCGAATTATTACAATGAATCCAAAACCACCATCATTCAAAAATTTAAACAGAGAGGATATCCTGAAACCACACTCAACGATGCTCAGGAAAGAGTCCGGAAACTTGAAAGAACACAGTTGTTAATTCCACAACACAAAAACGAAGAACAAAGATCAGTATTTATCTCAAAATTTTCAACCAGAAGTTATAACATTAAGAGAACCATTCTGAAACATTGGCCATTACTCGTGCACGAAGAAGACTTCAAAGGAATTTTTTCTAACACTCCTAGATTCACGTACAAATGCACTCGTAACCTTAAGGAACTACTAAAACCCAAAGATGATGTTTCCAACGTAAAACATCGTGGTACTTTACGCTGTTATAATTGCAGTAATTGCAACGCCATAATCAAGGGCAGTGAAATATTTCACCCAACTAAAGGAACAACCATAAAATTACGAGTGACAGGTATATGCGATAGTAGTAATGTTATATACATGTTGAAATGTCCATGCGGTCAAGCGTATGTGGGAAAAACACAGAGAAAAAAAAAAAAAGATTATCGAGCACAAAGGTCAGAAGTTATCTTTTACCGTTCATTCTTTTACACTGCTTTATTTTTTCCTTCACGAAAATCTCGCATTAACCCATTTTTTTACCCTTCCCGATTCTACACGACTCTACGGTTACATTATTTGTCTTTCTTTTAAGACCACCACAATTGTTTAATTTTCTTAACACGCACGTGATGGATGCACTTATTTAGCATGTTCACCGTAACCTAGTTCATGATCCAAACACTCTCGTTGTCCGGTACACTTTCCGCTTACAGATTTTTACACCTGTAAAAATTCTGTTATCTTTGTCGTTGCTAGCATGAGAACATTGGAATATTTTGCTTCATATTTGTGTTTTACCTTGTTATTTGAAACATGTTTTATGCTTTCAGAATGTAAGTCCCCTGACGAAGGGTCCGCCCGAAATGCATAGGGCAGAAATACAAGGATTGCTGAAAATAACCTGTTGAATACTATGAGAGAAATAGTATGAACTTCATATGAACTTCTTAAGAATTTGAATTAAAGAAAGTATCTAAACACACATTTCTACAGTCTATTGCACAATTATTTGAAATTGTAAATACCGGAGCGCTGAGTAAGGGACGTTACTCCTACGGGAGACAAGGCTTTCATTTTTCAGGCCTTGATTTCCCCATCTTCACCCCACGTGGGAGGGAAGGGCCGGTGCCAGTGGTCTGCGAAAGGAGGAAGGCGCGGGTCCCCACGGTGGTGATGAATAGCGGGAGAGCGGCACTGGAGGACAGCAGCCCGGGCCGGTATTCTGGGTCTCCCTCTGCAGGCAGGGCACAGGAGTCGCCTATGTCAGGCGAGAGAAGCCACGGGCAAGGTGCTCCCAGTGGTAGGCCACCCACACGGAGACCACATCTGCATTCGATGGTATGGGTGGGAAATCACTTGCGTCGTCCCCGTGGGTTAGGGGGTGCAGTCCACAGGATTCGATAGCTATCTTCGTGGTTGCCGCGTAGACAAAGCCCCCTCCAGGAGCCTACAGCGGAGGCAAGACCCCCGCAGTCCTTAGTTATGGAATTGACAAGGTCCAGTTGTGAGTGGTGGGGGAGCTCGGGCTTGCGTCACCCCCACCAAGAGCCACCGTCCTCTCCGAGTTTCCCCGTGTGTACACCGCGCCCGGTACCTGGGGCGCCCCTTTCAGGGTGTAGGGCTTGTCGCCATCTCATGCCGGCGCGGCCCGTCGTGCCAGCCCTTGCCGATCTCTGGGGCCCCCCGGGGCACCAGGGGGCTCTCAAGCGGTCCGCTGTGGACAGGCGACGGGTGGGCCAGATGGGGGCGTATTAACCCTCTTGGATGCCGCTGGGGAGGCTGTCGCTGTGGTGGCCACAGAGGTAGGGGCCTCACCGGTGGTGCATGGCAGGGTCCGGTGTCATCCGGGCGGCCATGTTAAAGTCAGGCAGGATCTGTTTGTAAGGGTCGGAGGACCTCCAGACTACGCCGCCCTCGCTGGGATCCAACGCTCCCCTTCGGTCCCCCCAGGAATCGGCTGTGAGAAGCACCTGGAGCGTCCGATGTCAGCGCCGGGGTCCACTCCCGGCGCGCGGCAGGCACACAGCATCCAAGATGGCGGGTCGGCTAGGGGCGCTGATGCTCGTCCGCGCCACGGCGTTCCGCACCGTTCTTCTCAGGTCCGCTCCCGGTTCACACCGCTCGGGTATCGGAGCAGGCAAAGCGCGATGCGCTGATGTTCTCGGGGCTTCTCCCTGCACCGTCTCCCGCCTCACCTAAAGGAGCCCCGGCGCCATCTTGGGTCTTGGGTTGCGGCGCAAGTGGCTCCGTCTGGGGAAGCCCCGTTCCTGAGGCGGAAGACGTTCTCAGGTGTCCACAGGTACCGCACCGCCGTGCAGGCACATTCCGGTGCTCCCAGGTCCGCCAAGCACCCGCAGCGACGCTCTGTAGTGATTAGGAGAGGCGCCCAAGCACGGAGCCTCAGCAAAGCATGACCGCCATCGTGGCTTGCTTAGCCACGCCCCCTGTTTATTTGTATACTTACCTCCATTCGGCCATTATCCGGAGTTTACTACCCCACACCCTGTCCCTCCCCCGCCCTGCGTCCCCGCCCGGCCACACTCCCTCCAGGAGCCGCTACTGGGCATAGTTTCACTTTCCTTTCACTTAAATGTTCTTTGCATATGCATATTAGATGAAGGATATTGTCTCTCTCAGCCCCGCAGAGACGGCAGCAGGGCTTAGCTGAAATGCCTTTCCAAGGTGGAAGATGGAACGATGAGGGATGAATACCTAGACAATAACACAGATAGTTCTCCGTATTGGCTTTTGTAACCCCTCGGCTTAGATAGGGCTGAGGCGCATTACCAGCTGGTTTACCTGTTCATGTATAATGCATGGATTTGTAAAAGTAAATATTTTATAAGAAAATAATACTTAACAAAAGCGTGTTAGCATTACTATACCGCATTAACAAGAGTGCTTGTCACATTGCAGAAAAAAACATGCTTCCTTGTTGCTCACGAGCCGCAAACGTTCAACTTTTCCATTTGGCTTTTAGAAATCATTGAAGTTTAAACGCAAACCATGATCTAGGTAAGTAGGTAGGTAAAGATATGCTAATAAATATTATTCTTTCAAGAGTAATGCAAGTTATGAGGATAATAGGTGTTGCTCTAATATTAGAATGTTTTAATTGGTTCTTGTTAGAGCTTTTATATGTGAATGCAGGAAGAAGAAGAAAAGAATAGTACGATAACTGAGGAAGGAAGTTGTTGCTCTTGACTGGAGATAGGAGAAGATCTATGACAATCTGAGAGCACGGCAGTGGGAAAGTCCTTTAAGATCAAAAATGATGACAGAGTTGTAATAGTTTGGTGGTGTGATAATTTAAAAATTATCAGAGCGGGGATTGTAAAAGTAAAATATTTTTCTTAGAAACAAGGGATTTAAAAAAGTTTGGTTTAGTTAGCATAACTACGCTGCATTAATAGAAGTGTGTGTCACATTGCAGAAAAAAGAATTTGTATTTGTTGTTCACAGCTGCAAACATTCCGTAGCTTAATTTTTCTTTCAGAAAATCATTGAAATTTAAAGTGAAACCATGGTCTCTATCCTTTGTGTGCAACTGTAACTTATATCTATATTCCTTTGGAAGAGATGTGTTTATGGTGCAAAGTTGTGACATCTAAATTGCAGAAGCTGCTCTTTCCCCCTCTCATGTTTTTCTCATTGTTAATATCAGTTGAGCCAAAAGGAATATTAATTTTACCATGATGCATAACCAAACCCAAAACTCAAATATTAAGTAACTTATCTAAAGGAAAATCTACATAGTTGAGCTACAGGAACCTTGTTCATGAAAAATTGATGCTAATATGGTACAGGTGAAGCCAAACAAGAGGATTAATTGATTATAAGTAACCCCGTCTGTAACAGAAAAAGGTAAATATGTACATACAAAAAATATATGCTACATTCATGAATATTAAATACTCCTTCAACAGACTGTCATATACATCCTATGACTAATCATTAATTAACATTTGTTTATAAATCTCATATCCCTAGAAACATGAGTATCAACATATGATTCAATTTCAGACTTAGGTGAAACATTTCCGAATGAAAATAAAGGCTGTCCAAGATACCTATTACAATTATTTCTCAGAAAACCTACTGTAAATATTTTGTTAAATTAAACAACTCTTCTTAATTTTGGACTTAACTTCTTTATACTAAATATAAAAAATGTAAGATTATATTCTGTATGGGAATTATGTATGATGCACAAATCTACAAGGTCTTCAAAAATCAACATGCCACTAATATCATATTCAGTTCAGGCAATGTTCATAGAAACATACCATCTTCGATTGGATACCTAACGTACAAAAACAAATATTCTTAAGTATACATCTATATCTTAACTAAAGAAAAATGACAAGGACTGCTTGAAAAATATTAAAACTTAAAGATTGAAACATTCCACTTACACACTTCAACAAAAGTTATTCAACGTTGATTCTCCAATCCTTATTCACAAAGTAAAGCATTCCATAAGTTTCTTAAAAAATGAACAGTCTTTCAAATCAGTGTCTCTTCCCACTGTCTCAGTTGTAGCCAAGTAATTCTGTTCGGGTGCTGAATAATTCCTAATCAGAACTCTTGCTCTTGTAGAACTACTGACCACTGGTTGCTCTGACTCTCTGTCATTCAAATCTCTCTCTAATTGATCTAAGTCTTACTATGTCTATTCTTCAACTGATTCAAAACTGCGACTTTTTTTATGCTTTTTGCTCCTTTTCACACTCTGAAGCAAATCATCCTGAAGCCAACCTTCATCTTTAGACCCATGTGTGACAACTGCTGCATTTTAATCTTCCCTTGCCATTTGCTCTGTGTAATCTTTAACTGCAATAATTTGATCTGTTCTGGAGAATTAAAAAAAAACACTTTTGTCTGAATTCTTGCTGACTGATTTTACTCAGTTGGCTGCCTTGTGCATGCTGTGCTTCTTCTTCTTGATGTTCTTGTCTCCCCTGTGGATCCATGTAGAGAACTCCAGTTTGACACTGTGAATCAGTGTTTGGTGTCACCACCTTTTCACCTGCAACTCTCTTTGTGTGAGAGTCCTGGATCCACTTTGGCAACCCAGCACATTTCAGAGCAGTATTCTTTACAAGAATACCCTGATACAGCCCGTGCCATAAATATCCAGACAGCTGTTTCTCGCATGCTTCTTCACCACAACCCAGTCACCAGGATTCAGGTGATGGCACGGTTCTTAACTTGATGATAGTGTACTGGATATTACCTGATAAGAGGTTCAAGGGATCACATCAGCCAAACCTTTTCAGTAGTCATGGTCATCAGTAATGCTCTCAAGTGTTGCAGCAGGAAAACCAGGAACTCGCATCACTGACCCCATTAAAACCTTATCAGGTGAAAGTCCAGTTAGTTTATTAGGGCTGCTTTTCAAACTCACCAGTGCTAACAGCAAATCATCTGCCCACGTCAGAGATGCTGTATTGCAAATTATCGATAGCTTTAACCTGAGAGTATTCTTAACTCTCTCAACCACTCTAGACACTTCAAGTCAATAGTTACAATAGAAATGCTGATCTATCGCGATGTATTAACACAAAACTCTCATTAAATCATTCTTAAAATAAGTTATTTTGAAGATTCTAAAGTCAGTGAATCAAATCTAGGTATCAACTCCCTCAGTAAGAGCATAGCTGTGTTCAAACTATTGAATCGACTATCAGAAAAGCTTCAACCTACATGGAGAACAAACAGACAACTAGAGTATAATGTAAACCCTTACACTGGACATTTCTATGTAGTCATTTGCACTGTGGTAAAGGGGCCATATGACTACCCAGCATGACTCAAAGCCACTGCAATCTTTCTGTCAACATTTAAGTGCTGACAAGTAACACAATGCTAACACAAATTCTCAGCTTCGGCTCTGAAATGAGGATTGAAGCAGCACTTTTTGAGAGTAAGCAACATGGCACCACGTTCAGCATGCATAGGACCATGTAAACACCTAACAATATGACTCAATATGCCATCTGGTAACACATATCTGTTATCAGGGGACTTCCAAATGTAACTTTGATCTATAGTACTGCCCACTGTAATCCATTTCTTCTTTTCATCATCAGACACATTATTTTGGAAGATTCCCAACTCTTCCAACATCGGAACTGTTTTTCACTAGAAACAATTAACACTTTCTCTTTAGGAGTTATATTCTTTATATGGTTCTATTTTACTGGACACAAGAGCTGAGTATTTATGATCTGACTTGCAGAAAAGGTTAAGAAATCCCGTTATGAGCAATGCTGACCAAAGTCGTTGACCAATCTAGCATGCTTTTGTAATGGCTAATACTTCAGTCACCTGTGCAGATGTTACATTACAGAAATATAATATTTCAACAATGTATAAAATTGTGCAAAATGCATCTGCATCTCAGGATATCTTGAGGGACTCTCGGACCAGAGCCATCTAAAAACAAAATCAAATTAGCTAATTAAGCCATTTACATCTTGAGTAATTGGGTTGCTCTGGTGCATAACTCGCAGTGATACTATCATGGGCACAATCATTGCCTCTTACTTGGGTGTCTTCATGAGGCTTTGGCAAGAGTATGGCAGGAGTTAGGATACTTCACTGCTTAACAGAACATTTTCAGATGCAAGTATGACTTTTTCATATTTGGTCAATCGGCTATTTGCTAAATGGCTGAGTTCAAATATGAGTCAGCAGAATCTCAACTGAATGATGGACTAGCACAATAATTGTACAACTCATCACAAAACCTTAACTCTGTTCTATAGATAGACAGGTTGTAGTGCTTTATAAAGAGCCCAGAAGTTCATCAGCTATGGGGTCTAATGTAGCTGAGAAATAAGCCACAAGACAACTTGCTCCTCTGTGTTGCTGAGTAAGTACTGAAAGTGAGCACCCTTCTTTCTCATAGAAGATGAAATAAAAGTATTTTTGAGTAACTAGGCATCCCAACAGTCTCTGCAGTACAGAGTTTATATCTGAACTTCAGTAAGCCTTTCACGTATTTGATGTTCCAGGTCAGCAGATCACTTATATCATGTAAGCCTCTGTAAAGGCTTTACAAAGAGAGAAAGGTTTGGAAGTCACAGATGACAGTGGCCTACCATTTCCCCAAAAATCCTCACCACCATTTGGGTCATTGTTGGGTTCATTTTCAGAATCGCAGAGATGCGTTCTGAGAACACCTTTCTCACTCCTTTCTCTATGTTATGACCCAAATAAAAAAAACAAATCTGGCAATATTTCATTTTGTAGGGGGCACTTTATTACCATGATTTAAAAGGTTGTTCAGCAGTGATAATTTGTCAAACTTGCAAATTTCTATTATTTTGGCTGTGACTATCGGGTCCTCAATATACTGCACTAGGACTGAGTTAAGAGGACGGTGCAGACCCTCCAAATCTTTCTTCAGAATTACGGAGAAAATCAAGGATCTCTCCAAAACCCTTAGTGGATTCAACACCAGACCATTACACAAAAGACAAATATCTGTATGCAAAGAGATACTGATTATGTTCATAAAGAGGAATGGAGAAGAATGTGTGGCGCAAGCAAAATACAGTGAACCACTGCACATCAACAAGGATCTGGAACAAAATGACAGCATGAATTGGTACCACAGGACAACAGGAAGGAACAATATTAATAATTTTGTGCAAGTTCTGCACTATTCCCAATTTTCCACTCATTTTTTTAAAGTCCAATGATCAAGGAGTTGTAAGGATTTCTTACACTTCTTTTAAAATGCCTTGGTTAAATATTTTCACAATACCAAATGTCTTTCCCTCTTCAGCTTCATGAATAAACTTGTACTCAGCAGTATTGAGGAAACACTGCCTTTGGTTTTAGTTTGGTCTGTACTGGCATTGCACTTTTTAGTTGCCTAATTTCTTTTCCTGTAAAATCCCAAACCTCTTCCTTCAATTTGTCTCTCATGATTTTGGCTGAAGTTTTCAATCTTCATTCTGAGTCTGAATTTCCATGACATCTGGGGTACAATATATTATGCAATTAATTTTGCATCCCAAATCATGACGTAACAAATTAAATGTACTCACGTCAGAAATTATGAATTGTTAATCATTTTCTATAGAGTCTAATTTTTGCAGTGACATTTGCTGACAACGTATTTGTAATCTGCTTGTTTGATATACCTTCAACTTGGACTTCTTTCCTCAGAGGATAGGCTGGGAACCTCCATTGGTAAACTCATGGAGCCGGTGGCACCTGTATTGCTGAAAAATAATACTACCTCAAGGACTGTGTCAAGCATGCAATCCCCCCACCTTTACCGGCATGTCATTGTGTCTGCACATGACTCCGTCAAATACGAATTCAGAATGATGCAATCTGAAAAAATCTATTGCTCATCACTGAAAGATTTTGTAGAAAACCAGGATTGTCTTGGAAGCTCTGTATGTTATTCTCCATTTTATAATTCATTATTGGGGCTGAAGACTGATTAGCACTGAACTGCCATTCATTTGCATGTTCTACACAGAAGCCAGTTGGGCTGGGGCCAGCGAACACATTCTGTGTCATCTGATTCATGTTCCGTTGCATCTGTGGAACCACTTGTGACACATTATGCACTGTGGATTAGATCTACACTCTTATTTTCCCAAAGAAAGGACAAGGCATGGACTTTTTAGTATATTAATATTTGCATTAGGCATATTCAAATCATTGTCAAAAGCTATACCTCTCCCTTGAGTTACATTATACCCAGCTTGCACAAATTGCAAATCAATATTGTGCACACCAACTCCCTGCATGCCCGAATTTGCATGTGCAATAAAACCAGAATTGCAACATGGATTTACAGGTGCAACAAAACCAGAATCAAAATGAGAGTCTGATAACTGAGAAGAATGTATTTTCCTCCCGCCTTTCTGAAAGTGCTGCATCTGATCCACCATGACTTATTCCTAATCATTCTCTGTTTTGCACCAAAACAATCACTACAATACTTGGCATACTTCAAAATCTTGATTGCCAATGCATCACACTTTCCTGAATATGAGAACTAATCTCTGGACTCAAACCCACACAAAAGCTCAAACAAACCCACTGTTTATGAATGAATGAATAATAATCCACATTTGTAAAGCACGAACAATCACCCCTAAGGGTCTCTAGGTGCTGGGGGCCATCGGGTAGATTAAACAAGCTATTGCCCAGAGTCACATGGTGCTGGGCTGACCTGCCATTGGGGATCAAACCGTGATCCCCAGATTCCGGAGTCAGTCGCCCTGGCCGCGGCGCCACACCTCTTCCTTCCTTGAAGGTGGTTTATTAGTCAATTAAAACCATAAACATTGCAGAAATCATACATTATAAGACATTTAGCTAAAAAGGTCTAAAAAAACTATTATACATCAGTTGAACCATTGCACATCTTTTTTGGCAGACAATTTCAGTGTTTGCTGCCCTCCATAATTATAACGTAAAAATACCAGTGTACAAAGGGTTAGAAGGGGTCAGAAAATCAAGCCAACCACAACCTTCCTACAAATCTAAAAGTAATTCGTCATAAGCCAGCTTTTCCCATCGGTAGCAAGAAAGCGTATACTTGACTGTGCAGCTAGTTGTAAACCTACCGATAAAGTGCCAGTGTGCAATACTATCATGCAGTTAAAGTGCCAATATGCAAGACTGCAGAGCGGATAAAGTGCCAATGTGCAAAAAATAACTGCTTGTTAGGCAAATATTTCCATAACTTAACAGGATAGGGAGGAGCTTCTATCGCTTTCCTTAGCAGCCTCTCCTTACTAATAAAATTTATCCGTTCACGATTATTTGCAAAACGTGATGGGATTGACCAAACCTTATATTAATTTCTCTAGCAGCCCATACCAACAGAACCATGAACCCTTTAGGTGTGGAAGAGGTGTGGCGCAGTGGCCAGGGTGCCTACCTCCAGACCACAGGGTTCACGGTTCGATCCCTGGCTCCGGTGGTAGGTTAGCCCAGCACCATGTGACTCTGGGCAATAGCTTGCTTAATCTTCCCGATGGCCCCCAGCGCCAGAACACCTTTCCGGAGGTAGCTGTGCGCTTTACAAATGCTGGCATTTACATTTATCAGTTCACTTAACAGCCCCACCACCCATGTGCACCCAGGACCAGACCTATACTCCTATCTGGTTTTTTAAAGAAGGCCAGGAACTGCACTAATCTAATGTTCAACATTATGTTTCTTAGGTCCAATGACTCCACCAGTGCAGTCCTGCAGGACCTGATTGCCAGATCGATGAACTCGACTCTTAATAGGCTTCTTCGCTGATTAACCAATACATGACAGATATAAATGACGTGCTGTAGAGAAATGGGGGTCTCTAGTTGGCAGTGGTATGCACCCTATCCAAGTAGGGACCCTTCCTTCCAGTCAAAAAAAGGAGATTACACACCTAAAATAACCCCTGCTCAGCTCCTGGGTAGCGTGGCACGAGCAGTCAGGCCTATCTCAGAAGTAATGTGTAAATTATTTGAACCCAAACACAAAGTAACACAGTGAAATCACCACAAATGAACACCACACCAGTTTAGAAAAAAGTATCTTTATCTAAACCAAACAAGAACAAAATTGCAAAAACCCAAGATACACAACTCAAAATATGACTTTGAAAAGGTTTCAAGCAATTCTGTCAATTGAAATCTATAGATGCCTGATTTTAACACAAAGTACAATAACGGCATCAAAATCTACAAGGCAAAACAGCTGCAGAGAGGGGAAGCGCTGGAAAACACAGCAAGGTGTCAGTTCCTGAGTCTTTGGGGAGGCAAGGTGACAGTTCTGCTTCACACAGGAGAAGTGGAGCATTGATTCTGGACTGTAGGGGGAAGTGAGGCATTGATTACCAAGGCTATTCTGGTCTACAGGTGTTGCAGCAGAAACAGTTGGTGCACAGGTGTGATGTGTGAGAAAATTCAGCTGCTACGAGTCAGTGCAGCGGTGACCCAGGCGCTGCATCAATTTTTGCAGCCACACATGGGTGATGCATTCACCCTTTTAGCCGTCCTGCAGGGCCTTCGTCAGATTCTGTGCCGGGGTCTCAGATTTCGGATACTGGTGCGTTGAATTCGGCATGCAAAATTCCTTCAGTCCGCTGGCAGGCGCTCCATCGATTTCTTCGTCCTCATGAGGCTGTACGTCAGGATTTTCTCTGGCACAGCGGTGCTACATCAGAAATGTCAGCCGCAAGAAGAGTGAAGCAGTGATTTTGCATATTTCTTCAGAACTGTATAGATCTTTGCAGCAGGAACCATCTCCAGGGCTCAGAACTGGATTTGAGACCATAAGGCTGGTCAGAACTCCCAGTAGTGGAGCTCAAGGATGCAGTAGGTGAAGTGCTTGTGTCCCTGAGACTGCAGAACAGGAGGAAAGTACTCACAAGCCCTTGTAGAAACTTCACAAGAAGGAAAACAGTCCTTTTCATCTCCTTGGCAGAAGCAGCAACTATAGGCCAAAACAGCAAGGTTCTTCTTGATTCCAGAAGTATTCTAAAGTTGTGGGGTTTTAGGTCTAATACTTATATCCCTTTTTCCCTTTGAAGTCTTTGTTCAGAAAGACTATCTTGCTTAGTAAAACCAGTTCTGTCCTCCCTGGTCCAGTTTCACTGCAGGAGGTGGAGACCACATTGGGCAGAGCAGCCACCGCCTATTCAGGTGTCAGTGATATCTCCTCCCACCACTCTAGCTCAGGATGACCCATCAGCATATGCAGTACACACACCAACTCCCTTTGTGTGAGTGGCTGGAGTGAATGTCAGTCTGAAACCAGGCGGTGAATCCACAAGCAGGCACACATGATGGTTCAACAAGAAAATGGGCACATTCTAGAAGTGGCATTTTCAAACACACAATTTAAAAACCACCTTCACTGAATTGTGTGTTATTAAAATCTGAGTTCAGAGAGCCTAAACTCCAAATCTCTAGCTTTTCCCAATTGAAAGTTAAACTTGCAAAATGTTACAAAGCAGCTCCAACGATAGCCTCTGGGAGAGCTAGTCCTTGCAATAGTGAAACACGAAATACACATTATTTCACTATCAGGACATGTATAGCACATCCGTACATGTTCTATCATAAACATACATTACACACTGCTAATGGGGGTACCTTGGCTGTACCTTAGGGGTAACTGACATGTAAGAAAAGGGAAGGTTAGGGCCTGGCAAGTGGTGGACTTGCCAGGTCCACATGGCAGTTAAAAACTGCACGCACAGAAACTGCAGTGGCAGGTCTGAGACACGTTTGAAAGGCTACTGGTGTGGGTTGCACAATCAGTGCTGCAGGTTCACTTGTAGCATTTGATTTTTAGGCCCTGGGTATAAACAGTGCACTTTACTAGGGACTGACCAGTAAATCAAATATGCCAATCATGGATAAACAATCATAATCAATCAATTTCTTTATTTCGGTTGAAATAACCATAAAAGAGTACAATACAATATTTAAAAACAATCATCATAAACAGGATATGCCGTTTAAGGGAAATACAATTGGTACATGCATGGATGCATAAAATATCTACTTAATAAAGGGTTATCTTTGAAGGGCACACAGTATATGAAGGCTTTAAAGATTCTTCCAAGCACAGTATAAATTCATCAGTCCTTTGGAGCAAAACCAATTATCCATGGGCGAGGTAATACTTATATATAAAAAATAAATATAATAGAAAAGTTAAAAATACCAGGGCATATTAAGTTAAAAAGAAGAATGTCAGAACTAATAGGTGATTGAGTCATGATGATCTATAAAACTTTACACATATTACAAGAAATTAATGTGTAAAGTTGGCGTCCGAAAGAAGATCCCCCTTATTTAACAAATTTGCATTCAATGGATGAAACTTTAAGGCTAATATATGTCATATCAGTACTTGTCCTGATAATACCATTACATTTTTAAGCCATTTCTTTTCCTTACTATCGCTACAGCAAGAAGAAAACGACTCAGGCTGAATACTATAGTCTGTGACGTGTCGCCCTTGAACACTCTTTCCCCATCTTTAATGCGCCGAAAACCTAAGAGGAGGCAAATGGGTTTAATCCATTTTATCCTTGCCTGCAGATATGGGAGCATATAAATAGAACATGGGCCTCATCCTCCCTAACACCCATGTCACACAATTGGCACAAGTCAGATTTGGTTTGGACCCAAGTCCTTTATTACACGCCCACGTTGATATTCTAGATTTAAATTGTAAAATACCATAACGGTACTTTAGATACACTGATTTAGCTAGAGGGGGCTGAATTTCATCCATAAAGCATTCGAATTTACTTTCAATTTTTACATCGGAAAATTTAAGGGTCAATATTCCTACTTTAGAGTTTTGTAATAGACGATTATGAGTACATTCCCAGTACCTTGCCTTCATCAATTTTTTAGAGGAATTGGTAAGGGAATCAGGATCTGTCCAAAAACTACGTAGGCCCAGCTTTGAAAACCAGTTTTCGATGTGCACTAACCATGCCAATCGGGTGGTGTTCTTTATTTGCATTATTTCCTTTAGTGCATCTGTGTAGTCCACTAGCTCATCGGTGGACCACAGGCGAACCCAGTATAGTAGTGGGCGTAGGTAGGCATGATCATCCAAACGACGTATGTTCAAATCCCAAAATAAAGGGGTTAAGGGGGTGCAGCCTGGAACAGCTAAAAGTTGTCTGAAAAAGCTGTTTTCTTGGACTGAAAAGGCATCTCTTACTGCGTGGCCCCATAATTCTGCCCCATATAGGGTAGCCGATTGAGCTTTATATTTAAATAGCTCAATTGCAGGTGATACTGCTCTAACAAGGCTCTTCTTATACTTCCTAATTATAGGGGCTTTATTTTGTGTTAGTATTAACCTCGATTTTTCTATTTGTGGCTTCCAATTCATTTTAGTGTCGAGGGTAATACCCAAGTATTTGAAATTTTGCACGTGTTCAATCTTTTCATTATTTACAATAAAAGCTTTGTTAAAACCCCTGTGAGGACTGATCATCATGACCTTAGTTTTGGAAGCATTGATTTCGAGATTTTTGTCCAGACGATAGGACAGGAATTTATTCAACAGATTCTGTAGTCCTTTAGGGGTCTGAGAGATTAAAATCGTGTCGTCCGCAAATAATAGGGCCGGAACGGCTTGACCACACAACGTGGGAGAATCATGCTCGCAACCCAAGAGGGTGTCTGGGATGTCATTCACATAAAGGGAGAAGAGGGTTGGCGCCAAGACACAACCTTGCCTGACGCCTCTCTTTATATCTATTCTCTCTGTCAGCTCTCCATTAGGTCCCCACCTCACTCTTGCGTAGTTACCCTCGTGCAGCCTGATCAGTTGTTGGAGAATTTCCCCGGGGGCACCCATATCCCTTAGCAATTTCGATAGCTTCCCCCTGGGGACCAGATCAAAGGCCGCTCTGAGGTCCACAAAAGCTACATATAAGTGAGAATTCCCTATATTAATATATTTCCAGATTAAACATAGAAATCTGAAAACTTGATCTACCGTACTAATTCTAACTCTAAAACCTGCCTGGTATTTTGATAAAATAGAATTATCCTCGATCCACATATTTAGCTTGCTTAAAAGTTGACGGGCAAAAATCTTTTGAAGGACATCTATCAAACTGATAGGTCTAAAATGTGATGGATTAAGTCTGTCTCCCTTCTTAAAAATAGTCACAATTTCTGCGCCCCGCCAGGTCTCCGGGATTGGAGCTCCTCTTACAATATCATTACTGAGCAAATTAATGTATGGAGCTCACGAGTGATTCTCATGTTTCCAGAGATCCCCGGGAATGTTATCTGGCCCTGGAGCTTTGCCCTGTTTGACTGCATTAATAGCTAATATAGTGTCTGTCAAACTAAATGTTAAGGATGTTTCACATGTATTTAACTCTGTACATTTATGTATCCACTCTTCCTCATCCCCTCCACACGAATACAATGTAGAAAAGTGTTTGATGCAGATTTTTTCCTCTATAGCCTTGGATAGGGTCCATTCTTTAGTGCCTCTAGCTATAAGATTCCAAAACAATGTTTGGTCTTTTAGTTTACATGCTTGAAGCAAGTCCGTCCAAACTTTTTCATCCCATTCCTTTTTAGCTAATCAAATGTTTTTTTTGTAGTGCATTCTGTTATCTCTAACAATGTTTGTTTGATTCCCTTTTACAGCTTTTATTAATTCTAGATTGGCCTGGCGACAGGCTTTGTTGTACCAAAGTCCTTCCATCGGACGGTTGTTTCGGCAAGATTGTACTTTTTTAGTCCCTTTTGAAAGGATCTCACTAAGTTGCTGTATCAGGTTCCCATGCACTACTGTTGAGGAAAGATCCTCAGTATTAATATCAACTAGCGGCGACATGAGTGTTACATAGAGTTCGTAAATTTTCTTAATAATGGCAGCATTACCCATTACAGCGGGCCATTTTAAGGACCTGCGATTATTTGACTCTAAAGGATCATGTGAAGAGTTATAATCTCGAGGGACCTTCTAAGTATGGAGCACGAATAGTGAGCTAAGAGTGGTCAAAGAGAGAGGCAAGTGGTCACTTTCTATACGGTTATCCACCTTCAGGTCCATAAGCATTGGCCATAGACTTAAAGAAACCAGTATCTAATCTAAGTGGCTAGTAGAACAACCTCTTTTGAAGGTTGGTTTACTTGGGCAATCTGATGGAAGTCGCCCGTTGCAGGAACGTAGACCATGTTCCATTGTCATTTTGTAACAGTTGCAAGGAGCCTTTTGTACAGGATATTGTATGGCTTGCATCAATACTGGGGATATTATTAGCATTATCTTCTTCCCCATAGATATCTTCTAGACCCATAACTGGTTAGAAATTCCTATTGAAATCTCCCCCTATGATCAACATAGTTTTATGGTCTAGATTATAGATAATGCTGTCTAACAGGGCTATTGTCTCTGATTCTTTATTTGACGATTAGGGTCTATTATAAATGTTAATAATACAGATTACCCGTCCTTTAACATCTTGGGATTTTATGGCCAGAATGTCAGGACTATTAGAGTCTATCTGTTTAAAGTCAATGCCCAGTGTAATTTTTGCCCAGATTCTCAAACCACCAGAGGGTCTGCCTTTATTTAGATTTGATGCCGGTATATAAAATGACCTGTAGCCTACTTTAAAGAAGTTTTCTACTCCCCATGTTTCTTGAAATAAAATGAGGTCCCCACTATTAATATAGTCGTGCCATGCTGGATCAGACATATTTTTCCTTATTCATAATCCCAAATTACACAGAGAGCATAAGCACTTTAGCACTGATCAGCAGTGGTAACGTGCCCAGAGTCCAAAGCCAACAAAAAAGGTCAGAACAATAGTTGGCAAAAGGCACAAAGTTCGGGGATAAACCTGCCAAAAGGGCCAGACCTAACACCCAGTAATTCCCTTTTTGCATGGTCTTCGACTCTGCTGTACTACCTGTAGATCCACGTTAGTCTCTCATAGTATGCATGCTCTGATTCTTCAGGCTCTTGTGTTGATCTCATAATCTGTGAACAATGTATTTCTTTTTACTGCACTTTAGTCTTCAAATGTCCAGTAACCAATCCATATTTATCAATCACAGTGAGAGATGGTCCATTATGGAGCTGAACCCGTTTTGGGCAATTTGCAACTACCTTGCACTCCAACCACAAATCTTTAGGATAAATATTCTCAAACAAAATCTTAAAATCAATGCAAAGAACCTTCCAAATAGTGACAATTATTTAAACTTCTGTATGACACTTGTCTGGTTCTTCTATAAACTTTGGAACGTTCTTTGCAAATGTCAGGAGATCAGACCTTGTCCACTGCACATTAACAATAAGCATCTTCATGCATTTCTTTCAGTGGATACTCCATAACCACTCCACACTCTCTCACACTAGTTAGTTTTTTTCTTTCTCTGGTTTCTTTTGATTTTCGCTTTCTTTATCTATTTTCAATTTCCCCCAATAACTTATGAACTTTATTAAATCTCTCCAATTTATCTCAAACTGACCATCTCCAATTCTTTTATGTCACTATTACTCCATTCTATAATTTCTGCACAATTTCTTTTTGTATAAATTCACACTACATTTATCTTCAAGCTTGTCATATGCATTGCACTCACTCAAATTTCTAATTTCTTCTTCTTTGCATGTCATTACTCTGTCTTCATTTTTTTAACATTAATATTTTCTCCCAATTCAGTTTTGACTCTAACAATATCCGTCAATTCTGGCTGTGCTGGCACCACCATTGTACTACCACTAGATAAAACACTAACATCAGAACTCAGTACCAATAGTGATGAGGTTGGCTCTCCAGCTCCTCTCTCCTGGGCCTGTGGAATTTGATCAACACTATACAAAAGTGGTATCCTATTCAGCAAGCCATTTAAAATCAGATCCTACTCATACAAATCACTCACAACTGATTCTATCTCATCATTCTCTTTATCAATTTTGATTTCACTTTACAATTACAATTGTTCTTTTGTCAGAATCTTTATCACTTCCAGGAAACACTCCCACTCATTCTACCTGTCCCTTTCTCTATTTCTTCTTTTGCACTCACCTTCAAACATCTATCCAATGACTCACTGTTTTTCTAATCTGACCCATCAACATTCTCTTATGCTCTTTTTCATTCATCATGATATCCCATTTATTCAATGGCACAAACTGTGCAGGTCTAGGCTGCGGTTTCGCCTCACACATCTGAGATATTCAATCTTTCTCACATTAAAAGTATAGTTCAAAAGAAATTGCATGTGTTTATCATCAGCAGTATTCTCATGAATTCACATAACCATAAACCCAATTTATCAACCTGTAATGTGCAGGTGGTGATTCAGGTGAAGGTTTATCTCCCTCACAAACAGCACATGTAGACTTTTTGCTAGTTGTTCCAATTTTGGATCAATGTAGACTGATCAACATCAATAATTCTCCCATCACAATTCAACTTCAAAACAAGACTTGAAATGTAAAGTCAAAAATTCAAAACATAGAAAGTTTGTCTTCCTACCGGATTACAAAGAAAGGTATCAAACTCACCACATACAAGGGAACAGCTAAGACAATCTCTAATCACACTGGATATATCTCTTGCCAGCGGCAAATCTACATTTTACTCTCTGTGTCTAATTCCAGTCCACAAAGAATTTAACAACACAATCCTAATTAGTTCAACCAAGCCATTAAGGATTCATGGAGAAAACCCTCTGACGTGTCGACACACCCCTTCAGCAAACATCCAACTTAAATAATTATATCTCAAGATCTTGCATTACGTTGAATTAAATAACCAGAACCAAATCCACATTAAAACACAAAGGTGCCGATTACGATCCTGTAAAAACCAGGTACGAACCGTCGGACGGAGCATATTCTCCGTCCGACGCGTACCCGGTCGGAACAATATACAAACATGGAAGTACGATTCGCACGGAAATACTATTTCTGTACGATTCGTACAAAACACCGACCGACGAAAATATACATACAAATGTGATCCGGGAAAGCGCCGACGTGACGTCGGGACGCACGCAGCCTGCCTTTCACGAACCAGGAAGTACGATTCGCACCGACGTCATCCCGCACGGAGAATATTTTCCGGCAGCCAAAAACTGCCGGGAAATCAGGACGACGCGAACAAGGAGTACCTGCACGCGACGGACAGACATGGACCTGAACCTACGTGTCATCTCGGCCCTCAGAGCAGTCGACCTCCTCTACAGGTTCCGACGCAGATGCCGCAGAAGGTCAGAACAACAAAGGGAGGGGGGAAAGGGGTGGGGGGGGCAGGAGCAGGGGCAGGCCACAAAACCCCCACCCAAGTCACACAGCACACATGCCCTGGACATACCTGACTCCCAGGCCCTGGTCACTACGAGGGGGTGGGTGCGTGTCCAGCAAAGCCAGCGTCCGCCACAACGGAAGTGGTTGACGACGCGAACCGGTAACACAACAACACAGGTACGTCCCGTACCCACGGCTTAAGAGTGTGGGTACGAGTCGTACCACGCCCACACCTACGTCACCCCAACAATGGCGGGACGGCTCGTACCCACGTGGCAAAGGCCTGGGTACGGCCCACACAAGCATTCCACAGCGTGGGTACGGATATGTACGGACCGTACCCCCACCCGTGTATGCATGGAGCGTACCCCCATCCCAACAGTGTACGTACGGACCGTACCCCCACCCCCGTATGCATGGAGCGTACCCCCCAACAGTGTACGTACGGACCGTACCCCCACCTGCGTATGCATGGAGCATACCCCCCCAACAGTGTACGTACGGACCGTACCCCCACCCGCGTATGCATGGAGCGTACCCCCCCAACAGTGTATGTACGGACCGTACCCCCACCCGCATATGCATGGAGCGTACCCCCACCCCAACAGTGTACTTACAGACTGTACCCCCACCCGCGTATGCATGGAGCGTACCCCCACCCCAACAGTGTACGTACGGACCGTACCCCCACCCGCGTATGCATGGAGCAAACCCCCACCCCAACAGTGTACGTACGGACCGTACCCCCACCCGCGTATGCATGGAGCGTACCCCCACCCCAACAGTGTACGTACGGAGCGTACCCCCACCCGCGTATGCATTGAGCGAACCCACACCCGTGCATGTTCTAAGCGTACATATCCTGACATAGGAGGGTTGGGTGCAGAGTCCTCCCAGCAGTGCCCAGACACAGGAGGGGTGGGTGCCTAACACTCACAGCAGTGCCCAGACATAAGAGGGGTGTGTGCAGAGTCCTCCCAGCAGTGCCCAAACACAGGAGGGGTGGGTGCCTAACACTCACAGCAGTGCCCAGACACAGGAGGGGTGGGTGCCTAACACTCACAGCAGTGCCCAGACACAGGAGGGGTGGGTGCATAATACTCACAGCAGTGCCCAGACATAAGAGGGGTGTGTGCAGAGTCCGCCCAGCAGTGCCCAGACACAGGAGAGGTGGGTGCATAACACTCACAGCAGTGCCCAGACATAAGAGGGGTGTGTGCAGAGTCCTCCCAGCAGTGCTCAGACACAGGAGGGGTGGGTGCCTAACACTCACAGCAGTGCCCAGACATAAGAGGGGTGTGTGCAGAGTCCTCCCAGCAGTGCCCAGACACAGGAGGGGTGGGTGCCTAACACTCACAGCAGTGCCGAGACACAGGAGGGGTGGGTGCCTAACACTCACAGCAGTGCCCCTGCAAAGAAAAGGGTGGAGTACCCACAGATCCAATGCCCACAAATGTCAGTCAGGTGCACAAAGATCCTGCAGTACATGTACCACATGTGTGCGAGGCTGGGAGTATACACATGCATAGCGCCGAAAAGAAAACATGTCCACATGAAGTCATGTCAACAGTCTACATACACAAGTACAGTGACCACCAAGGATGCCACGAATGATGCAGGTGGAGACATCGCTCAGCATGCATGGCCAAAGTCTAACGAGTCCGTCACACGAACAGCCAGTGTAGACACAGCTCAGCACCACATATTGGAATGACCCTGCAGGGAAGATGTCAGGTTACACAGAGGAAGGAACACACCTTGGGACGGTGTCACCATGCAGTAACTGCTTACATGAACAAAGTTATGTAGCCAACAGCTTGTGATGGCACACAGATACCAGGGTCCACGCTATGACCAGCACAAGACGACAATTCCCACACACCCAACACATTATCACCACCCAAAATAATGGAGCAGGTCCACCAACAGCAATACCAGATAGAAAGTAGTGTACTAAGGAAAAAGAAATTGCTTTGTTCAGCATCCAAAAATCTGTTTGTCCCTTGAAAGTTCAAAATGTACAATGCCCATAGGGCAATCCAAAGTTCAAATCCAGGTGGGAGACACAGTGGGACGCGTGTCCCCTAGCTTGCCTGCACAGTCAGACTCCTTTGTCTTCCAGAGGGGGGGGGGCATCATGTGGGGGGGAAGGACCAGGCACCGCAGGGACATGAGGGCGAAGGGTAGGCGTCGTGGGTGCAGGGACGGAGGACTCCACCACAGGGGGTGGGGCAGCGCCAAAGGCGGAGGTCAGGATGGCGCTGCACACCTTAGCAAGGTCCTCCAGCGACTCCCCTGCACCCGAAGGAACCACAGGCCCCAAGGAGGGCGGGGTCGGAGGGATGGGTCGCAGCGCCACTGGGGGAGGGTGTGGACGGGGGGGACTCAACTCCCCAGCCGGTGTCCTGCCTCCACCGCTTGCGGGGTCGTGCCACACTGGGGCTGATTGACAGACTGGGCAGGACTGACCCTGTATCCGACTTTTGGCCAGGAGAGCTGAGGGGAGGGGATTTGGAGGGAGTGGATTTTGTGGAATGCGGACTCCCACTCTGGCTGCGTGTCTTACGTTTGCTCCCCGACCCAGTGGGTGTGCCTACTTCACCCTGTGTGTGCGTGCCAGGAGGTGTGCGTTTGACCTTCCCTGCTGGTGTGGTGCCTGTGTCTGTTGTGGTGGGTGCATGCTGACGTCTGGGTGTATGTGGGACAGGCATGGGAGTGGGAAGTGTGGATGGGTCAGGGATAGGGTGTTGGACGAAGCGCTGCAGGAGACCCACTGCTGCAGTCAGTGTCGAGTCAATGGACCTCAGCAAGTTGCGTTGGTCAGCCTGCGATGAGAAAATGCCCTCCAAGTATGCCTCCATGTTGTTCAGCACTTGGCTGTGGCCATGGAGGACATTAAGCATCGCAGCCTGACCAACCTGAAACTGCTGCTGGATGTCCACAGACTCGGCATTGGCGGCAGCAGTGGAGACAGGGGCAGGGGGTGCGGTGCCTGGCAGGAAGGAGACATGTGGTGACCGGGCACGCTGGGAAGGGACACGAGCAAGTGGGAGGCGGCTGATGGCAATGGAGGGGGCGGGGAGAGATGTTGTGCCGCTGTCAGCTGGTGGTGCAGCCTCCGCCCACTCGGAGAGCTCAGCCTTGGACCTGTCAGCTTCATATTCTGTGGTGGCAGTGGACAGGTCCTCCGCCTCACTCCCCTCCACCTCAGTTCCACTCGATGTGCCAGCCAAGATGTCACCGCTGGCACTGGGGCTCGGTCCCTCCGCTCGGTCTGTGCCGATGTCTCCCTCCGTATCCCCCGACAATGCTGTGGGCAAGGTGAAGAGACAGGAATTAATCATACACCTGTATACATATGTCACATGAGTCCAATCTACATAGGTTACAGTGCATAGCCTGAAAAGAAAGATGAGTAACATCTACAAAACAAGGTACACACACAGTTGGTTGACCCACCATGCCACTGAAAAACTATGGAGAGCATGACACAATAGCAAATGACATGAAATGGATTTTGACAGAGGAGCCAGGCTCTGGGGACAATCCAGCACTGCATCTGCACCACACAGCGTTGCCGAAAATAGGGATGAGCAGGGACCATATCCAAGAACTTTAGGCACATACTGCATAGGTAATACTGAAAACATGCCCACCATGACTGGCTCACTGCACCTTGAGTGTATGTCCAGACAAACATCACACACTGGCCAGACCTAGCAAGGAGATATCAGGTTTTGACATGTAGGCTTTGCCCGCACCAACCACCCCCTACATGAGACAATTTGTTGAGACACAGGAAGCACTTACATCTCTTAGTCTGGGTGAAATACACATGGGCTGGATAAATGCAAGATTGGACACAAAATACCCAAGGTGCGCCTGTCCAAATAATCATGTACAAATGGTCATCATCAGATGATTGTAACAAGACACACAGGCACTGGCCACCGTGAGTATGAACAAGGAAAATCAGGTCAGGCTGTACAGTGGACACTTGTACTACATTTTACGTCAATATACATGGTGCCAGGGGACAATGGCACAGAGCACAACCTATGCTGTAGACACTGAGAGTGTTCACATTTTGTGATGACACACATGACACCTAGGAAAATATGCCCCAGGGGACAGTAGTGGCCACACAACTCCATGGTCCTGAATGGGAATGACTGCAACACACGCCACCATCCCTGCACTATGCGTATCGCACACTCATGCACATCATGTAACAGGCCACAACATAGGACATACGTGCTGTAAGGCATGACACTTGAGAGACCAACTCCCATGTCTGGACTCAGCATCAGTGCCAACTGACATGGAACCCACAAGTACTGAACTGGACAGGGCACAGGCAAGGTCCCAAAACCTGTTACACACCACCCCCACACATGATGATACAGGCATTGTTCACGTGGATAAACTGCCAGCCTAGATAACCTTGTGAAGGAGTGACTACACACAGACCAGGGAACACATTGCAAGGAGGGGAAGGGAGGCAGGAGAGCACCGCTATGCTGTGGGTAACAGGATCTGCACAGCACCTTTAAACCCTGGCAGTGTATCCATGCAACTGTGCACTTACAAATGCTGGTGACACACAACAAACACACATGTACCTACCCCCTTCCTGCTGCTGCTTCTCCTGTAAGCGCCTGTCCAAGTCTGGAAAGACCACCGCCAGCACACGCTTGTGGATGTGGGTCAGACGGCGGCGCCCACGGTTCTTATGGGTCTCAGGTGAGTCCCCCAGCAGGACCCGGCGATCCTCCGCGTCCAGCACCGGATATCCTGCCAGCGTTTTCTCACCTGGGCCAGGCGCCGCTTGCGACCGTCCGTCCTCCTCACGGCACTGACGTCGTTCATCCAGATCTGCTTCTTGGCAGAGGCGCCTACCTGTGAGGATGAACAAGTGACACTACATCAATACACCTGGCACATGTCACAGAGACACATATTAGAACAAATTTGCTGTTTACAACAAGGCATAGTATACATCCAACGCATTGCACCTTTGTCATAGGGACATTATCCTCTGGGGAAGGGCAAAAGCAGTACGTGCCATTGAAAGTACACAGGTGGAATGAGGGCAACGACACAATCAATGATCCAGGCTCACACTGTGCATCACAAGCTACACCAGGATTATGTGCAGCACCTCAAAGCAGTCACATGCCACAGGCCACTGACGCTACCTCAGCAGAGTACACAGACACACACAGGCACAGGACATTCACCTGCCATTGCCAAATGCAGCTACAAACCTCACTCTGCACATGTGCCACTATACGGGGGGGGCTTACAGGTGTGGGGCTGGCTCTGCACGTCAGACACACAGCACTGCTCCCTGCTCACATCAGATGGGCAGGGTATATCCATCCCTCATGCAGCTTGGGTGCTACACTCCACATATGCACCCACCCACATGACAGGGGACTTACACACACACCGATGTCCAGGGTACGAACACATCATGTGGACACTCTCAGCACAGGTACACAGAACTAACACACATCTGTGGGTACAGTCACCTGTCACACTGGGCTGACCACATAATCACATGAGGACTGTAGAGGCTACATTCCCAGGAGGATAAGACAGGCAGAATGTGGCATGCACCATGCAGTGATTGTCACAGTAAACACAATGCAAGTGAGAACACCCCTACAGTTGCTCGTGTGTCACACCTGGACACAATGCCAGAAGTCACAGTCACAAAAAAGGGACACAGTCTGTGCTAGTGGACTCTGCACTCACCTGATACCCTGGTCGCCCATACAGCAGGGGGTACTGTGGGAGGATCACATCCAGCAACACCAGGTTCTCCTCCAGGGTGAAAGGCTGTGCCCTCTCCACAGACCTTGACATGGTTCCAGGGAATCAGGAGCAGCAGCTGGGTCGTAGAATCCAAAGATGTGCAGGCAAGTGCTCTCTCATTGGACCTGGCTGCCTTATATCTGCCCTGCTGGCCTGTTTCATGCACAGGAGTACAGAGTGATTGGTCACTCACATTTGCATCCTATGTTTCCTCCAATCCCTTCAAACCTAGCACAGTCAGTGGGTTTTTATTGTTTTTTTTCTTGAGCATGATGTCAACTCCACAACCACATTGCAACAAAGTAGAATCATTCAAACTGACTTTTGCTGTGCACCTGCAGAAAAAAATTCATATTTAAACTTGGTCTCCATGACAACCAGCATGCATGTAGGCCTTTATACTTGTCCCTCATGTGTCCTCTATGTAATTTGGAGATTCACACACAGGTACGGTGCGTTCCGGGGCCCTAGGGCACCCCAAATGCATAGCAACGGCCCGTACAGGCGTGTGTACGGTCCATATCACTATGGGTACGCATACGCGAGCACACCCATAGTGATAGTGAGCGTACGCACGCGTGTACAGTCCGTATCACTATGGGTACGCATACGCGAGCACACCTATAGTGATAGTGAGCGTACGCGTGTGTGTACGGTCCGTATCACTATGGGTGTGCTGGCGAATGCGTACCCATAGTGGTACGGACCGTACACGCGCGCGTACGCTCACTATCACTATGGGTGTGCTCGCGTATGCGTACCCATAGTGATACGGACCGTACACGCGCGCGTACGCTCACTATCACTATGGGTGTGCTCGCGTATGCGTACCCATAGTGATACGGACCGTACACGCGCGCGTACGCTCACTATCACTATGGGTGTGCTCGCGTATGCGTACCCATAGTGATACGGACCGTACACACGCGCGTACGCTCACTATCACTATGGGTAGGCCTACGGCAGCACTCCCATAGTGATAGGGAACGTACACAGGCCCTCAGAGCGAAGGTACGGTGCCTTTCACACATCACAGTGGTGACAGGCAGCACACAGGAAGGAATAGAGCTGACATACTTGTCCATGGATGGACATCAAGGCATTGTCTGGGCAGTACTACATGTGTGGGGCACAGGTGTGAAAGGCTGTGATGTGGCACATTACTCCTGAGTCGAGGAGGCAATAGATGTATGATGAGATGTGTACAGATGTTATGTGTGACGGTGCAATATGTGCCAGGCATGCCCTTAACTCCTTTGACATGTGTGCATGTCGTACTGCACACTTGGGATGAGCGTCACTGGCATGGCACAGTCAACAACACACGCAAGTGTCCCCTGATGCCCGCTACAGGGGTTACCACACCAGACATGTGACTACCCACGGTGCACGATGTGTCTATGTCATGTATGTGTGGTGTGTTCCCATTAGCTTGATGTTGGTGTTCCCTCAAAAGCATCAGCTGTTGCAGCAACCAACATGTGTCTGTGTGTAGATGGACATGGCACACTGTTACGCACACCAGGCCACATGTGGTATCGGATGTGAGGTGTGTATGTATGCATGGGACAGGGAGTAGCGTTACAAGGACCTGTCTGCATCCTCTCAATGTATGTGTGGTGAGTCATGACATGTACACCTTAATGGCAAGGTGTGTGGGCTGTCCTAGTGTAATGTCATGTGACCTGTGGCTTCAGTGTTCCGCTACCTGTCTCTGCAATCGACATCCTACTTCTGCTGATGTGTTGATGTATGTCACTCCTGTGTTGCGTCTGGCTGTTCACTTACACTGGGACACAGCTAGTCCCATGCCATGGCATGTGGAGGTTCACAATCTCTGTGTGTAGCTGGGTCTTGGTAGGAGTGTCACCTGGCAGCCATACGTGTCCAGGGCATGTAGCACATACCTGACTCCGTATGTAGCATATGTGTATTGACAGATTAACATGTGCTCAGCACATATAAATTGTTGTTTTAGTGCACTCACTCTTCCTTGTCACTTACAAATTACTGCAGAGCGCCGCCTCTTCCCCGACCAATTCCGGACTTGGCTGACATGCGGGAGAATGACTGTATACGCTGCTACCGCTTCCCCCAACCGTTGATTGAGGAGTTGACGGCAAGGCTGGCACCACACCTGCAACCGCTGCACAGGTATCCTACAGCACTGACACCCAAGCTGAAGGTAATGGCAGCCCTACATTTTCTTGCCACGGGTACCTTTCAATATACCATAGCTCATGTTGGTGGCATGTCGCAGAGCATGTTCAGCCGTGTGCTGCATGATTTCTTAGAGGCCATGTTGCTTCACCTGGATGAGTTCATCCATTTCCCAACTCCTGAACAGTTGACTGGGGTCAAGCGTGGATTCTCTGCCCTGGGAGGGATGCCCCATGTCATTGGGTCCATAGATGGGACACATGTGGCTTTGGTACCACCACAGGCACAGGAGGAAGCGTACAGGAATCACAAACACTACCACTCCATCAATGCCCTTGTGGTGTGTCTGTCCAACATGGTTATTTCACATGTCTGTGCTCGTTTTCCAGGATCAGCACACGATGCCTACATCATGAGGCGTAACAGGGTGCCTGAAATGATGACGCAGCTGCGCAAGGCACGAGCATGTGTTGTTGGTGGGTACACTCTGTCTGTCCTGTATTTTGCGTAGACTTCCAGCACGACCGCTTCTCCTGTCCTACTTATGTCCATGTGGTTTCCATGTAGGGGACGCTGGCTATCCCAACATGCCATGGCTGATCACACCTCTCCGCAACCCCAGCACGCCGGCCCAGCTCCGCTACAACACCGCCCATGGCCGGACAAGGCGAGTGATAGAGAGGACATTTGGCCTCCTGAAGAGCTGATTCAGATGCCTCCACAAGACCGGCGGCGCCCTCCCATATGCCCCGGCGAAGGTCTGCAAAATCTTCATGGTCTGCTGCATGCTGCACAACAAGGCAGTTGAGAAAGCTGTGCCACTCATCCTGGATCAAGATGATGAGGACCATCCACCCGTGGAGGACGAAGGGCTTGGCAATGGGGCTAGTGATGTGGAGGATGTGGTTCCACAAGAGGACATTCGGAGTCGGCTCATACGCGACTTCTTTGCTTAGTGGTGAGTACCAGTGTCTGAGTGTGCACGCATTGGTCCCCGTGTGGCATGTGTTGCGATGTGTGTGTCCATCTGCATGTATGCCACGTGAGTCAGAGGTGTGTGTGGATGTGTCACTCGAGTGATGGTGCCAGTGATGAGTGTATTTCCCCAGTCATAATTGTGACCTAGCATGTTGTCATCCTTACATGTGTCGAGTACATGCACATGCAAGTGGCTGTGCTTTTTGTGGCTGACTTCTTGTGTGTCTCTCATCCCCAGGTACTTGTGCATGCCGTCTGCTGGTTGCATTGTTGTGGCACTGCTATTCCTCATGGACACGTCATCGTGTGCTGACTCAGCGTTACACGCACGGACAAGTTTGGAAGTCTCCTTAGGGTAAGGGATGCATCAGGGGTGTATTGGGTTTGGCAGTTGTTTACGATGTGTGCACACTGCCCCTGTCGATGTTTGGTTCCGCTGCAGACATGTCGCATCACCATGGGACACATTACATGTAGCTGGGTACACCTGAATAGATGGTCAGACTTGTTGACAGTCATCTGTGATGGGATAGTGGATTGTGATGATGGCATCAATGTGTGTAACACTGCCCTCGGACACATACGGTTTGCATTGGCTTGACATGGTGTGGGACTTCCACATCAGAGGATCAATGGTGTATGGCAGCCTCTCCGTGAGCAGCAGGGGGTGTTTAGCTGTTACCCGACACTTGTGTGCCAGTTCCATGGCTATCACACATTTGTGCTGCAGAAGGGGGGTTCCAGTGTTGGACCCACATGTTACTCCACATGACCTGTGTATGTGTACTCCGAGTTGCCTCTGCATTCCCGAATACATGACTAATAAAGGTGTCCCTATGCCTCCAAGGTGCCTCTTCTCAGTCAATGCTGGTGTGTTGCCACGGTGCATACGGCATGTCTGGCATGGTTTTCCGTGATAGTGGCTATGTGTCTATGTGTGGAGTAGCAAGATGCAAGCTGTTTGTGTGGGATTAGACTCTGTATTGTGCATGATGTCCATGACTGTGTGGGTATTGTGACATGTGCCATCCCCATGCATCCAACATTGGCCAGGCCACCATTCTCTGCATCCACCTGACTCAAGCTTGCAGGACATGGTTCTGCCACCTGTCTACACATACCTGGGTGACCCCCAGGACACTCCACATGATCCCTGACCTCTGCGCATGACTGTCGCTGTACTCAATATGTCTGTCGGCACGGTTGTGCGGCCACCCCCTCAGCTGGTTGGGCCCATCACGGGTGTGTATGGTGCTCCATGTCTGTGTTGCCTAATACATTGTGACCCATGTGTGTCCTGTGCCAGACTCAGGCCCCAGGGTATGGATGGTTAAAGTCATATGAGAACTCAGGCATGGTTAGACTTTACTAGACACATGTAAGGTAATAATGCAAAATGTAGACATCATCTCTTTATCGTGTAACTTTTTATTTGTGTTGGGGTACGTGGGGGGGGTATGACAAGAGGGGCTTTCCGGGTGTGTGGAATCCAAAGTTCACTGGGGGAGTTGGTGTCCTTGCCATTAAAAAAAATCAGAGTCCATGCCACAGTCTTTGTCAACATTGGTCAGACAGTGACCAGCAAGTCCATGTGGCGGAGAATGTCTTTTGCTGATGTGCTGCTGTTGGTCCAGTGGGCCAGGTGCAAGGCCAGGTGTCCTGGGAGATGGTGCTGTTGCGCCGACCCTCACGGTCTTTTCCGTGGATGAACCGCCCTCCTGCAAGAACCCTCAGAAGCAGGCCATGATGATGTTTGGGATGCTCCGTCGGATGTCTCCTCCTCCTCCTGATCCCTCCCTGTGGGTGGTGATGTTCTTGGCCTGGAGGCACAGGGAGGGTTGCCCATGTTGTCGGCCATCCGACGGAGTGTACGGTCAATTCCCGTGAACATCGTCACGAGCTCAGCCTGTCTGACCACCATCCGCCCTTGGTGTCGCAGTAGACAGGCATGTTGCTCCGCATGTTGCTGGGCCTGCTGGGTCTTGATCTCCTCGAGGGTCCCCTTCATCTCGTTGAGGGTGGACACAACCTGGCCCATGCCCGTGGTGTCCTGCCGGTATGTGTCCAGGATGTTTCTGACATGGGAATATACCGGTTCCGCAGCCAACTGGTCAGGCTCGCGCCTCCGCCATCCTCCACTCCCACCACCTCTGCCCACTTGCACCTGGCCTGCCCTTGTGGGCACATCGGGTCTCCGGGACCCCTGAGGGGTGGCATTAGCGTTGTCGCCTGCCTCCTCCTGGGTGCCCGGTACACCGTGTCCCTCCTGGTCAGCCTGGCTGCATAGTGGTGGTGGGGCAGGGATCCTGGGTGTCTCCTGGGATGTGGCAGGAGTGGGGGTGGTGGTTAGCCCAGTTGTACCTGACGCAGGTGCTGCAGGTGGTTGGACACCAGAGGGGCCAGTTTGGTCGGGGTCGTCCACAGAGTGGTGAGAGTCCTCGCTGCCGGTGGGATCGTCATCCCGCAGAGCCGGGTCCTGTGAGTCTTCCCCCCCAGTGTTGGGGGGTGATCCACGACGTTGACCTGTGTGTGAGAGAGACAATGTTATTTTTGTTCCATGCAACATCCATGTTTCATTCGTTTCAAAGTTGGCACATTTCCTCTGGGTATTTGGATATGTCTTGCATTCCACTCACAGTGCACTTGTGCATGGGTATGTCCCTTGGCCACAACTTTTGAGACTTTACCTATGTGTGACACAGTCTTACTTGCTGCATCAATTGTGACTGCAGTCAGCAGTGGAGTGAGCAGGTGTGGCGAGCCATGCATTGGCGCCTTCCGTGTTGCACTGTACGTGGGCACATGGAGTTGTTCCACACACTTATATAATGCAGGTAGCTGGCGTTGTGCTCGTGCACAGGTTGAGACATGGCCCAGTGTTTTGCCATGGAGAAGAGAGGGGGATTCAGGCACTGGCCACACTTGTCTACATGCACGCAGTCCACCTGCTGACGAGCAAACATTCCCACACCACCCAAGGCTGAATTGGTCTCCCTGTGTCTCCCTTTTTCACTCCCTCTCTGTCCCCCTCTCCCTCCCTCCCTGTGCCAGCCTCCTCCCTCTGTCCATCTCCCTGTGTCTCACTCCCTCTGTGTGTCACCCTCTGTCACCTCAGCCCAGCTTCCTAGGCACACACTTTTTGCAGATCTTTGAATGGCCCTTGGCTTGTTCATGTGAGTTTGTTTCTGATCTCCAGGCACCCATTGGGTGTAGTGTCTGTGTCTGCGCTGCTGCTGTGGTGGTGTGTGCTGCCACTCTTTCACAGTGTTGGCTGTTCATTAGCTGCTGTCATGTGCAAAAACGTGCCTTCACCCCCATGTCTTAATGCAAGGCGTACGCCATTTGCTGGCAAGTCTTTCCTGTGTTGGGACACACTGTTTGTCTGGCTGTGACCTAGGCCATATGGGCAGAGGGCATTGTTGTCTGCTTCTGAGTTGCATTATGTGATTTTTGGGGCCCACACTACCGCCATCCGGCTTACCGTGTCTTGTGTTGGTGTTTTCTGTGGCCAGTGACTTGGCATTGTCCAGCTGGGTGCATGGGGCATGGTGGCGCTAGTGGCATGTGCGTGTTCATGGAGTGTGGTTGAGTCATGCGATAGCTTGGGGTGGTTGCGTGCATGATTGTGAGTTTGGTTGTGGATGACGTTCCCCTCATGTGAGGTGAGTTGTTTGTGTACTCACCCGGCTCTCGGAGTCCTTCTACTCCGTCCACTGCCACCACCGGCAGTATGGCCATCACCCTCTCCTCCCAGGGATGGTATTGTACGCATCTGCGGGGCGGCCCTCCTCCAGTGATGTTGGCCTGGTTGTGGTCGTCGGTCATTTTGGCTCGGACCCTCCTCCGCAGATCGTACCACCTGGCTTGGCATTCATGCCTGGTCCTTCTGGTGGACGCAACAGCATTCACAGCATCGACAATCGTCTGCCACATGGCTGTTTTTTCGGAAATGCTGGTCTGTCTGACCAATGTTCCAATGAGGTGTGGCTCGACTCTGAGGATTTCGTCGACAAGGACCTCCAACTCTTGGCTAGTGAACTTTGGATTCTTGTTAGTGGGCATGGTGAGGGGTGTGGGTGTGGATGGTTGTGGGGGGTGTGGGTGTGGATGGTTGTGGGTGTGTGGGTGTGGTTGTGCAGGTGTGTGTGTGAATGTGATGAGGGGGTGTTTGTGAAGGTGGTTGTGTGAAGGTGAGCAAGTGTAAGGTGTAGTAAAGGTTCAAGTATGGTGCTGTGGGTTGTCTGTGGGGTCTGGCAGCAGTGAGTCTGTTGCAAAGGCTCATGGTTTGTGTCTGTGGGCCCTTTTTATTGGTCCATTGGTGGGTGTGGCTGTGTTTGAACTTTGGGTGGGTGTGTTATAAGGAGTGGTTGTGTTTTGGGCCTCTGTTTGGGAGTTTGGCAGTTGCAGGTCAGTGAATGTGTTGTATTTGTGCTTGTTGGACATGTTTTGTGGCTTTGTGCGATTCGAATAGAGTATTCTTGTGTTGATTTGCTTTGTCCTGGTTGTGTACGTGTGTTTTTAGCGTGTGTACGGTGTGTACATCGGCCATTTTGTTGTACAGTGCTGTCCTTGTCTCTGGCTTGGTACGACTCGTACATGCGCGATGTTGGGTGAAGGTGCTGGTGTTGGGGCCTGGGGTGCGCTCTGTACTTAGACTGTTGGGGTGGGGGTACGCTCAATACATACGCGGGTGGGGGTACGGGCCGTACATACACGGTTGGGGTGGGGGTACGCTCCATACATTCGCGGGTGAGGGTACAGGCTGTACATACACGGTTGGGGTGGGGGTACGCTCCATACATACGCGGGTGAGGGTACGGGCCATACATACACTGTTGGGGTGGGGGTACACTCCATGCATACGGGGGTGGTGTTACGGTCCGTACATACACGGTTGGGGTGGGGGTACACTCCATACATACGCGGGTGGGGGTACGGGCCGTACGTACGGGGGTGTACATACACGGGTGGGGGTACGTCTCGTACATACACGGGTGTACATACACGGGTGTACATACACGGGTGTACATTCACGGGTGGGGGTACGTCTCGTACATACACGGGTGTACATACACGGGTGGGGGTTCGACTCGTACGTACACGGGTGTACATACACGGGTGGGGGTTCGACTTGTACGTACACGGGTGTACATACACGGGTGGGTGTTCGACTCGTACATAGGAGGGCTGGGGGGGTAGTTGGGCGCGTATGTGGGCACATGTCTCCATGGTTGCTATGGGAGTTCGGTGCGGACGGTGCTTTTCCCATCCAGTTGTAACATCGGACGCACGGGATGGATCGTACTTCCGCGGTCGGACTTCACTTTTCACATTTGTACGGTAATTTGCCCGGAGACGTGTCGGGCACATTTTCCGACCCGAGGACGTGTGGGGAATTATTCCCAATGCGATTCGTATGGACTTTTTCCCATGCGAATCGTAGTTGGCAGTTTGTACGGCACTTGTACGATTCGTACGGTAAAAAGACCGGATACGAGTCGTACGGGGAATTTTTTTACAGGATCGTAATCGGCACCAAAATGTAATAAACAATTTTAATAAATAAAGTAAACATTATAATCCAATGCAGATTTCAACTTTGACACAATTGATATGCGCTTAATACCTAATACGTGCACATACCATACAGCACACAAAATTGACAAGAAGCCATTGCAAAGATTTATCCCACACTAAATCAAATGTTGCAAGACAATCAACTCACTGTGCCACATACCACAACCCAGAGGAACCCTAATCGTACTTACGTAATGAAATCTCCAAGATCCATGTGATTCTGAAACTAAGTCGATCTATCAAAGGGTGTGGAGAAGCATAGATCATTTGTTGCAATACATTAGTAGTTCGACATGTAGTTTAGGTTTAGGAAATTAGGAATTGGGCTTAGGTTTTGAAAATTAGGAATAGGTCAATAGGCGATCTGATCTAGAAAAGTACAATGCTACTGCGTCTGCCTGTCAATAATGTTTGGGAAGATTAACTGTACCGCTAATCTGTTTTAAAAATCTTCTTTATTCCTTACATCAGCACCCAAGGGCAAAAGGGCATCATAGCAAGGTGAAGGGGCTTCCACCACCAGTGCCAAGGTGGGTGGAACCACCACCACCACCAGCAGCACTGCAGCCCCGCCCAATGGTTCTGCTTGCCCCAGTAAGTCCTGTTATTATTATTTCCCTAACTTTTACCTCTCCCCACTATTAGAATAATGTTGCCCTGTTTACTTATTTTATACTGTCTCATTTTTTTCAACTCATCTATTTAATGTATGTTAGATTCTTGTTATACTATCCCTGCATTATCCTTTTTTCTATATTTTATTCTTATGTAGCTGATTTCCTTCTGTTTGTAGCTTTCTTCTGCTTTTTTAGTACGATTTCCTATTGCTCTAATTTATCTTGTGGTACTTTAAGACTAAGAGAACAGATGTTTGCTACTGTGAAGATTGCAGGCCCAAGTAAGCTATTATTCACCACACGTTTGCTGAGAAGCTTTTCTTGCTCAAGTTCAAACAATCAAAACAAGAGAGTGGCCATGGTCATGGACCTCCTCCAATGTTGTGTTATCATTCATTTAAACAGTATACCAGCAGTTCCATCACAGTGCAGCATGGCAGGAAAGTATGAAATCCCATTGCACTTTCTAACCAAGACCATATGTCCTTCATTGACCATTCCACCCCTTTATTGCGATTCAATGACTCTGAGTCATTATACGTCAGTTCCTCCATTAGGAGAACTTTGTTTGTTTTGAGTACCTGGCTTTTCTAACATGTCAACCAACAAACCTCCCAACGCGATAGTTTAGATAGAAGAATGCTAACGGAACTGTAGTGAGGTATTGCTTTTGTACTTTGTTCCAAAATAGTAATAATTAATTAAGGGCAAAGCAGGTATGTAAAATATGTAAAAAAAACATTCTGACTGCACAGGCCACCAGGGCCGAGCACAGCAGCGGCAGTGCCTGTGCACTGGAAGAGGCCCAGGATGATATGCAGACAGAATATTGAGTTGGAAATGTTGACTTACACAAATATTGAGTTGAAAATATTGTGACACAGTAATATCGTGGTCAAGAATATCGGATTTAAGAAATATCGTTTTCAAAAATATAGAAGTCATTAATATCCTTTGCAAAAATATAGGCCCTCATCGTTTCGGATCTGGGACCTGCTGCCCAAGCGGCAGCCTCCCCAAAATCCGAATTACGATACGACCTCCACCACGGCAGTCGCCTCACCTATATTTTGCAATGTGACAGGGATGCGGTCAGCAGCCCCTGAAGCAATACAGTAAATAGGGTGAAGACACATCCCTGCACTACGTGGCAGGCACCGTGCGGTGCCTGCCACATGGTGCAGGGATATGTAGGGGAGGGTACATGTCCCTGCACCTGGGATTAAGGGGGGCCCACTACGGGCTCCCAAATCCCTTTCCGCCAGCTGTTTTGCAGTGGGATGACTGCCGCAGTATGACCAGAGGAAAAGGATATCATAATCCCTACAATGGTGCCTGGCAGGCACCGCCGCAATTCAGGGCTGTGTATTTTGTCCAATGGGCGGTCGGATTTGATCAATGACTCTGAGTCATCATAGCTCAGTTCCTCCATTAGGAGAACTTTGATGGGTTTAAATACCTAGCTTTTCTAACATGTCAACCAACAAACCTCCCAAAGTGATAGTTTAGATAAAAGAATGCTAACAGAACTGTGGTGAGGTAATGCTGTTGTACTTTGTTCCAAAATAGTAATAATTACTTATGGGAAAATATGGTATCTAAAAAATTTGTAAAAAACATTCTGACTGCACAGACCACCAGGGCCGAGAACAGCAGCAGCAGCGCCTGTGCACTGGAAGTGGCCCAGGATGGTATTCAGACAGAATATCGAGTTGGAAATGTCGACTTACACAAATATTGAGTTGGAAATATTGTGGCACAGTAATATCGACAGCAAGAATATCGTGGTCCAGAATATGGAATTTAAGGTAAAAAATATCGTTTTAAAAAATATAGACGTCATTAATATCCTTTGCAAACATATAGCCCTCATCGTTTCGGATCTGGGACCGGCTGCCCAAGAGGCAGCCTCCCCAAAATCCGAATTACGATACGACCTCCACCACAGCAGTCACCTCACCTATATTTTGCATTGTGGCAGGGAGGCGGTCAGCAGGCCCCGAAGCAATACAGTATATAGGGTGCAGACACATCCCTGCACTACGTGGCAGGAATCGTGCGGTGCCTGCCACATGGTGCAGGTATATGTAGGGCAGGGTACATGTCCCTGCACCTGGGATTAAGGGGGGCCCACTATGGGCTCCCATAACCCTTTCCGTCAGCTGTTTTGCAGCGGGTTGACCGCCGCAGTATGACCGGAGGAAAAGGATATCATAATCCCTACAATGGTGCCTGGCAGGAATCGCCGCAATTCAGGGCTGTGTATTTGGCCCGATGGGCGGTCAGATTTGATCTGCCGATCTAGACCGTGGCGGTCGGTCTTTCTGACTACCATGCTTCCCCCATGGGTCAAAAATCGAATTGCTCTGGCAGAGGGTTCGCCACCAACAGCCTGTCGGTGGTGGTCCCTCTGCCATCATAATAAGGTCCATAGTTGTTTAAAATATCTATTTTCTAAATAGAGTTATGTATTTTAGTTTATATTTTAAATGTTTGTGATGTATGTTTTTTGTATAAGTATTGTTTATGTGTTTTAATATATGTGTTACATTTTTAGTAGCTATAAATGTTATTTTAAGTACATTTTGGTGCCGATTCCGATCCGGTAAAAAGGTCCTACGAATCGTCGTACCGAGAGTTTTCTCCGTATGACTCGTACCCGGTAAACTGTCGGTACAACCTAGGAAGAACGATTTGTACAGAAAGCCCATTTCCGTACGAATCGTATAAAAGACCATACGGGTGAAAAAAACCTACCAATCAGATCCGGAACAGCCTGTATGCGCCGTCTGAACGGATGTAAACAGCTTTTTACGGCCCAGCGAGAACGATCCGTCCCTACGGCACTCCGTACGGCTCTTTTTTTATGGGAGCCAAAAACAGCCGTAAAAGCTGATTCCCCAGGGGTACGAGTCATATGGGCCCCCCACCCACACACCCGTATGTACACACCATACCCCCATCCCCGTATGTATGCACCGTACCCCCACCACCCCCTGTATGTATGCACCGTACCCCCACCACCCCGTGTATGTACGCACCGTAGCCCCACCCCCGTATGTACGCACTGTACCCCCACCACCCCCGTATGTACGCACCGTACCCCCAGCTACGCACTGGGGGTACGGTGCGTACATACGGGGGGTGGGGGTACGGTGCGTATATACGGGGGGTGGGGGTACGGTGCGTACATACGGGGGTGGAGGTACGGTGCGTACATACAGGGGGGGTACGGTACGTACATACGGGGGTGGGGGTATGGTACGTACATACGGGGGGTGGGGGTACGGTGCGTACATACGGGGGGCGGGGGGCCTGTACGACTCGTACCCCGGGAACAACTTTTCCCAGACTACGAGTCATACAAACTTTGCCCCGTAGCGGGTAGAGTCATTCCCCGTGTACGGGCCGTTTTCCGTACGATTCGTAAATCGGATAGCCGGTCCGGATCGTGCTTGCACACTCGGACTGTCATTTTACGAATCGTACGGAAAAGTGTCCGGGTACGTCTCGTACAACTTTTCCCGCTACAATTCGTACGGAGCGGGCCGATCCGTACGTACTTTTTCCCGTACAAATCGTATTTCACGGGTCGGACGTGACTTGTACGAGTTGTACGGAATAAAATACGGATTTGAGTCGTACGGAAATATTTTTTAACGGGTCGGAATCGGCACCTTTGTGTTTTTTAGGTCCGAAGTGGGTTGTGGGTTTATAGAAGATTAGGGTGGGAAGTAATTTAATAATAATAACTTAATGATTATTTTATATTTATTGATATTTATTTATTTATTTGAGATTTTCTAGTGTTAATTGTGCGAAGTAATTTATTTGTAATTAATTATAAATTGATTGTTTATTAAAATTAATTAATTAATTGATAATGCATTATGGCAATTGCGTAATTTGATTTAGGCGTGGGTTGTGAGGTATATAGGGGTAAAAGGTGGGAAGTAATATATTTAAAAATAATTATTAATTGGTTGTTAATTAATGATAATTAATTAATTGGTAATTAATTATGTAATGGTGTAATTTGTTTTAGGTGCGGTTTGGGGAGTTTATAGGGGTAAAGGGTGGGAAGTAATTTTTGATTAATTAATAATTAGTTGTTAATTTACATTAATTAATAGATTGAATATTAATTATGGAAATGATGTGATTAATTTTAGGTGTGGGTTGTGAGGTTTATAGGGGTAAAGGGTGGCAAGTTATTTGTATTTAATTAACTAATAATTAGATGTTAATTTATATTCATTAATTTATTGTAAATTAATTATTAAAATGGTGTAATTAAATGTAGGCGTGTGATATTAATGAACTGATATTTAATTAGGGTATTTGCAATTAGTTTTTTGTGTGGGGGTTTTTCTGTTATGGGTACAGTGTAGGGAGTAAATTAATTTTACTTACTTTATTATTAGGTTTGAATACTATTAGTTTTTTTAATTGAAAATAAATTTTCATTGTGTCATTAATTGTTTTACTGTTTAATTTTAGCTGTGGGATGTGGGGATTATAGAGGCAAAGTGTGGGAAGTCAATTAATTGTTATGAGTTTTAATTTGTTTTTTAATTAATAATATTTCTTTAATTGGTAATTAATTATGTTAATTAAGGAAGTGCATTTTTTTAAATGTAGATGTGGGTTGTGAATTGTGACGTAATATATGGTAGGTAAACAAAAAAGTACATTTATGGTATAATCAATGTTTTTGTTTCTAAATAATTTCTAGTTAAAAATATTTATTTGTTTAGAGATTATTTGTTATCTTATTTAAAGTAATATTTGTAGGTATTTGTCATATGTATTTACCATTATAATATTTTTTTTAATGTGATATTAAATATATTTCTATTTCTTTAAATATTAATATATTTTTTAATTCATTTTGTTTTTTAAATGTTGTTGTTGTTAATATTTTGTTTTTAATTTTGAACTGACTGAAGTGAGAATATTAATTGTTACCCCTCCGCAATCCAACACTTTCCCTACTGTTGCACTCACTAGAGCGGGAATAGTAATTTTTACCACTCCGCTATCCAACACTTTCTCTACTGTTACAATTATTGAAGTAGGAATAGTAATTTTCACCCCTGCATTATCCAACAATTTCCCTACTGTTGCACTATCTGGTGTGCGAATAGTAATTTTTACCCCTTTCTTATCCAACACTTTCCATACTGCTGCAATGATTGGAGTGGAACAGTAAATTTTATCCCACCACTATCCAACATTTTCACTACTGTTGCACTCTCTGGAGTGAGAATAGTGTTTTTTATCCCTCCACTATCCAACACTTTCCCTACTGTTGCGCTGACTGGTGTCGGATGAGTAATGTTTACCCCTTTGATATCCAAAACTTTCCCTATTGTTGTACTCATTGGAGTGGGAATAGTAATTTTTACCCCTCCGCTATCCAACACTTTCCCTGATGTTACACTCTCTGGAGTGGGAATAGTAATTTTCACCACTACGCTATCCAACAGTTTCCCTACTGTTGCACTCACTGGAGTGGGAATAGTAGTTTTTACCCCTCCGCTAACCAACACTTTCCCTACTGTTGCACTCAATTGAGTGGGAATAGTAATTTTTACCCCTTTGCTATCCAGCACTTTTCCTACTGTTGCACTCACTGAAGTGGGAATAGTAATTTGTACCCCTCCGCTATCCAACACTTTCCCGACTGTCATACTCACTGGAGTGGGAATAGTAATTTTTACCCCTAGTGAGTTGAGCTAACTATAACTTGCGCCCCCGCAATGCACTGCTGATGACGTCACATATTACATCATTCATGATATGGTCAATGACATCACTGATGACATCTCAAATGACATCACTGATGACATCACTGATGACATTACTGATGACATCATCCAGTGACTGTGTGTTTCTGTAAAGTTTAAATCTGTTTTATATATACACCAAGCTGTATTGAACAATGAGTGGGTGTATAAGTGTCTGAATGCGTCATTTAGTAGATGCGTGACGGACTGTATAAGTGAGTGATTAATCGTGTCTTACTAAATGCATAGGTTAGTGACTAAACTGTGTGAATATCTGTATTAGTTTGTCAGTTGGTTTGTAAACAGCTGCATGGCTTGGTGAGTAGCTCCATGAGTGTCTATATTGGTTATTGATTGCTTGTCTAACTATAAGTATGCGTGCCTGAATGTCTGTGTGGGTGGATGGGGGTGTGTGACTCTGTGTACAGATGTGTGAGTGGGTGAATCACTGGGTGTATAGGTTCAAGAGTGCATCTGTGAGGGACTGTATGGGTAAGTCGGTGTGTGTATGTCTGTGTTGGTGAGCAAGTGAATGAATGTCTCAGTGGTATATGTGTGAGTAACTCCATATGTGAAAGGCAGTATATGTGAGTGTTGGAGTATATAAATGACTATATGTGAGACTGAGTGATTATGAGAGAGGCTGTATGGATAAGTGCTTGTATAAGAGACTAAGTATGTGTTAGTATCTATATGAATAAGTGAGCTGGTGTGTGTATAACTGTATAGGTGAGTAAATGGGAGTGTGATAGATTCTTTGCATGCCTGACTAGGTGGCGGTCTGTAAGTGTCTATATAAGTGTATGAGTGCATATGATAGTGCTGTATTGATGAGTGACTGCATGTATGAGTGACTGTATGGGTGAATGAGTGGATGTGTGTGTACACCTAGGAATCAGTGAGTAAGTATGTAGTAACTGGTATTGGTGTGTCTATGGTTTCGAAAAGGGTAGTCTGTATTTAAGAGTGGTGAATCAAAGCTTATTTTAAGGTGTGAGGAGGTGCATCAGATTATCATGTGGATGATGTCATCAGTGATGTAGTCAGTGATGTAATTTGAGATGTCATCATTTATGTCACTGACCATATCATGAATGATGTAATATGTGATGTCATCAGCAGTGCATTGCGGGGGCGTGAGTTATAGTTATCTCAACTAACTATAACGTCCGAATTTCTCTGGTTTTGTACAAGCAAAAAGTCTAACTAACTATAACGTCCCTGAAACCTATGGTTTTTTTCAGTGAATTTCTATGGTTTTTTAAATGCTAATTTCTAACTATAATGTCCCTGAAACCTATGTTTTTTTTCAGCAGTAAATTACATAAATATATGCATATTTCTGTACTAAAAAAATACCCATAACAGTACTGTGTCATGACTCATAATTCAACCACGATTAAAACTTACTTCACACTAATCAAGATATTACACCATTCTAATGCTAAATGTTTCCTATGTTGTTTTTAATTTTTTGTAATCTGAATCATAGTTTATTCATCTGTCTTGTGTTCAGAATCATAGCAAGTATTAGGTGTTTTCAATCACGAGAAAGCAAATGAGATGATTTGGGGGTTAACAGTTTTCAACATCTGCCAATGTGTGCACAAGTCAAACAGTTAACACGTGTGACGATGAAAATGAGAAGCTTAGATTGCAGCCGAGAGGAGGCAAGATGGCGGCGGCTTGTTAGACCGCTGTGAGGCAGCTCCCAACCCAGCGCTCTGAAAAGCAGAGTAGAGACGAAGAAACAAAGATGTCTTGCTTAAATTAAGTAATAATGGAAGTAAAAGGACTTACCCCATTCCTCGCTGCTTTTTAAATCCCAGATGGCGACCCTGGCGTGATGGCTGGGAACAGAGCGGAAGATCGACTCTTGATGTCTGCACCGGACCCGAGTGCACTACAACTACGCTTCTCATTTTGTACTTCTTTGATCGGAGTACTTGTGCTGCGATTTATTGCCCGTGTACAGACCGGTGGGGCAGCTACGCGAGTGAAGCAAGACGGACCCCTAGAGCTAGATCAACCGGCTCGGCTCTCGGACACAGCTCCGCCTTTACGGAGTGTCTCCTGTGTCCCCCCATCACAGAAACCAGCAGCTCTTCCATCAACCGCGGATATCCTGAGAGCTATTCCAGGGTCTACAGTGACACCTAGTGGGCAAAGTCAGAAGGGCATAACCGAGGATATGGAAATAATGAACACTAGTACAAATGCTTCTATAACTATAGGAGAGGACAGCTCTGTGATATGCAAGGAACCTACAGTTGCATTGGCAGGAATACTAGACTCTAAGGCTGGGGCAGACCCTAATGCTGGAATACAAGGTATGGAGAATCTTTCCTTATGTGATACTCCTGTTTTTTCTACTGTCTCGTTAGCCTCTTCAACATTATTGATACAGACCACTTCAGCAGGCTTACTAGCGCCAGCTCCAATAACAGTACTTGAAGCTATACCAACGGTCCGTAAAACCCCAATGACTGTGGCTGCGCAGGAAGGGCAAACACCGCAATACCAGCCGATGTGCAATGCTCTAGAGAGTGATCTGGGGACATCAGATCTTAGAGACACTTCAAAAAATCTGGGGGATTTGCTGGAGGTTCCTGATGGCAAGGAGAAAACCGATGGAGACGAGATAACCCCCGATCCTACCGACACCGACAGGGATCCCTCAGACTTCTACTCAATATCAGAAGGGATAGAAGATGCAAGATGGTCAGATGACTCTGAACTCGATATTGAAACTAACACTGGTTCCGAGACGGAGAGTGACCACGAGGTGAGAACGGCAGAATCCAGGGAAAATAAAAGAGCTACCATACGGAAGAAAAGGGCCAGGGGTTGACTTGGGATTACTCCCCCTCTATTGCATTGGGGTCTCAAGAACATGCCACCGGCTCCCGACCGACACAACGGTGCTCTCCACATCAACAGGATGCTACGCTCTCCACGGTGATGGATACAGTCCTCCAGGCTATCGCCTCCCATCGAGAAGAAACATCAAGGGATGGACGCAAAGCACAATTAGCTCTACATAAGGTCCAGGGTGTAGTGCGTAAACTGTCAAGATCAGTTAACACCTTCAACACCAGAATGACAGAAATGGAAGACCGTATAGTCATTAATGAGGCAGAGGCTACAGCCACACAGGAACAAGTTGAACTACATGAAGCAGAACTAAGTGACGTCAGATGGAAGCTCGAGGACATTGAAAATCACCTACGACGTAACAACCTACGCGTCCTTGGAATACCTGAAAATATTGAAGGTACTGATATCCGAGCCTTCATCATCCAACTCTTTAAAGATACACTTCCTGAGCTCTCTTCATGGAACTGGGAGCTTGAGGTGCAACGGGTGCATAGAATTCCAATCACCTTGAAACCCACTAGGAAGCAAGGAAATTATCCACGAGCAGTCCTTGTATTTTTTGGAAACTTTCTTCTCCGACAAGCTATTTCAGATAGAGTCAGGCCAGAAGCTCGACGGACTAGGGATTCCATCTCCTATTTTGTGAGACCGGATTTTTGCCACACTACGGTGGAAAGGAGGTGGCGCCTGCGACAACTTATCAAACCCTTTATGGAGAAGAAAGCACAAGTCTACCTTAAAATCCAGCCAAATTGAAAGTTCTATACAATGGCCACACCAAATTTTTCACTTCTGAAATAAAAGCCAAAGAATTTTTAGACAGTCTCACTTAATGGCTTACTAGCGATAAAGCCAGTATAGATGACTCTTTAAGTGGTCATCGGCTGAGAAATAGAGAAAACAAAGAACTCGGATGCTGGACTTGAGAATAGTGAGAGGAGAATAGAGAGCGTATTGGACATTACTGAGATTTTATATAGATACATAGATACATTAGATCAATTCGTCTTTATATGCCTCTCTATATTTTCCTTATTATCTTTCTTTTTCTTCCTTTTTTTCTATGTTTTCTATGTTTATCTTCAGTCTAAGTCTGGTTTGGGAGCGTGTCTCCATCACTAAAGACTCTTATAGAGTCTAATTGCCTCACATTACGGGTGGGGGAGGGTGGGGGGTGGGTTGCAGGGGTCTGGAGGGAGTGGGAGGGGGAGGGGGAGGGGGAGGGGGAGGGAAAAACGGGGGAAAAAATTGCAAAAATGAGCTTGATCTGTAGTATAAGAAACTTTAAAGGCTTTTTGGTTACTCTAATTTCTTTAAGTGATTGGAGTCCTATATTATTTATTTTGATTAATCAGAACTGGGAGAGGAATATCAATGTAAATATCGAATTTAAAGTTGGCTGGTGGTGATGCAAATTATGTTACATAGATGTTACCAGTTCAATGGGGAATAGTTTTGAATGGGGAGAGTAAAATTGCGATGTTGGAACGTAGCGGGTCTCAATGATGGGAGAAAAAGGGCCCAACTTTTTCAATTGTTATGTCAGGATCCTGTCGACATCCTCTGTATTCAGGAGACCCACATAGCTGGATGTGATAAAAAATTATTAAAACTTCCTGGATTTAATTTGATAGCAGCAACATCTCAAACGTCTAAAATACGGGGAGTCGCTATCTTGGCAAGACCCGGTTTGGGGAGTCCTAGACGCCGACTTGTCGACAAACATGGCAGGTGGGTTGTGGTTCAACTAGAATCGGATATAAACATCTGTTCACTCTATGGCTATAATTTGGATGACCCACAACTCTTTATCGAACTTGAATTAGAACTGGCTTCCTGGGCCGGCCCACTTATCCTGTGTGGGGATTTTAATATAAATATTGAAAAACTAGTAAACAATAGACTCCCACAGAATTATAGTGGCCGTAAACCCAAAGTCTACAGGGCAGTATCCCATCTGATGGCTAGTCACGATTTAATGGACACTTGGGACATTTTGAAGCAGAATGATAACAGCTTCACCTATTATTCCTATCCCCACAACAAGTATGTTCGATTAGACTATATTATGACATCATTACATAAGACTGCCCTAATAGACATAATTAAATCCCCCAAAACCATCTCTGACCACAACGCCCTTACGTTAATTTTTGAATTGGATAGTTTTAATAGACCTAATATCCAATGGTCATTCGACCGAAAGCTTCTTACTAACCCAGACTATATTAATCATATTATATCATATGCTCAATCTTTCTTTGATTGTAATCAATATAGTGCACCCAGATTCAGTGTATGGGACTGTTTTAAGGCAGTAATTAGAGGAGAGACTATAGCGTTTGTAGCTAACCGTAAGAAAACTCAAGATAGTATTAATAAACAACTTAACGCGGAACTCATCAACCTTGAAATAGTACATGCTAAACAAATTCAGCAAGGAATATCAACCTCTGATACACTGCAAAAACTATTGATTTTAAAAACAGAAATTAATAGCTCGCTAACTCAAAAAGCAGCGGAAATATATCAAGCCAATAGAGATAGAATTTATGAAGCAGGGGAAAAAGTAGGGAGGCAATTAGCTCTTAAAACTAGACAAAAACAAACATACAATAAAATAAAGAATATCGAATATGAGGGCCAACAGTACACCTCCCCTCAAGATATTGTTGATGTGTTTCGAAAATATTACCAAAAACTATACCAAAATAATAATGAACATCTATCTACAAGAGACACGAAAATCTTTCTCAGTGAGTGGTTACCGGAACCAGAGCTATCTAGAATACTCAATTGAGTAGGTAGAGAAGAACTGGAGAAAGAAATTACAATGGTAGAATTAGAGACTGCATTGTCGGACCTAGCTAATGGGAAGGCGGCTGGTCCTGACAAGATCCCCCTAGAGTTATATAAGGTGTTGGGCAAACAGATACTACCCTATTTATTAGACCTGTTTCTAGGGGTACAACATCACTCAGCTACACCAGAGTCTTGGAAACACACTAATATAGCGATATTCCCAAAAAAGGGGAAACCCCCCCAGCTTCCATCTTCATATAGACCTATTTCACTCATAAACTCTGACTCAAAGCTATACTCCAAGATACTTGCAAACCGACTGAGGGGGGTCATCGAACATCTCGTATCCCCATGGCAACATGGCTTTATCCCTGGGAGAGGAGCGACTGATCATACCCGTAGAGTCATTGCCTTATTTGACATCATGGGCGCCACGGGGGGAGAGATGTCGATGGTCCTACTCGATGCCGAAAAGGCATTTGATCGAGTGTCTTGGCGGTTCTTATGGGAAATTATGGAATTCAACAACTTTGGCCCAGGCTTTATCAAAGCCCTAAAAGCCCTGTATATCAGCCCTAGGGCTAAACTATCCATTGAAGGCTTTGAGTCAGAGTTTGTAGAGGTACAAAGAGGCACTAGGCAGGGCTGTCCTTGTTCCCCGATATTATTTGCCCTAGTAATTAATCCTTTAATTTTAAAGCTTCTTAACTCCCCCCAAATACAACCAGTTAAGGTGGGCTCATATTCTACTAAAATATTGGCATACGCCGACGATATTGCCGTGCTCACAACCAAACCGGCCGATGCAGTAGCAGAAATAGAACAAATAACCCAGTTTTTTGGATTCTACTCTGGATATTCACTTAATAGAGACAAAACCATGGTTTTATGTACAAATAATATCATTTATGACAGTCCCTATAAAGTCAAAAATGCAACCTATCTCGGTGTAAATATTTCTCCTGATGTAAAAGAGATTAACCGGCTTAATTATGATCCTTTGATCAAGGCAGTAAAAACAGATCTTAAGAGGGTAGATAACTTTCATCTTTCAATAATAGGGAGAGCGAATTATATTAAAATGAGCATATTTCCTAGAATACTCTATCTATTCCGGGCTATTCCATTGATGGCCGACGGTAGCATTGTTAACATTTTTGATTCCACAATATCTAAATTTATATGGAACTATGGCAAAATAAGGAGAGCATTACCATCACTAACCCTCCCCCTACATAGAGGCGGCCTTGGTATCCCGAACTTGACATTCTATCTCTGGACGACACTACTCCAACAAATGGGCCTGCTCTTTAAAGTCAAACCTTCCAATCTGCCCAACACAGACTCCTATATCCCTTCTATTTTTGAACTTGGACTAGGTGATAAATGTCGAGGGCTATTTTTGAAACAACTCGAAGCGTCATATTATAAAAAGACCAAGTTTAAGGTGATTGGAGACGCATGGAAAATCTGGAAACTTGCCTCCAAACAACTAGGCATACCCAAAATAACAAGATACACCTCTCTTTGGCACAGTAAGATCATATCATCATTTTTGATAGATAATGTCTCTAGGAGATGGGAGAATTTAGGCATATATACACTTGTTCATTTTTTTGGACAGAATGTTACTCTATCTTTCGAGGGACTACAACAGAGATTTGATATTCCATCCACAGATTATCTAAAATATTTCCAAGTCTTTACCAATATCCGTAACTCTAAACTTAATATTAATTTAGATAGTTTTTATTTTTTCTCTTTTTGAGAAGCGAGCTACTAGGATAGGTACTTTATATGATATATTTTCTCAATCCTCTAATGACGATCTAGATCGTGTTGAGAGATCCTGGGCACAAAAACTCGGAAACCCAGATGTAGATATCGACTATTCTCTAACTCTTTACACAACATTATTTTTAGCACCTAACCTTAAAGCACAATATTTTAAAACTATTTACAACCTGTATTTTACTCCGGCTAAACTCTTCACCTGGGGATTACGAGTAGATGATTGCTGCCCCAGATGTAGACAGGGACAGGCAAATTTAATTCATATGTTTGCCGAATGTCCGAAACTAGATAATTTACAAACATTGATTGGAAGATTTTGGGCTCAAGTATTCGGGCGGAATCTTAGATCCTCCGCTACCCTATTTCTTCTAGGTCACGACGAATCCTTAGGTTACAGTCTGGAGGAACAGAGGATTGTCTTCCTGGGCACTGCCGTCTTTCGTATTATTTTGGTGGCCTGTTGGAAAGATCCCAATGTACCCACCTTTCAGATGTGGCTTAGTCGATTTCTTGCCACATATAAGCAGGAGATAGCTATATATAGCACAAGAGGTAGGAAAGCTAGAGCCCGGGGTACCCAGATCTGGGCCCCAATCTCCAACTGGTACTCCAATGTAAGATCTCCCCCCTGATAAGAGAAGGGCCGACATGATATGACGAGGCAAACTGTGTAAATTTTCACTTTATATCTTTTATTTATCATATTAGTTGTGCATATGTATTGGGTTGTAATGATTCTGTTCTTTTTTTTTTTTCCCTATTAACTTTCCTGATGTACTACTGTTTCATTAAGAATTCATTCTTTTTTAAAGAAATTGTTTGAATGAATACTACAGATCATGCTCAATAAAAAGTGTAAAAAAAAAGAAAATGAGAAGCTTTAGCGGTTAACAGTTTTCAACCTTTACCAACATGTGCACATCTCAAACAGTGAAAACGTGAGCATGTGTTAACTGAAAAACATGATATCTACATGCATGCGCAGCACGTTGCTTCCATAGACTACTTTGCAACCAAAGACTATATAAACCACACCCAGCCCTTTGACAATTGATTAGTTTAGTTTTTGCGTGTCATTTCCCTATCTCCAGTCTATTATCCAGCTTCCCTTCTCCACCGTCAGATTCTTCTTTTGTGACAACAAAAAAGATTACGGACTTGTAAGTTGTTAGATTAAAGGTTAGTAGATATGTATAATACGTAACTATTTATCTGCATGGTGGAATTAACCATTGTAATTGCTTTTTGTGTTCTAGGAAACAACTAACTAAAAGTATTTCTTCAAGGAATCATATTTAGTTTAAAGTTTTATAATATATATATATATCAATAGTTATCAAGATATCAAAACTTTAGGTATTTGTATAAAAGATTCTAAAAAGTTCAACATGTGTTTGATATTCAGTTGTTACATTGTTTGTTTATTGGCATTTATACCTAACGTCAGCAACACCTGTTCACAAACAGACAGAATTCAGGAGAAACTGTTCCCTTGCGAAACAATACATTCCTGAGTCTTTGAGAACAGAAATATTTAAAGAAATAAAACGTGTGATAACATTTCGTCCTTTATCTTTTTCTCTCTTCTCGCACTTATTCTCCTACTCCCTTGGGGTGATATAGTGTGGCCGTGTATATTCCACTACTGCCTTTCTATTTCACCTCAAAGGTGTTAGTGATCCGTCGGCGCCAGGAATCAACATTCCCCAAGTCCCAGAGAACAAAAACAGTAAAGATGTTAACGCTTGATAATATTTTGTCATTTATCTTTTTCTGTTTTTTCGTCCTTATTCTCCTTCTCCCATGGGGTAAAATAGTGTCAATGTGTATATTCTACTAATGTGACCCTGTAGTACCTCACAGGGCTTGGGGGCCTATCGGCGCCAGGAATAAACAATTTGGAAAACAGGTTTCTGGCCCTCATAACTTGGTGGCTTACAGTTTCTGACAGTCACAGTGTATTGCTAAATAGTACATTAAGATATTTATGTCTGCATACATAGTTCCTAACTGAAAGCCTTCAGAAACTCTACATTTCCGAGTGACATTTGGCTTTTTCTCTCTTCTAGTTCCTATGCTCTTTCTCCCCTGACATGATATAGTACGGCCGTGTATATTTTATTACTGTCTTTCTATTTCATCTCAAAGGAGTTGGAGGCCTATCGGCGCTAGGAAGGAAAATTCCCAGGTCCCAAAGAACAAAAACTTGAAAGCAGTAAGACGCTTGATAACATTTCGCCATTTATCTTTTTCTCTCTTGTTGTCCTTATCCTTCTTGTCCCCTGGGGTGATATAGTGTGACCGTGTATATTCTACTACTCTCACCCTATTTTACCTCTAAAGGGGTGGGGGCCTGTCAGCGCCAGGACTAGAGCTTCTAGAATACAGGTTAGTGGCCCTTACAATATACAGGCTCACAGTTTCTATGACTCACAGTGTACTCCCACAATAATTTAAGAAATACTTCCTTTGTACATCACTGAATGGGTATGTTCAAACTGCATAGTCCCTCAATGAATGCTTCAATGCAAAAGTACTCCCTCCCTCGCACATTGCATAACTGCATAAGTAATCCATAATTGATTTAATTTGTGTGGTAGTAGTGCCTAGTTGATTCTATAACTGCATCGCTTCTGCCTAAGTAATTATGGGTCATATTCTCAAAGAAGCGGCGGAGACCGGCATTACCTGCTTGGCTTAACGCCTCTCTCCGCCACTTCGGAAACCCAAGGCTGCACCCTATTCTCAAGGACAGGGTGCAGCCTCGCGTTTCCCCCTGTGATGGTCCAAAGTTTCAAAACTTAGCACCAACGCAGGCACCCTTGCACCAGAGTGCAAGGGTATCTGCAAGCACGGAGGTTTCTTAATATACAGGAAGATCTCCCTTCCTGCACATAAACAAACCAAAATGCCAGTTTTTAACTTACATGTGTGCTGTTTCGTGCACCACACATGTAAGTTACAAAACAGCATTTTTTTAAAAGTGTTGTTTATGTACAGTAAGGGAAACCTTCCTGTATATGAACAAACTATGGCATTTTGCATTTTTCATGCGTGCTACAGAAGGCAGCACATATGGAAAATGCAAAAACGATGAGAAATAAAGCATTTCTTCTCGTTTCCCCACCTTAAGGGCCTCATGTAGGTAGCCAAATACCGGTCGGTAACGGCCGATTTTCGGTAATTATACCGTTACCGACCGGTATTTTGGCCATTGGTATGTAGGGGTACAAATTTTGCTTTCGGAATTTACCGAATCGGTAAAATTACCGATTCGGTAAAAATACCGAATCGGTAATGTTACCGAATCGGTAACTTTTCCGAATCGGTAATTTTACCGATTCGGTAAATTCCGAAAGCAAAATCAAGATGTAGGGGGAGTGTGTGTGTGTGTTTAAGAGTCGGTATTTACCACCAACTTATAGTTGGTGGTAAATAATGAATGTATGTGTAAATGCATTTTTACGCGCGTAGCAGTGTGCAATGTGGCATACATACATGCCCTTAGGGCATGTATGTGTGCCACATGTGCACACATGGCCGAATCAGGGGTGCAACAGGGTGTCAATGTGACACCCTGCCACCCTTGTATGTGTTCCCCCCATTACCGAATCGGTATTTACCGATTCGGTAATGAGGCATACCTTCCCCTCAATGGGAAGGTATGCCTCATTACCGAATCGGTAAATACCGATTCGGTAATTACCGACTAGTAACGATTCGGTAAAAAATACCGACTCATTACCTACATACCAGTTACCACTTCTAAAATACCGATTCGGTATCGTTCGGTATTTTAGAAGTGGTAACTGGTATGCTACCTACATGAGGCCCTAACTGAGGGATAAAAAAGTAGATTCCCCGCATATAAGTTGTATCAGACCTATATTATGTTAGCATGATGCATCTATACGTATACTCCCTGTTTGATATATATGCTTTTCCATGGAGGAAATTCGTTTATTTCCTCCCCGTATATCTATTGCTAAAAGAGTAGGCCGAGAACCATGCAGACGCCATCTTCTGATCATATGCTCGAGCACGGGCCGTGATCACATGTTGATCACGGTCAGTTGTCAGGCCCCAGCTCATCTGAGTAACTGGTAGCAGCTGAAGGTAGGCTGTTTTACTCGACTGTTTTCAGACTCAAGGTTGCATCTGGCTTTGGGGGCGATAAGCGCATTCCTGGAGGCGCTGTGTCTACACTCCCAGGCACCAAGACGAAAGGGAGTCACCCCTCCTGACCTCCTTTGTAATAGATAGTCAACCCTTTGTACTGATCTGATGTGTGCCATATATGGTCCTTCCCTGGAGCTCGAGGGCCAACTGGTATTTTTCCTTTTCACAGTAATTGTATGTGTTGAACCGAAAAGTATATAACCTCAAGTTTAAATACGAGCCACCAGTCTTCTCGGCGCACCTGATGGGTGAGGTTCGGAGAGGCTCCTCTATAGAGTATTTTGTTTAATAAACGATTGAACCTTCTTCACTGCCAACTGCCAACTGACTGATTATTTGTAATGGTATTGGGACTATTGGTAGGTATAGTCCTTTAGTTTATTTTTATTGTACATCATAACACCATATTTTTTCTGGTCTTAAGTTTGGCTCTACCTCCTATTCAGGCTGCCCTTGAGAATAGGAAGTAGCGTCAAACTCAATGGGTGTTGCTCTGTAACGCTCACCACAACACCCAGTGCACGCCCCTTTCACGCTAAAAACAGCGTGAAGGGGGCCCTATTCACAAGGCAACTTTATGCCGTGTTAAGCCACGCTGCCTTGTGAATAGTGCAAAGCCCCTATCGCCACGACAACGACACTTTCAGTGACGTTGTTGTGGCGATAGGGGCTTGAGAATACGCCCCTATAACATTAAAAAGATTATACCTTCCTGTTTACAATACTGCACGGAAACTGACTAAGTAAAATGATGACTTCCACAGTAATTTCTGCGTCATTGTGGGAGTCCATGGGTAGTATCTGAGGGAATCCATCATTGCTTTCGTACTGCCTCAATCAATAATTAAGCGCAAAAATGCAAACGGGGGGATTCATAATTCTGTTGCTAATGTCTGATTGATTGATCTCTGTATACCACAGCCTCCATGATTGCATAACACATTACCCAGTTTATACATTTAACTACCTTGAAACTACTTTTATTCATGAATTGCAATTTTTTTTTTTGCATTTTGCTGTCAAAATGAAGATAAGTACGTTTTGGTAACAGAGAACCACACTTTGTTTTGTTCAATATTATTTAGTTTATACACAGGTTATATTAAGTGGCAATTCTAACTTTCTGCTCCTAATTTAAACTGTTTTTTAAACAAACTCCAGTAGCTGCTGTTAATCCAATGCTCAGCGTGCTTTTGAAAAACAATCATCTTATTCTAAATAACCGCAAGTCTCTGACCTACAAGCAGGCCTCCCGTACAGAGCAACTCTTTCACAACATGTAACATGTTCCACCACTGTCTTCTCTCCTCCCACACATGCGCTTGAAGATAGTTTGGTCTGGCCTTCCATTCCTACTTTGAAACATATATTAATAGCAAACACTAACAGGAAACGCTATTGCTTCAACAATAAGCGGTCTCATATAACCTTGTGCAACCTTCAAGTAACAGGTGGCTAAATTAGCAAGTGACATTGACTTAGTTTTCTATGGAAATCTCCCACTACATTTTGCACAATTTATACACCAAATATTTAATCAGTCTGAAGCTCAAGACCTACCACATTTTTCTAAACTATCCCACTCCCGCCTTGTTATTTTTTTTCAGACAATTTTTATATTAATACCTGACTTCATTCATTCTATCTTTGCAAGCACATTTGGCGAGTCCCTTAGTGCTCCTTACTTGTTTCTGGAAAAGTCGTTTTATAGCTCCTACTACGAAATGGCTGCCAGTCCTCTGCTTCAGCCCCATCCATGAAAAATGGAGCTATACCGTGAACGAATGCTACAACTTTTTGAATGCTTGCCATTGGCGATATTTGGCATCAGATATCGTCTGAATTTCCGCTAGGTGTACTTCACCTGGGTTCAACCTGTTTTCTATTGTCTCCAGTGCCACTATGAATGCAACCTCCAAGTCTGATCCCCTGGTTTATGAACTGTTCCTGCTTCCATTGCTGGCTCATGACCATGAGTGATCTGGAGACACACGCTTGATGGATGTGTTTCATAATGCAATAAGGGGAAGATGGAGTACATAAGCTAATACGGAGAGCCTCTTGCAGCAGACTATCATCGAATATCATGCAAGTTGCCCTGACATGCTCCTGCTTGCTGAAGATTATGATATCTATGTCTGCTCGTTCGACTTGCTAAATTGGATGGCCACCCTCTTTGCTTGGAGAAGTGCAGATGACCTTTTGGAACTGATTGCATATCACAGTGCTTCTGAATTCTTGAGATTCAATGAATTTCCATAAGTGCACATGGTAACCGGATTTGACAAAGCCTTATTTCTACATTTCAAGAACACAGTTTTTTTGTTTCCTCTTCTCTTTTCCCTTTTCCTTCCTTTTTGGATTTTCAGACATTGATTTTCTTTACAAATTTCCCTTTTCAGACTAGGTTACACTCTTTTGATGTTTCCACTCTGTTTGCCTGGTTGTTACAGAGCTATTCAAAGAAACGGGCGACTTGGCAGTTGGGGACTTTACTATCTATATTCAAAGATATGTAGTCTGCACACAAACCTTTGAGATGTTCTATATTATAATAGCAATTCTTTTTAGTTGTAGGAGAAACGTAACCCAAGATGGTCGTTTCTCTATTCTCTTTTTCTGATAACATCTCCCTTTATCAGATATCGATTCACTACTATACTGATTATAATTCTATCATACACTTTCTTTTTGTTATGGCACATATACTGCACATTACGCCATATAAAATTAAAATATTTTTTTAAAAATGTATCCTGTGTCATATGTTACAAACACATTGCTAACAGTTAATTCCTTTCCCACCATGTTTTTAACGTCATTTGCCTGCCCCATATTCACTACTCACCAACTACTAACAATCTTGAGCCTAAGCAAATGCAAACCAGAAACTCTTTTCAAGTTACAGTTGACAGTGTCACCATATTACTATTAAAATGCATACATCTCCTGTGCCTTTTCGTAGTGGCGGCATACTTAAAAGAAACATACAACTACATTTATACCTGTGTTTTATAGCTATCGCAATTTCCAATATATAACTCATGTCAAAATACATATTCAAGCATACACATACCTTAGCAAAATTAAATGTTAACACCAATCGTCGAGCAATGTAAATTGCAGCAATATGTAAGTTGCAAATGAGAGGCATATGAACAAGCCCCTATCGCCACCACAACGTCACTTTCACTGACGTTGTGGTGGCGATAGGGGCATCGCCTTATTAACAAGGCAGCGTTAAGCCACTTAATTTAGTCTAACACTGCCTTTTTAAGTGGGTATTGTGAGGGGCATTCCACCTCAACACCAATTCATTTTGATGCTACATCCTATTAATAAGGACAGCGTTAACAGGAGACAACGCCAAAGTTAAGACCAGAAAAATCCTGGTCTTAATTTAGCGAAACATGAAGAAATGCTTTATTTCTCCTCTTTTTTGCTTTTTCCATGTGTACTGCCTTGTGCAGCACACATGCAAAAAGCAAAATGCCATGGTTTGATTATGTACAGGAACGTGTCCCTTACTATACATAAATAAACATTTTTTCAAAATGCCGTTTTGTAACTTACATCTGTGCTGCATGAAACAGCACACACTTAAATTACAAACTAGCATTTTACGTTTGTTTATATGCAGGAAGGGACACCTTCCTCTACATAAACAAACCTCCCTGCTCGCAGACACCCTTACACTCTGGTGCAAGGGTGATAACATTCCAAAACTTAGCGTCATTGCAGTGACAAATGCAAGGCTGCACCATATATTTCTTAATATAATGCAGCCTTGCATTTCCGAAGTGGTGGAAAGACACAATAAACCAAGAACGCTAACGCCTCTCTCCACCACTTCCTTCATAATATGCCCCTGTGTGCGGCTTTTTTATATAGCATAAAAATCGATGATGACTTTATCTGCCCGTCAGATGCCCCCAGCAGCCCAGTGATGGTCAACGCACACGGGCCACTGTTACCTTCCTTTTACAAACCATGGGACAAAGACCGTTAGACACCGGGACGAAACAGGGGGGGCTCAACGGATGTGTCATTCTCAGTCTCTGTATCTGCTGCCCCTGAGATATACGCAGATACAACACAAGCAGGAATCTTCACAATACCTTAACTTATATTCACGGGTGCTTCACAACTGTGCACAAACCAATACACAAAGTGTGGAAACAACATTTCATCTTTTTCATCTCACTGAAGTTAATAAAGCATGTCTGTGTTAAAGCCCTCCTCCCCCCAGTATTTTCCCACAAGCTTCAATCTGCAAAAGTACATTTCTTGTACATTACCCCACCTGATATTACATCCCAATTCATCCCTATATGTTACACACATGTGCGGAGAGCAACCACACCTACTATTTGCATTTGGAAGGTACTGTTGTAACTTAAAAAAACTTCTGACCTGAAACTGTTAGAATGAACTATGGTGAACTTATGACCTGCACGTGGAATTCAATGTTGCACAAACTGTTGAGATTAAATTTGGTGAACTTGTGACCTGCAGCCTTCTGTTAATGTTACTCGGTATTCCTTTTAAACAAAGCCAGCAGCACCATGCAAGCTCCCTGTGTCCAAAAGCAAATCTGCTTCGCTTCATAAAAGTGAGAACAAATTTCCTCCCCTCGCTTCCATCCAGCGAAGCAAACATTTGCTATGACAGAGAAGCAACTCTGCATAGATCCCGTCTTGCCATAGCAAACTATAATGTCTATGGCGTAGGCACCACAGCTCATTGGTGCAACCGGCCCTCGGACATAACCATACCCAGAGCCATGCAAAGCTTCTAAAGAAAAAATGGACGATGCCCCTCCATCCAATTTAAAGCCTGCAAACATCGTACTCCCAGAGGCCGCCAATCCGCAACAGACCCCGCATTTTCCTTCATGAATCCCGAAAAAAGTAGTGCCCCCCGGGACAGTGTGCAGCACCTTCACCCCTCCTCATTTAAATTTTACGTATACCTCCAAAAACATGCTGTTCCTCGGAGCGAAGGGGCAGGGAAGACGCGAACCCTCCATATCATTATATTTGCTCCAAGGAAATAGCAGTCCCTGTCACAGAAGTAAATCCCGCATCATAACTAAACATTGCTCCCAGGAACTAGCCCACCCGTTGGCTTAATTAAACGAAGCACTCCACACTGTGCTCTGCTTTTTGTTTTCCTGCCGTGATTTTCAGGCCCTACGCAAATTCCGCCGAACACATATAAAAATGTTTCTTTACGTTCCGACTCCCTGTAACACCCCTGAGCACCCTAAGAAGGTCACACTGTTCCTACCCTACCCTCTTCTACTTAACTGAGTCACAAAATGGCTGCCACAGCTTCCTAGTTTGAAGTGTTGGCAGCCAATGCCAGGCAAGCTCGTGCTCGGAACGCCTCAGCCAATCAGATCTCACAATTCTCAAATATCGATATCTCTAAATCTTTAATATTTCAAAAACTACTGAACAAATTTACACCATTTGAAAAAAAGTGTGCTTTCTGAACCAAGAGCTACCTTTTTGCCAAATTTTGTGTAATTCCGCTCAGCAGTTCGGGGTGTAGCCATGTCTAAAGTTTCCTATGGAAATTAACATTGAGAAAAAGCGTTTTGGGATGTCCTTTTTTTCACCCCCCCTTCACGAATCACCCCCAAACTTTCAAGACAGCAGCTGACCTGAATGAGCAATAAGTTTTCACAATTTCGTGAAAATTCGTCAAACGGCGCCAAAGTTATTGGAAAAAAACAAAACCGTTTTTCCTCTGGAAACTAGGTTTGAACTATAACAACCATCACTGGGCTGCTGGGGGCATAACGACTGCCAGTAGGTAATACATATATATATATGTGATCAAGGCCATCTGGTGGCCGAAACGCGTAATGGCGTGCTGTGTGGGTGCTGATTTTCATTAAAAAACCTGTGAAGCACGAGTTGGTGTCCGTGCGCTTCTTCCTCGCCATCAGGAAGTGGGAGATAGCCTTTTGGAACTTATATATATATATATATATATATATATATATATATTACCTACTGGCGGTCGCCAGTAGGTAGTTATAGTTAGGACCCCTTTTCCATAGGAAATCCGCAACATTCTATTTTGAATAACTTTGGCGCCGGTCGACGAATCCTCGCGAATTTCTCAAAATAGGTGGGGCGCTACGCTCCGCTCCTACCCTGAAAGTCTCGGGGGATTCATCAAGCGGGGGCTGAGATAAAAGGGGGGTCCCAAAACACGTTTTTCCCATGCATTTTTCCATAGGACCTTTAGACAGGGCTACAGCCCGAACGGCTGAACAGAATTACTAGAAATTTGGCAGAGAGGTAGTCCTCAGGTCAAGGAAGTGCCTTTTGTAGGTTTGGTGTAAATCTGTTCAGTAGATTCTGAGAAAATAGCCTTTAAATCAATATATATATCTGTGGCAGCTTACGGTGCGCTTACCGTGCGCTTACCGTAAGCTTACCGTACGCGTACGGTGGCGTGCGCGATTCTGATTGGCTGTTACATCTAAGTAAACATTCGAATCGGTCGAAACCAGGAAGCGGCGGCCGCCATTTTCTCTCTCGCACTCTGAGGGGGGGGCTGTAAACAAAGGCAAAAAACATATAAAGGGGCTGTTTAGACAGCGCCCATGCACATAGCCATGTTAGTTGAGTCCTCAAAGATCCCCCAAGGCCAAAAACGGTAAATTTTTATTTTTTGAAAATTTCGCCGATTACGCTTACCGTACGCGTACGGTGCGCTTACGCTAAAAATTTTAATAAAAAAAAAAACACTCTCTGTGCATGGCATATTATTGTCATCACTTACAAATTAAATTTAACAGATTACCTATCACAAGGAAGCGCATAATATGTCCTCCATGTGCGCACGGTGCGTAAGGTGGGCACGCGGTGCGCGTAGCGCACTGCGTGCCCACCTTGCGTGTACGGCACTAACTGCGTAAAGTGGGCGCGCGGTGCGCGAAGCGCACCGTGCGCGCACGGAACGAACTGCGTTAAGTGGGCGTGCACGCCACGAATGGCGTAAAGTAACTTAGCATTTAAAAAAACGTACAAATTCACTGAAAAAACCATAGGTTTCACACACGTTATAGTTAGGAATTAGCATTTAAAAAACCTTGCAAATTCACTGAAAAAACCATAGGTTTCAGACATGTTATAGTTAGCGGAAATTTTACTGATAAAAAACCAATGAAATTCCCCCGTTATAGTTAGTGCAGGCAACTATAACTCACGCGACCGCAATCTTCTGCTGATGACATATGTGTCTTTATGAAAAAAAAATATTTGTAATATATGTATAGCTAAAAATTTATGGAAGAAGACATGGGCAAATAAGTGTCTAAATACAGTATTAGCATCAGCAGAGGATTGCGGTCGCGTGAGTTATAGTTGCCTGCACTAACTATAACGGGGGAATTTCATTGGTTTTTTATCAGTAAAATTTCCGCTAACTATAACATGTCTGAAACCTATGGTTTTTTCAGTGAATATATATATATATATATATATATATATATATATAAATATATATATATATATATATATATATATATATATATTATCTACTGGCAGTCGCCAGTAGATAGTTATAGTTAGGACCGTGTTTCCATAGGAAATCCGCAACATTCTATTTGGAATAACTTTGGCGCCGGTTGAAGAATCCTCGCGAAATTTCCAAAATAGGTGGGGCGCTCTGCTCCGCTCCTACCCTGAAAGTCTCTGGGGGATTCATCAAGCGGGGCTGAGAAAAAAGGGGGGTCCCAAAACGCGTTTTCCCCATGCAATTTTCCATAGGGACCTTTAGTCCAAGGTACAGCCCGAACGGCTGAACAGAATTACTTGAAATTTGGCAAAGAGGTAGTCCTCAGGTCAGGCATGTGCCTTTTGCATATATGGTGTCAATCTGTTCAGTAGTTCCTGAGAAAATCAAAAGTAAAATCACATACATAGCTGGGCGGAGCCTAACCACACATCTCATCGTGAGATATGATTGGCTGTCAGTACTTCATCCAAGAAGTGTTGGCAGCCATCTTGGGACCAATATACATGATAGCACCTCATTAAAAAGCATTGCAGTTAATAGCAGGTTTTAAGACTTTAGTTACATTATAAATCAATTGTTGATGGTACCATACTCATTTTGGGAATTGTGGTGTGTTCTAAGGTGATTTTACCATGTGAAAAAGCCTTCTACTGTGATATCACGAACCATGTTTGAGAGAAAACTATTTTCTCATACTTTTCCCACAGAGGTTTGGAAGGTGATCTATAAGCTAAACTGAGAGCATATTTTCTGTAAATTCACATTATCTTTTTCAGTCATGTAAGAATGAAGTCTGACATTCTCAGTAAAACATGTACATCCAACAAGGGCAGAGACTGTCAGTTGATTCCTTTGTGTTCTACTGCAGCTTCCCAGAGTGCTCTAAAGAACAACTAGAGCGCTAACAGTCTTACTTATGACAAAAGTATGGCACACCTGAAGCCATCTTGATTGGAATAAAGTGGTAACACTTAAAACATTTAATTTACTAAGGAACAAAATGAGGGGGTTCATTTTGCCATATAAATTATGATTAGTGCTGCAGAAAGAAAAACTAGGGCACATTTTGACTTCTGAAATCCTCTTTTATTTCATAAAAACAATCTGACATGCAGACTGAAACATGCACTTTGAATACCAGCAGCAGACTTGCCTGGTGAGCAGTAGCTTTACTACAGTGATCTAATGAGCAACTAGAGTGCTAACATTCAGAATTTATGGAAAATGTGTGACACATCTGAATGCCTTCTTGATGGAATCAAAGTAAAAAACTGAAAGTATTTCCTACTGAGGAGACTGCAGTAAATGAGGAAATTAGGAAACTTCATAACAATTAAATCTCCCAAGATGGCCACCAGAGAAAAAAGAGCCCAAATGTAGCCCAAATATCACCCAGATGTAGCCCAAGTATAGCCCAATGACAGAATGTCCCAGAGTGTTCTTAAGAACAACTAGAGCACTAACAGTCTTACTTATGACAAAAGTATGGCACACCTGAAGCCATCTTGATTGGAATAAAGTGGTAACACTTAAAACATTTAATTTACAAAGGAACAAAATGAGGGGGTTCATTTTGCCATATAAATTATGATTAGTGCTGCAGAAAGAAAAACTAGGGCACATTTTGACTTCTGAAATCCTCTTTTATTTCATAAAAACATTCTGACATGCAGACTGAAACATGCACTTTTAATACCAGCAGCAGACTTTTGTGGTGAGCAGTAGCTTTACTACAGTGATCTAATGAGCAACTAGAGTGCTAACATTCAGAATTTATGGCAAATGTGGGACATATCTGAATACCTTCTTGATGGAATCAAAGTAAAAAACTGAAAGCATTTCCTACTGAGGAGACTGCAGTAAATGAGGAAATTAGGAAACTTCATAACAAATAAATCTCCTAAAATGGCCACCGGAGACAAAAGAGCCCAAATGTAGCCCAAATATCACCCAGATGTAGCCCAAATGTAGCCCAATGACAGAAGTGTGCAAAACACTTATTTTTTGTGTATTTGCAGTTTTATATAGTGCAGACTTGTCAGGTATTGGAGTGCTTTACATGAACATTGGCTACATCACACAAGATCAAATTCATTTTGGTTGTAGACATGGGGAGATTAAGTGATTTGACCAGAATCACAGAATATTGAGCTGAAGCAGAAACTCCAACCTGGTTCCCCAGTTGCAAAGTCTGCAGCTTTGGAAGTAACACCACACCCTCTCTCCTTGGATGCAACATTTAATCAAGTGGTCAACTGGATAAAAAAAATAAGATTACAAATAATTTAAAAGTTCTTTGTCACTATTTGAAAACTCAGAAAATATGTCCTCATTTTAGTGTTTTAGAGCACTAACCATAATTTTGATGCAAATAAGACCCTCTCATATATGTAATTTCTAAAGGAAATGCTCTAGGCATTAGAGTTTTGATTACATCAAGATGACGTCAGGCATTCCACACTTTTGTAATAAATATAGAATGTTAGCAATCTAGTTGTTCATTGGGATACTGTTGAGAGGCAGAGGCCAGGGGCACGGACTCTGAAAATTGAAGGCAGGTAGGAGAGTGCAGAGGCAACAATTTGACCACTAGGCAGGCAGGAAGGGCAGTGGCAGCACAACAGACTATGGAGGGCAGTGGAAAGGGGGGCAGGGGCAACAAACCAACAATACAGGACTGGCAAGAGAGGCTGTGGCAATATAATAGACCATTGTGGGCAGAAGGAAGAGGTTGTGGTCATACAACCATACATGCCAACAGACCCGTTTCAGCCAGGAAACGTCCAATGTTTTTAAGCTCAAATGGGCTTTACTTGATCTGTGTCCTGTCTACAATCTTCTCTTTTTCAATGTAACTCAAAGGGGAAAATCAATACCCCAGTTTTATTTCAAAATCTCCCTCTTACCAAGTTCAAAATGTTCGCAAGTATGGTACATTGGATCATGGTAGGCAGGAGGAATTGGGGTAGGGACATGGACTCGGATAACAGAGGACAGGAGGGACATTGAGAGGTGCACCAAACTGACCCTACAGGGCAGGCATCAGGGTTTGCAGCAGCACAATACACCACACAGGGCATGCGGGACGGGAGTGCAGCACAACAATCCATAGAAAGCAATAGGGAGGGGACAGGACCATGCACATGGACAACAGACAACAGAGGGGAAAGAGCAATGGCAGCTAGCTGACCATAATGGACAGACAGGAGAGAAAGCTGCAGCATAACAGACCATAAAGGGCAGGAGGGACGGATCAGGGGCATTACAATGGAACCGACAAGCCAGGATGGAGGGAATAGGGATCTGCACATGGAAACAGAGGGCTGGGGGAAAGGGGGCAGGGCAGGAGCAGCAAGATGACCATGGAGGTCAGGCAGGATGGGCACTAGAAACAAGACACACCATGGAGAGCAACAGTGAGATTATGATAGCATACACACAGACCATGGAGGGAAGGTGGGAGGGGGTCAGGAGCAGCTAGCTGACCACACAGGGAAGGTGGGAGGGGCTATGGCAGCACAGAAGACCATGCATGGCAAGCGGGAGGGTTACTGGCAGCACAATGGCTATGATGGGCAAGAAGGAGGGCGCAGGGGCATGCACAAAGGACCATGGAGGATAGAAGGGAGGGTCAGGACCTGGGCACAGACAAGAGAGTTCAGGGGAAGGGGCCTCATAACAGACCACGCGGGGCAGGCAGGAGGAGCAGTTGCAGCACAACAGACCAGGGAGGGCAGAAGGGTGTGGCAGTAAAATGGACCATGGAGGACAGGAGGAAGGGGATAGGGGCATGGCATGTGGACAGGCAGGGTGGAGGTGGCAGAGACAGGTTACAGTCATCTGACAATGCTAGGCAGGTGGTAGGGGAATGGCAGCTCAACAGAACACTCAGAGTAGATAGGAGTGGCAGGTCCATGGAACATGGTCGTCAAAAAGGATGGAGCAGGGGCATGAACAAAGACATCGGAGGGCAGGGGGAAGGAGAATAGGGGCAGCAAGCAAAGCACAGAGGCTAAGCAGGAGGTCAATGATGGGTCATAGAATTGGGCAATGGAGGGCAGGATGAGTGGACTGGTACATCATTCCAAATGCAGGGCAGTGGCAGCACATCAGACCATGCATGGCAGGAGGGAGGAGGCTAGTCCATGGATTCAGACAACAGAGGATAGGGAGGAGGTGGATGGGGCAGCAAGCTAACTGTTCATAGAAGGTGGGTATTAGGAACTTTATTGTTTTTAAAATGTGTGTCTGTGCGAACTACTTAAAATATGAACAAGTATGCAGCATAATCTCACTTTTATTCAGGAAGAAGAGGACGTTTGGGACTGTGACTCCGGGCTCACTTGGCAGAAACATCCCCTGACCCTCCACCCCCATCGCAAAATGTAATGCCTGTGAAAAGGGTAGGTGGACGCAGTGTTATACAGAACATAGTCCTGAGAGCACGATTGAAAATGAAAACTAAATATAGTATATGGTATAAACTATGCACCAAAAAGTGTGATATAAGATGAACCAGGGCGTGAAATATAATATGCAATACATTGTGTGCAATGACAGATTCATTGGAGAGCGCGAGATAGCACAGGCACTAGCGCTTGCTATGTGATATGCGCCTTGGAGTGTAATATGCACTGGGCAGTGTTGTGTAACCTAAGTAGTCTCTAAAGTTGTAATATAAAATATGTGCTGGGTAGTGTAACATTGCATATGCACTGTGACAAAGATATGGATCCCAGATTGTAATATGTATGGCATAGCGCTGTGCTTTATAACATAGGCATCGAGGAAGGCACGTTAGATGGGGCAATATAACCCGTGCGAAGGCAAGTGTGGCATGACATATTCACGGGGTGGTGTTACAGTGCACATGGGCTAGAGAGTGTCATAGCATACGCACTAGCTGGTGGAATACAACACAGAGGTGTGTGGCACTCGGCGGGCACTGGTGGGTGTAACACAGCATTGGGCTCAGCCAGGAGCACGCTGTGACTCTCAAGTGAGGTTTGTCTCCTTTCCAGAGAGCAAAATAAAAAGTATTACACATCCGGCGGTGGATGTGTGTTTTATTAACCGTGAGGGGGTTTCTTGCATAGTTTGGTCGAATTTTTGTCGAATCCCCTTTGAATGGCTTGGTGTGCATGTGTATTAAATGTGCCCGTCAATAGCTACCCATGTTTGTATAAATAAACGACAAGGGTGTCTACTTGGAGAGTACCCACCATCGGGGGCGCCGGGATTAGGCACGGTAGGGTGTCAGACATGTCAGAGCTTCACTAGCGGTGTGAATACATTCTACGTGGATTCATTGTATGCATATTCACCTTTTAATGAATATCACGCAAATCGTCATGGTGATAGGTACATACGGTTTGTCCAGCTTGTCCTGGGTGTTTCTATAAATATATATATATTTTTTTAAAATAAAAAACAAAGGCCGGCCTCGGGGGATGGGGTCCCTGGGGCCATAAGTGGCCAGAGGAGGGGGGCAACACAGCCCCCCTCCTAAAGAATAAACATTTTTTAAAAAGGCCATGACCTGGGGGTTGGGGTCCCCGGGGCCGATTAAGGCCTTGGGAGGGCCAAATTTATTTTTTTCAACAACAAAAAATTAGGGTGCAGGCCCTGGGGGATGGGGGATGGGGTCCCCAGGGCTAATAAATTAGAAAAAGAAAGGGGGCCACACAGCCCTCCTTCTTAAAAATAAATAAATAAAAGACCGGCATCGCGCCGGAGGCCACGCCCCCTCCTTGCAGCACTCTGCAAACGCGCCCCCTGGCCAGTTGTAAGTTGAGGAATTAATTCCCCTTCAATACTGAGGGTCCCTGAGGGCCAACTAGCCCAACAGGTATCTCTAGTATGCGCCAGGGAGCTGCGTTGCAGACAGGTGCTCTGAGGCCACGCCCCTTTTTACACCTCCATGCAACGCAGCTCTGTGGCGCTTACTGGAGGTACCTAGTGGGCTAGTTTGACCCTAGGGACCCTTAGGATTCAAGGGGACTTAATCTCTCAACTCAGAACACCCACAGGCCCTGTGGCGCGTTTTTAAGTTGGGGAAATAATTCCCTTTCAATCCTGAGGGACCCTGGGGTCCAACTAGCCCACCAGGTGCTTCCAGTAAGCACGACTGCTCTGCGTTGCAGAGAGGTGGTGCAGGCGGTGCCACTTTTTACACCTCTCTGCAACGCAGCTCTGTGGCGCTTACTGGAGGTACCTAGTGGTCTAGTTGGACCCTAGGGACCCTCAGGATTCAAGGGGACTTAATCTCCCAACTTAAAACGGCTACAGGGCGTGTTTACACAGTGGGGAAGGGAGGGGACGGGGCATGAGGGGACGTGTTCAAACACACCCTGTGGTGCGTTTTAAGAGGTAGTTTTAATCCCCTGCCCTATTATATACTAGGGGCTTACAGAGGAGGTCATGCTAATCACAGGGGGACCCCAACACATAGTGTGCCCTAGTGTATGTAGGTGTTTTCACTGTATTCTGAGTGTCTTTTAACATAGCACTGGCTCTAGGACTGGTTAGTCAGACTCAGTTACCACCAGTATCCGTCTGAAAAAGTTGAGGGTACAGGATGATTTTGCAACAAGGCTTGTTTCTGCTCTTCTGTTTGTTGTTTCTGCACGTTATACTTCTTCCTGCACTTTTCTTCGTCTTTGAGGACTTCTGTTGCTTCTTTCTGCATTTCTTTTTTTTCTTTCTGTGCATTTTCCTTCTTTCTTCACATTTCCTATCTCTGTAGGCATAGCTAGAAATTAGCATTTAAAAAACCTTTGAAATTCACTGAAGAAAACATAGGTTTCAGGCACGTTATAGCTAGGAATTAGCATTTAAAAATCCTTAGAAATTCACTGAAAAAACCATAGGTTTCAGGGGCGTTATAGTTAGCTGGACTTTTCACTCGTACAAAACCATAGAAATTCCCCCGTTATAGTTAGTTCAGCTAACTATAACTCGCGCGCCCGCAATGCACTGCTGATGACGTCACATATTACATCACTCATGACATGGTCAGTGACATCACTCATGACATCACTGATGACATCATCCTTGTGATAGAGAGGCAGACCTCCTCTCCCCCTTATATAACCTTTGATACACACATTCAAAAATAGAAATACAAATTTTCAAAACAATGGACATACCAATACCAGTTAAAACAACCTATTCAGTAATTGTAAGATCCACATCCACATCCACTCATTCACCAACAGTCCTATACAGTCACTCATACATGTACTCACTCATCATATGTACTCATACACCTATACATCCTGTTACACAACGCCACTCATCCATAAAGTTACTCACACACATAGTCACTCATGCTAATAAAGAATCAAACATCCGTTTACCTGCATATACAGTTATACACACACCACCACACTTACTTCTACAGAAACATACACATACTTAGTCTTTTTAACAATCACTTATAGAAACACATACTTATTCATACAGGAACTCTTTCAATCTCTCACTCTCACATATACTCACTTATATACACCAATAGTCACATATACTAGTTTAAAACATATGTAGTTACTCATAGAGACACTATTGAGACAGTCATTCACTCATTAACACACCCATGCACACACTCATCCACCCATACAGTCCTGCACACATGCTGTCTTCAACACATACAAACAGAGAGTCACTCATTCATGCACCTATGCACTACGTAATACCCCCCACCGAACCATACAGACATCAGACACTTATACTGATACTCAAGAAACCAAGTAATAACCTATATAGACACTCATGTAGCTACTCACCAACCCATGCAGCCACTTATACACAAAGTGAGAGACTGATACAGATATTTACATATTTAAACATTACTCACTAAGCCATGTATTCACTAAGATACACTTAATCAGTCAGTTATACAATCAATTTTTCAAAAACAAATCATCCATTTAGACACTTATATACCCATTTATTCTTCCATCGACCTTAAGATATACATAAAACATATGTAATTTTCAGAAAAACACACATTCACTGGATGATGTCATCAGTGATGTCATTTGAGATGTCATCAGTGATGTCATGAGGGATGTCATTGACCATGTCATGAGTGATGTAATATGTGACGTCATCAGCAGTGCATTGCGGGCGCACGAGTTATAGTTAGCTGAACTATAACGCCCCTGAAACCTATGGTTTTTTCAGTGAATATATATATATATATATATATATATATATATATATATATATATATATATATATATATATATATATATATATATAATCTATAATCAGCTGGGTTGTAGTGTCATCCTTTTTGTCTGGTTCTGGACCATCCTGTCATGCAATTAGTAGTTCTTTTCTCATTTTAGTTTTTACTTTATTCCTTGCGGTTTCAATAACCTTCAATGTGTATCTTATGTCCAGGAAACAACCACTCATTTCATCCAGTTGGTTCTCCAGTCCAGATCTACAATTTCGGAGCAGTTTCTTTTGGCCCTCAGCATTTCTCAATAGGGTATGCACCATTTAAAACTCTGATGATGCCCGCTATCAGCGTGGAGAATGCTGTTGCAAGACGTCGGTTTCCTGTACATTTTGGTACATAGTTTTTGATTGTTAATGAATACTTCCACATCCAAAAATATGACATTCAGCTTGTTGATAGTCGATGTAAAGGAGAGATTAAAGGTGTTGTTGTTTAGGCTTTTGATAAGGTTTTCAAAATCAGTGCAACTTCCCTCATAACTTACAAAAAGATCGTCTATAAATCTGTACAGATCTCATATTCAAAAAGTGTTCAGCAGCAACAATTTCCACATCATGAATAATCGATGTGTAGAGGGAAGTGACATCAATTGTTGCCATGATGTAATTCTCTTTCCATTCAACTTTATGGATTTTATTCAGAAAGTCCATAGTGTTCCTTAAATACAATGGTAAAGATGTTACATAGTTCATCAGGAATATAGCAATGAAACGTGATGTATTTTCAAGAAGAGACCCCTTAGAGCTAACAATTGGTCTTCCAATATATGTGTGTGTGTGTATATATATATATTCACTGAAAAAACCATAGGTTTCAGGCCTGATATAGTTAGGAATTAGCATTTAAACAACCTTTGAAATTCACTGAAAAAAACATAGGTTTCAGGGGCGTTATAGTTAGGAATTGGCATTTAAAAAACCTTAGAAATTTACTGAAAAAACCATAGGTTTCAGGGGTGTTATAGTTAGCTGGACATTTCCCTCGTACAAAACCCTAGAAATTCCGCCGTTATAGTTAGTTCAGCTAACTATAACTCGCGCCCCCGCAATGCACTGCTGATGACGTCACATATTACATTACTCATGACATGGTCAGTGACATCACTGATGACATCACTGATGACATCTCAAATGACATTACTGATGACATCACTGATGACGTCATCCATGTGATAAATTAGTGCATCTTCTCACACCCTAATTTAACCTTTGATACACCGACTCAAAATTTCAGACGGCCATTTTGAAAACCATACATACTCCAATACCAATAACTACATACCCACTCAGTGACTCTTAGGTCTACATACATCTCCACTCACTCACCTGTACAGTCACTCATACTTACAGTCACTCCGTACAGGACTATAATATGCATTTATACACCTATATAGACACTCACACACCGCCAATCATCCATTGAGGTACTGACACACCTAGTCAGTCATGCAAATAATTAATCACAGTCCAATTTACTCACCTATACAGTTAAACACACTCAAGTTCACTTACTCATAAAAATACTAACAAATTCTGACGCTCTTATACAATTACTGATACAAGCACACACTCATCCATACAGCCACTCCCGCAATCGCACACTCTCACATATAGATAGTTATATACTCTTACACACATATACACTGCGTTTCACATATGTGGTTACTGACACATGTACAACTGAGATATACTTTCAATCACTAACACACCCATACATACACTCACCCAACCATACAGTCCATCACAGTTGCACTCTTAAAACCATGCACCCATAGAAACACCCACTCACACATCTATGCACAGAGTTACACACACCCTACCCACACAAACACTCAGGCACCCATACAGACATTCAGACAACCAATCAATAACCCATATAGACACTCATATAGCTATTCACAAAACCATGCAGCCACTTATACACCAACACACAGACACATACAGACATTCACACAGTTTAGTCACTAGTCTGCAGTAAGATACATTTAATGACTCACTTATAGAGTCAATTATGCACCTAGAAAATCATCCATTCACACACTTGTACACCCACTCATTCTTCAACAGGCATTTCCCTATATATATATTAAACATATTAAAACTTTACAGAAACACAGACTCACTGGATGACGTCATCAGTGATGTCATCAGTGATGTCATTTGAGATGTTATCAGTGATGTCATCAGTGATGTCACTGACCATGTCATGAGTGATGTAATATGTGATGTCATCAGCAGTGCATTGCGGGGGCACGAGTTATAGTTAGCTGAACTAACTATAACGGGGGAATTTCTAGGGTTTTGTACGAGGGAAATGTCCAGCTAACTATAACGCCCCTGAAACCTATGGTTTTTTCAGTGAATTTCTAAGGTTTTTTAAATGCCAATTCCTAACTATAACGCCCCTGAAACTTATGGTTTTTTCAGTGAATTTCAAAGGTTTTTTAAATGCTAATTCCTAACTATATCAGGCCTGAAACCTATGTTTTTTTCAGTGAATTTCAAAGGTTTTGTAAATGACAATTTTCAATGTATTGTTACACTGATTTTTTTTATAGTGATTTACTACATTTTTAAAACTATTTAATTTTAGATATATTTTTTTTAATTACATTATAATTACATTATACATTACAATACAAAATGTACTTTCTCAGAATCAATTACTTTAGTTTAAATACTTGGCAAATAGGCAACAGACTTTTAAGTACAGTAGTTACAGTTGTTGCAATGGGCAACACAATTTCAAACACAAAGCAACATTGAGCTCAATGTGAATTTCTAATTAAATGCAATAGTTACATTATGGATTACTTTTCTAACCACAGGACTGGATCCTAGATTCAGACCTTGGACATCTCCTGTAAGCAGTTGAGTTAAAGCGCTTTGGTTACAGTAGTAATTTTCAAGGAATATTATTGTATTTTAAAAGTTGACACTTAGAAACTTTTTCCCATGGAATCACCAATGTTATCCTATGGCAGAAAATTCACTTAGCAGGTAAGTAGTGCTATCGTTACTTTTCTTACTCAGTGGTGGATCCTGGATCCAGCACTGGCCAACCTCCTGTAAACATTTGAAAGAATGTATTTAAGTCATACAGACGATTTTTTAGGAATATTATTCGCTTGTGAAAATAGACACTTAACAACTTTTCTGGTGAAAACCACACAATGGATGCCTATGGAAGGAAATACAAGTTACTGGTAAGTACGCTTAGAATTACTTTTCAGGGTCAGTGCTGGGTTAAAAGATGCAGCCCTGGGTTCTCTCCTGATAACAGGTGAGTAAATCGGAATTCGTAGTTTGGCTGACTTTAGAGGAATATTTGTACGTTTCAAAATTGGACACTTAGAAAATATTCTGCTGAAAACCACTCAATGGATTCCTATGGAAGGAAATACAAGTTACTGGTAAGTATGCTTAGAATTACTTTTCTGGGTCAGTGCTGGGCTAAAAGATGCAGCCCTGGGTTCTCTCCTGATAACGGGTGAGTAAATCGGAATTCGTAGTTTGGCTGATTTTAGAGGAATATTTTTAGTTTGTGAAAATAGACAGAAACTTTTCTGCTGAAAACCACACAATGGATTCCTATGGAAGGAAATACAAGTTACTGGTAAGTACGCTTAGAATTTCTTTTCAGAGTCAGTGCTGGGCTAAAAGATGCAGCCCTGGGTTCTCTCCTGATAACAGGTGAGTAAATCGGAATTCATAGTTCGGCTGATTTTACAGGAATATTTGTACAATGGTGAAGGAAGGGGGCGGGGTCTGAGGTGACGTGTGCAAACACACCCTGCGGCGCGTTTTAAGTTGGGGAATTAATTCCTCTTCAATCCTGAGGTCCCCTGGGGGCCAACTAGCCCACCAGGCACCTCCAGTATGCACCAGGAAACTGCATATGCCAATGCGTGCGTAAAGTGCAAACAAATTAATTTAATTCCACTAACAGTACATAGGTAATGAATGCAAAGGATGAAATTGTTAAACATATACCCATTAAGAGAGGTCCTGTCATGGCATTTCCTGAATTAAACTCAGTAACAAAATATCATAATTGATATGAACATTGATATAAAAGGAGATATGTAATGATTTAAAAGATTATCTAAAGTGCAAAAAGAGCTATTTCAGAGTAAAGTGACTAGTGCAGTTAAACATTTTGGAACCATAATTAATTCAAGGATGAAATACATGGTATAGCAAGAATCCATGCAATAGATGTTTTGCTAAAACCACAATTCATGAAATACTCAAAAGGCACTATACAATTCTAAAAACAGTAGGGAGTGAACTGGTACATTGTGACAACTGTCATTTAAGTTAATATTCTTCTCTTGTCCTAGTGTTCCCAAAGTGTAAATGCAATTTATGGGCACTCATGACAATTGTAAAAATCTATGGCCCCTATGAACCTTGACTTCAATGCTAGTCCATAAGGATAGTAACCGTGAAGTACAGTTCAAACCAACAACACGTGATGATTTAGAAACTCTGACTGTAAAAATACTTTTATAGTCATCAATCCAGAAATAAACAGTGTATACCTAATTATATATATTGCTACAAGAATTGCCCAAACTCATAAATGGGTTCTTGTTCTTACGTCATGACAATCCTATTGCAAAAAGTAAACATCTCTCTGTAATTTGGTAAAAACCTCAATTACAAAAAGTCAATACACAATTGCACTTTAAGAGATAAGAACCCCGAAGGGCTCTGGATGCTGGACTGGTTCACATGCTGTGGAGCTGCCCGGCGCTGGACTCATATTGGCGGATGGTGCACGGTGTATTAAGTAAATGTGTGGGCCACCAGGTGCCGTTGGAATGGCCGGCATGCCTGCTGCTCTTGTTTAGTAGAAACCCCTCCACGAAAGTCGCCTCTCGTTTTTTCAACTTGGGTTTGGTGGTGGCGAAGCGACTGCTCACCAAATGCTGGAAGGCGGCAGAGCCCCCCCGAGCGCAGACGTGGCGATGTTCGCTGCTGGTGTGGTCAGGGGCAGAGGGCACGGCCCTCTTATGGGAGGAGACACTGGGCCTAAGGCGAACACCAATAGCGAGCCAGTGGAGCACACATTTGCAGACCTTGATGCAGCTAGATGGGGATGCCCTGGGACTCAGTGGGGCGCACGCTGGGGAGGCAATTACCGTGGGAGAGGAGGGCTGAGGTTCGGCTGGGGTTCAGGCTTAGGAGATGTTGCAGGGGCCTCAACTGACACAGGTGATGTGCGGGGGAATGGAGAGTTGCCATCAATGGGGTGGGCTGTACTGGGGGGCGGGAAGCCGCTGGGGAGGGTCAGATCAGGGGACGGAACATGGCGATTTTATAGTACGGACCGAGCCTTCTGCTGTGGTTATGCTAGTGCATTTGTTGTTCTGCTTCTTCCCCATTTTTTCTTATTGTTTAAATGAACAGTTTGGAGGACTATACTAAGGAAAAACGGGTGTAATATGAGTGGCTCCCCTGGGACACATCCCCTGGTGACGTGAGACTAGGAGGGGTGGTGAGACAATGGGACTGGTTCAGAGATTCATAACACTTGTCTTACATAGCAAACGGGTGCGACACTGGATCCTGTTGGTCACCATGTACACGATTGGAGAAGTGTCATTGGGCCTGTTCACTCATTGTCTGTCAGTTCACTCGAATGTACTGCGTGCTATGTTTATATTAACAAAATGCCAATAAACAGATTTCATAATAATAAGAGATAAGAACCCCGAAATTGTTAATGCTGTCAATCTCGTCACCAAACTCGAACCGAGATTGTGTGGTTTCTACAAATGTATATGTAGTTCTGTATCAAGGATATGGCCTTGTGGATTCTCAGTGCCTATTGCCAAGATCAGCTGTGATTCCGTTCTTTGTAAACTTAATGTCCTGTCTCCACCTTGTTCCGATTGCTTGATAATTGTGATACTGGAATAAGTCAATAGGCGGCTATCATTGGAGTGGAATTCATAAAAATGCTTCGCCATTGGATAGGTGAAATCTTTGTTTTTTATGGCTCACAGATGTTACAAGATTCTTAATTTTAATTTATTGATCATGCTTACAACATATGATTTTATACACGGGCACTGTAATAAGTAAATCACGAATTTGGGCACACATGTGATGTGATCCATGATGTACTCAGTTTTGCCTTTTGGAGATCATATGTTTTACAGTTCTTCCCATTAATACATGCTTTACATTTTAAGCATCTCCAGAAACCGAGGGTATTGAGCCAAGTTGGAGCCGTGGGTTGTTTAATCATTAGATGGCTATCCATTAAGATGTCTCCCAGTGACGCTGTCTTTCTGTATGTAATACTTGGATGTTGCGGAAGAGAAGTTTGTAAAGTCTCATCAAGCAAAATTATTTTCCAGTTCCTTTGTATAATCTCTTTCAGTTCTTTGTTTTGATTATTGAAATCTATAACCAGCTGGGTTGTAGTGTCATCCTTTTTGTCTGGTTCTGGATAGGCCTGGGCCAAAATTCCGTTCCGCTCGCGGAAATTGCGATAATTTGGCATTTTCGCGTTCCGTGGAAGCGCGAAAATGTCAACATTTCCGCAATCCATATCTTACCGGTAATTTTTTTCTTGCTCGAGCTGTAAAAAAATACATTCTCGCGTGCGCACGATTGCCTTACCTGAATCCCCACGTTTGCCATCAAGTTTTCCCGACCCAGTCGCGTTCTCCACGAGATGTAGGATGTTGGTAGCCATTTTGCGCAGTTCGCGGCCGCATTACCGTCATTTGTCACGCGAGCACGTCATTTGTCGGGCGATCACGTCTTTCTTCTCGCGATCATGCACCACGAGAGTATGAGAAGATTGAGATCTCGAACATGGCATTCTCCATCGCAAGCGAGAGCGTGAGGACGCGGGCACGTCATATCAAACGCGAAAAGGAGAAAGAGACCCCGAACACGTCATATCCAATGCGACAGGGAGCGAGAGAACGCGATCAAGTCATTTTGGACACGCCATCGACATCCAGCAGAAGTAATGTGAAGCTCGAGAACTCGAACATGTAAAACTTTCAATTTGGAGAAGAATATCAGCTCTAGTAGCATAAAACCTTCTGCAAATGATGATTTGGATGAAAACAACTCCTCAGATTGATATTTGGCTGTCCTTTTTTGTGCAAGGAGTCCTTTTTTAAAAAGGTGGGGCGAGGGAGGAAGTGCCACAGAATCTCCAACTTCCTGTTCCTGTCTAGCAGGCTCCTCCCAGTGCTTTGTCCTTCTCCTGCTCATTCTGCCTTTGGATTTTGAGCTGGAAAGATCACTCTTTTTGTCTGCTGCATCATTGCAATTGGATTTGAGGATGTTTTAATTGGATATTTTACAAGTAAGTGGTTGCTGTGTCTGTTTGATTGGGAGCATTGCAGTTGTTGTAACTACAATTTATTTTTGGTAACTATCATCATTCCTTTTTATAAAAATGTTGTGGGTAGTAGTAGTCAGTAGTAGGCCCGAGCTAGTCATGGCCTCATGGGTGTGTGCATGATGAAGCAACTGTTTGTTTGGTGTTTTTTGAATGTATTTCATTTTCAAGCATCATTTAGGGCCTGGATGGCATTGGATTGAGTTGGGGAAGTGTGTTTTTTTGGGGTGGCCTTTCTGATGTTGTTGGGCCTGGCCATGTGGCTGATGGCCATTTTGAAGCCTAGGCCTGCAAGCTTGTCTGGACTTGTCTTCCAACAAAAGGCCTGCTTTCATCCAGTAGGCTCAGAGGCTAAGCAGGTAGCCACAGCTGTATTAATCAAGTGTTCTGTGTGGTCTGTTGAATGTAGACATCATTTAGGGCATGGATGGCATTGGATTGAGTTGGCAAGTGTGTTTTTTTGGGGTGGGCTTTCTGATGTTGTTGGGCCTGGCTATGTGGCTGGTGGCCATTTTGAAGCTTAGGCCTGCAAGCTTGCCTGGCCTTGTCTGCCAACAACAGGCCCGCTTTCATCCAGTAGGCTCAGAGGCTGAGCAGGTAGCCACATCTGTATTAATCAAGTGTTTCTGCGTGGTCTGTTGAATTTAGACATCATTTAGGGGATGGATGGAATTGGATTGAGTTGGGGAAGTGTGTTTTTTTGCGGTGGGCTTTCTGATGTTGTTGGGCCTGGCCATGTGGCTGGTGGCCATTTTGAAGCCTAGGCCTGCAAGCTTGTCTGGCCTTGTCTGCCAACAACAGGCCTGCTTTCATCCAGTAGGCTCAGAAGCTGAGCAGGTAGCCACAGCTGTATTAATCAAGTGTTTCTGTGTGGTCTGTTGAATTTACACATCATTTAGGGCATGGATGGCATTGGATTGAGTTGGCAAGTGTGTTTTTTTGCGGTGGGCTTTCTGATGTTGTTGGGCCTGGCCACGTAGCTGGTGGCCATTTTGAAGCCTAGGCCTGCAAGCTTGTCTGGACTTGTCTGCCAACAACAGGCCTGCTTTCATCCAGTAGGCTCAGGGGCTGAGCAGGTAGCCACAGCTGTATTAATCAAGTGTTCTGTGTAGTCTGTTGAATGTAGACATCATTTAGGGTATGGATGGCATTGGATTGAGTTGGCAACTGTGTTTTTTTGGGGTGGCCTTTCTGATGTTGTTGGGCCTGGCCATGTGGCTGGTGGCCATTTTGAAGCTTAGGCCGGCAAGCTTGCCTGGCCTTGTCTGCCAACAACAGGCCTGCTTTCATCCAGTAGGCTCAGAGGCTGAGCAGGTAGCCACATCTGTATTAATCAAGTGTTTCTGCGTGGTCTGTTGAATTTAGACATCATTTAGGGCATGGATGGCATTGGATTGAGTTGGGGAAGTGTGTTTTTTTGCGGTGGGCTTTCTGATGTTGTTGGGCCTGGCCATGTGGCTGGTGGCCATTTTGAAACCTAGGCCTGCAAGCTTGTCTGGCCTTGTCTGCCAACAACAGGCCTGCTTTCATCCAGTAGGCTCAGAAGCTAAGCAGGTAGCCACAGCTGTATTAATCAAGTGTTTTTGTGTCGTCTGTTGAATTTACAGATCATTTAGGGCATGGATGGCATTGGATTGAGTTGGCAAGTGTGTTTTTTGCGGTGGGCTTTCTGATGTTGTTGGGCATGGCCACGTGGCTGGTGGCCATTTTGAAGCCTAGGTCTGCAAGCTTGACTGGCCTTGTCTGCCAACAACAGGCTTGCTTTCATCCAGTAGGTTCAGAGGCTGAGCAGGTAGCCACAGCTGTATTAATCAAGTGTTTCTGTATAGTCTGTTGAATTTTAGACATCATTTAGGGCATGGATGGCATTGGATTGAGTTGCGGAAGTGTGTTTTTTTGCAGTGGGCTTTCTGATGTTGTTCGGCCTGGCCATGTGGCTGGTGGCCATTTTGAAGCCTAGGCCTGCAAGCTTGCCTGGCCTTGTCTGCCAACAACAGGCCTGCTTTCATCCAGTAGGGTCAGAGGCTGAGCAGGTAGCCACATCTGTATTAATCAAGTGTTTCTGCATGGTCTGTTGAATTTAGACATTATTGAGGGCATGGATGGCATTGGATTGAGTTGGCAAGTGTGTTTTTTTGGGGTGTGCTTTCTGATGTTGTTGGGCCTGGCATTGTGATTGGTGGCCATTTTGAAGCCTAGGCCTGCAAGCTTGACTGGCCTTGTCTGCCAACAACAGGCCTGCTTTCATCCAGTAGGCTCAGAGGCTGAGTAGGTAGCCACAGCTGTATTAATCAAGTGTTTCTGTGTGGTCTGTTGAATTTTAGACATCATTTAGGGCATGGATGGCATTGGATTGAGTTGGCAAGTGTGTTTTTTTGGGGTGGGCTTTCTGATGTTGTTCGGCCTGACCATGTGACTGGTGGCCAATTTGAAGCCTAGGCCTGCAAGATTGCCTGGCCTTGTCTGCCAACAACAGGCCTGCTTTCATCCAGTAGGCTCAGAGGCTGAGCAGGTAGCCACAGCTGTATTAATCAAGTGTTTCTGTGTGGTCTGTTGAATTTAGACATCATTTAGGGCCTGGATGGCATTGGATTTAGTTGGGAAATGTGTTTTTTTGGGGTGGGCTTTCTGTTGTTGGGCCTGGCCTTGTGGCTGGTGGCAATTTAGAAGCCTAGGCCTGCAAGCTTGTCTGTCCTTGTCTGCCATCAGGCCTGCTGTCATCCAGTAGGATCAGAGCAGGTAGCCACAGCTTTATTAATCAAGTGTTTCTGTGTGGTCTGTTAAATTTAGACATCATTTAGGGCATGGATGGCATTGGATTGAGTTGGGAAGTGTGTTTTTTTGGGGTGGGCTTTCTGATGTTGTTGGGCCTGGCCATGTGGCTGGTGGCCATTTTAAAGCCTAGGCCTGCAAGCTTGTCTGGCCTTGTCTGCCAACAACAGGCCTGCTTTCATCCAGTAGGCTCAGAGGCTGAGCAGTTAGCTACAGCTGTATTAATCACGTGTTTCTGTGTGGTCTGTTGAATTTAGACATCATTTAGGGCATGGATGGCATTGGATTGAGTTGGGGAAATGTGTTTTTTGGGGTGGCCTTTCTGATGTTGTTGGGCCTGGCCATGTGGCTGATGGCCATTTTGAAGCCTAAGCATGCAAGCTTGTCTGGACTTGTCTGCCAACAACAGGACTGCTTTCATCCAGTAGGCTCAGAGGCTGAGCAGGCAGCCACAGCTGTATTAATCAAGTGTTCTGTATGGTCTGTTGAATGTAGACATCATTTAGGGCATGGATGGCATTGGATTGAGTTGGCAAGTGTGTTTTTTTGGGGTAGGCTTTCTGATGTTGTTGGGCCTGGCCATGTGGCTGGTGGCCATTTTGAAGCCTAGGCCTGCAAGCTTGCCTAGCCTTGTCTGCCAACAACAGGCCCACTTTCAACCAGTAGGCTCAGAGGCTGAGCAGGTAGCCACATCTGTATAAATCAAGTGTTTCTGCGTGGTCTGTTGAATTTAGACATCATTTAGGGCATGGATGGCATTGGATTGAGTTGGGGAAGTGTGTTTTTTTGCGGTGGGCTTTCTGATGTTGTTGGGCCTGGCCATGTGGCTGGTGGCCATTTTGAAGCCTAGGCCTGCAAGCTTGTCTGGCCTTGTCTGCCAACAACAGGTCTGCTTTCATCCAGTAGGCTCAGAAGCTGAGCAGGTATCCACAGCTGTATTAATCAAGTGTTTCTGTGTGGTCTGTTGAATTTACACATCATTTAGGGCATGGATGGCTTTGGATTGAGTTGGCAAGTGTGTTTTGCGGTGGGCTTTCTGATTTGTTTGGGCCTGGCCATGTGGCTGGTGGCCATTTTGACGCCTAGGCCTGCAAGCTTGACTGGCCTTGTCTGCCAACAACAGGCTTGCTTTCATCTCTGTAGATATCTGTCTCACGGCTTCCTATGTCGGAGCCTCTTCAAAGCATCTGTCGATATTGCAATGTTATGCAGTGTACTGATGATGACGTAAGTTGTAATATTGAGGAAACCAATAAAGTTTGTTTAAATCTAAAAAAAAAAAAACAGGCCCGCTTTCATCCAGTAGGCTCAGAGGCTGAGCAGGTAGCCACAGCTGTATTAATCAAGTGTTTCTGTATGGTCTGTTGAATTTTAGACATCATTTACGGCATGGATGGCATTGGATTCAGTTGGGGAAGTGTGTTTTTTGGAGTGGCCTTTCTGATGTTGTTCGGCCTGACCATGTGGCTGGTGGCCATTTTGAAGCCTAGGCCTGCAAGCTTGACTGGCCTTGTCTGCCAACAACAGGCCTGCTTTCATCCAGTAGGCTCAGAGGCTGAGTAGGTAGCCACAGCTGTATTAATCAAGTGTTTCTGTGTGGTCTGTTGAATTTACACATCATTTAGGGCATGGATGGCATTTGATTCAGTTGGCAAGTGTGTTTTTTTGGGGTGGGCTTTCTGATGTTCTTGGGCCAGGTCACGTGGCTGGTGGCCATTTTTGAAGCCTAGGCCTGCAAGCTTGCCTGGCCTTGTCTGCCAACAACAGGCCCACTTTCATCCAGTAGGCTCAGAGGCTGAGCAGGTAGCCACAGCTGTATTAATCAAGTGTTTCTGTGTGGTCTGTTGAATTTAGACATCATTTAGGGCATGGATGCCATTGGATTGAGTTGGCAATTGTGTTTTTTTGGGGTGGGCTTTCTGATGTTGTTGGGCCTGGCCATGTGGTTGGTGGCCATTTTGAAGCCTAGGCCTGCAAGCTTGACTGGCCTTGTCTGCCAACAACAGGCCTGCTTTCATCCAGTAGGCTCAGAGGCTGAGTAGGTAGCCACAGCTGTATTAATCAAGTGTTTCTGTGTGGTCTGTTGAATTTTAGACATCATTTAGGGCATGGGCGGCATTGGAATAAGTTGGCAAGTGTGTTTTTTTGGGGTGGGCTTTCTGTTGTTGTTCGGCCTGACCATGTGGCTGGTGGCCATTTTGAAGCCTAGGCCTGCAAGCTTGACTGGCCTTGTCTGCCAACAACAGGCATGCTTTCATCCAGTAGGCTCAGAGGCTGAGTAGGTAGCCACAGCTGTATTAATCAAGTGTTTCTGTGTGGTCTGTTGAATTTACACATCATTTAGGGCATGGATGGCATTTGATTGAGTTGGCAAGTGTGTTTTTTTGGGGTGGGCTTTCTGATGTTGTTGGGCCTGGCCATGTAGCTGGTGGCCATTTTGAAACCTAGGCCTGCAAGCTTGTCTGGCCTTGTCTGCCAACAACAGGCCTGCTTTCATCCAGTAGGCTCAGAAGCTAAGCAGGTAGCCACAGCTGTATTAATCAAGTGTTTTTGTGTGGTCTGTTGAATTTACACATCATTTAGGGCATGGATGGCATTGGATTGAGTTGGCAAGTGTGTTTTTTGCGGTGGGCTTTCTGATGTTGTTGGGCCTGGCCACGTGGCTGGTGGCCATTTTGAAGCCTAGGCCTGCAAGCTTGACTGGCCTTGTCTGCCAACAACAGGCTTGCTTTCATCCAGTAGGCTCAGAGGCTGAGCAGGTAGCCACAGCTGTATTAATCAAGTGTTTCTGTGTGCTCTGTTGAATTTTAGACATCATTTAGGGCATGGATGGCATTGGATTGAGTTGGGGAAGTGTGTTTTTTTTTGCAGTGGGCTTTCTGATGTTGTTCGGCCTGGCCATGTGGCTGGTGGCCATTTTGAAGCCTAGGCCTTCAAGCTTGCCTGGCCTTGTCTGCCAACAACAGGCCTGCTTTCATCCAGTAGGGTCAGAGGCTGAGCAGGTAGCCACATCTGTATTAATCAAGTGTTTCTGCATGGTCTGTTGAATTTAGACATTATTTAGGGCATGGATGGCATTGGATTGAGTTGGGCAAGGGTGTTTTTTTGCGGTGGGCTTTCTGATGTTGTTCGGCCTGGCCATGTGGGTGGTGGCGATTTTGAAGCCTAGGCCTGCAAGCTTGCCTGGCCATGTCTGCCAACAACAGGCCTGCTTTCATCCAGTAGGCTCAGAGGCTGAGCAGGTACCCACGTCTGTATTAATCAAGTGTGTCTGCGTGGTCTATTGAATTTAGACATCATTTAAGGCATGGATGGCATTGGATTGAGTTGGGGAAGTGTGTTTTTTGCGGTGGTCTTTCTAATGTTGTTGGGCCTGGCCATGTGGCTGGTGGCCATTTTGAAGCCTAGGCCTGCAAGCTTGTCTGGCCTTGTCTGCCAACAACATGCCTGCTTTCATCCAATAGGCTCAGAGGCTGAGCAGGTAGCCACAGCTGTATTAATCAAGTGTTTCTGTGTGGTCTGTTGAATTTTAGACATCATTTAGGGCATGGATGGCATTGGATTGAGTTGGCAAGTGTGTTTTTTTGGGGTGGGCTTTCTGATGTTGTTCGGCCTGGACATGTGGCTGGTGGCCATTTTAAAGCCTAGGCCTGCAAGCTTGCCTGGCCTTGTCTGCCAACAACAGGCCTGCTTTCATCCAGTAGGCTCGGAGGCTGAGCAGGTAGCCACAGCTGTATTAATCAAGTGTTTCTGTGTGGTCTGTTGAATTTAGACATCATTTAGGGCATGGATGGCCTTGGATTGAGTTGGCAAGTGTGTTTTTTTAGGGTGTGCCTTCTGATGTTGTTGGGCCTGGCCATGTGATTGGTGGCCATTTTGAAGCCTAGGCCTGCAAGCTTGACTGGCCTTGTCTGCCAACAACAGGCCTGCTTTCATCCAGTAGGCTCAGAGGCTGAGTAGGTAGCCACAGCTGTATTAATCAAGTGTTTCTGTGTGGTCTGTTGAATTTTAGACATCATTTAGGGCATGGATGGCATTGGATTGAGTTGGCAAGTGTGTTTTTTTTGGT